>NW_011948423.1:5602659-5637659 GCF_000503995.2 Ceratosolen solmsi marchali
TCTCCCCGGCATTTCCTCTTCTATACTGGTTACGTTACGGCCTTGCAATACTACGCGCTTCGTTCACGGTGCATTCTACCTCGCGTCTCTTTCTCTGCCTGCTCTGTTGCATCAGCAGCAACAGCCATTGCGTCGATAGTAACAGCAACAGCACCAACAGCCGTAGCAGCAACAGCAGCAACAGCAGCAAGAGTAGCAACGGCAACAGCTCATTCGCCAGGCAGGAGGACAAGACATTGGCCTACCACACTCGACCTTGCCAGTTCGTTACTCTTTCTCCGGGCTGCTCTCTTATACGCTTATACCAAGCTGTATCTGTCTATCACCCCACTCTCCCCTCCTCACCCACCCACCCACTCTCTCATTCTCACTTGGCCTCTCTCCTTACTCTCCTACGCTTTCACAGCGTCCTTGTGTTCTTTCAGCCCATCTTAATTCCTCTGACCAATGCCTTTCTTTTTCCTCTTCTCTGCATTTCATCTATACCTTTTCTTCACACCACTTCATTTTCTTATTACCTCTCTCTCCCTCCCCCCCCCTCTCTCTCTCTCTCTCTCTCTCTTCTTCTCTCGATTGCTCGCATGCACATACGCACATGGATGCAAGTCACACACAACATAGGACGTACCACACCCTTTCTTTGCCTCATCTTCGTTTCCATCTATTTTTTTCTTACATTTTAAATTTTTAGGATAAAAAAGTAGCAAGGCGTAACTAGGTATGGCGCTTCGTCATCGCAGCTTCTCTCATTTATTCTCGCTCTAATGCTCTCTACTGTACGTAAAAACCTACCGTATTCGAATCACACGTATACACACATGCATGGAACTTATTATAATTAATTGGCGCGCCTTGCAATATCGGCTGAATGGACGTTCAACAAGAATACGGCAGCGAGAGAGAGAGAGAGAGAGACAGAGAGAGAAAGAATGAGTGAGACAAATGGCAAAGAGGAGGAGAGATAGAAGGCGAAAGTGTAATTACGATCTGGTTTGAGCTCATGTCGATCTATCGACTTAGAAAAAATTAAATTCTTTCTCAGTCGACATGTGCAAAGCTACTATTGATCGAACATTTTTTAAATTGTTTTGCCATTTTTATGTTACAATTTTCTTCGATCCGTAGTATAACTTTAAAGTGAAATTAATGTAAAATGAAATGTTTATAATGTAAAATTTATTAGCTCTTTTAATATTTGTTTTCAAACTAATTTTATTATACAAAGCACTTAATGCTTTTTCAAAATGCAATTGAAAAATATAATTTTAATGTGATGTTCAAAAGATAAAAGTCATTTGTAGCAAATGCCTCGAATAATGGTTGAATATTATTTTATTCGCATAAATATATAATGTATCCAATAAATATATTAGAAAATACGTATTATTAGTTAGAGCGATTTAGTATTTAGAATAAAGTTTTACAACTAACTTAAATAAAAGGTCAAAATTAATTACTTCATGTAAATTCATTAATTTTAATTCGATAGAATTTGCTGTATTTTTTATTACAACTTTGTGCAAAAGAATTATATTATAAATTCAAATAAGCACGTAAATTAATGCCGCTAGTTTTGTCGATGAATCTCGACATTAAAATTCAATGTTTACGAATTGCTTCAATAATGATTATGCCTTAATGATTTATTTCTCGTATCCTATAATTGATCTAAGCTAATCATAAAAGTCCTTTGTCAGATGATAGTGAATCAGCTAGAGACTTGGTTAAATCGTTCGATACATGACATTATTTTACGCACGCGTGTCCATCTAAGTCGCGAGGATGAAATTGTTAAAAGTAAAATGAGAAATACAAAAAGAAGCGAGAGTTTTACATTTATCACTGATTGATAATTTTACGGAATTTTAACGAAAGGTCATTGATATAATGTACATATACTTTGCTCATATTTTGCATTTGCTGTGTACACACACACACACACACACACACACACACACACACACACACACACACACACACCGCACACTGCACTACTAGTTAAGCGTACCCATAAATAATCAAATTAACGTTAATTTATGATTTCTTTGTTATTTATGGACGGCATTCGTTTATTTCAATTCAAATTCAGCATTGATTTGATTATTTACTCTTAATAAAAATAACAGCAGTCTTTTTCTGATTGTAAATTATCAAAGGGTTTTACGAGTTTATTTATTTCAAATTAATGCAAAGGTGACACTTAGCCTGGTGTAAACAAATCATTACTATTATATTACATATTTTACTTTCTACGAACGTAAGAAGAATGCATTAGAGAATATTTATCGCCGAATATCTCGATGATTTACATTGTATAATAAATTCTTCGATGGTCGTACTTGGGAATTTATTCTCCATGATATAAGGATTTCTTTGCGTTTACGATATTCACTTATCAAATACAAACTTTTCATTTTTAACATATTATTCAACCTCACCGAATTCCCGGCCATTTCAATGCTGATTTAGATAAATAAGAGAAAGGTTTAAGCCGCCATTTCCGCCCAGATAGCAATATCGATCCACTTAGCAACCATGAAAATTCGAGATCCCGGCTTAATTAAAATGCGCGCTTACACGCCTTCGCACATCGTCGTCATCGTGGATCAATTCTTTAGCACTCGTGAAATAAATTGCCCTTCGACTCCTTGGGAGCACCTGAAATATTGGCTTTTGAGCTCGTAACGGTACAACGAAAAATGCCACCGATCTAATCTTTGGAAATCTAGTCAAAGATCATAATTCCAAGTCAAATTAACGGCCCGAATAAATGGCTGTAAAGGGACGATATCCGAAAGATTAAACTAGAATTCAATTGCACCACAATCGAAATAAAGGATCTCGCGATCGTCGAAAATGGGCAAAATGTAGATACTCATAAATTTCAATAAACGAGAGAGGATAGGAGGCGCGCGCGCGCGCGCGTAAGTGCACGGATCGTTAAGCACGGAGCGACGCGTTAGTGGTCACAGTGTGGGGAATGGCGATATTATCGCAGCGGCCTAAGACATCGATGACGAGTGACAATTATTAAAGGCCGTTAGAAAATAAAAAAAAAATAAAAAAGATAAAGAAATGGCCGCTATCGAGCCCAGGAAGGAGCTGGGACGACGAGAATCGGTCTCGCTCGCGCGCTACGCAACGAGTGCAACGAACTCCCCCCGAACGAATACGCGTCGAAGGCAATCGACGCGTTACGAGCCGAATCGACGCGTTAAAGTAACGGAGTGACGCCACGGTGTCTACTCCCGCTCAAGTCGTAAGCCACGTGCTTATTTTTTTTTTTTTTTTTGCGCGAGCCAAGTCCGCGCTCCCGTGGCCGGGTGGATGGGTTCGGAGTTTGACTCGCCATGCGCGTCGCCATTACGACTGTAATAGAGGATTTATTATGGCACGCCGGGTTAATGAAAAATCGCGGCCTGCAATTCGTGCGCTCCCGTGCTTCGGCCGCTTCAATCTTTCGTCGATCGTCATCGATCATCGGCAAATGGCAATTGGCAGGGTCATATGCGCGATCTATATCGTAACTGGACTACACGCACCACATATCCATCTTCACCACCTATACTCGTGTACCGGTAGTCGCTTAAAGGAGAGACGGAAAAGTCAAGTGAAGCGATGGCCAGGGCAATTACCACTTTGCCACGGTTCCTCCACTTTTATCACATCTTTATTACTTGTGTGTATGAGAGAAGCAGCCGTGCAGCCGTACTTTGCATCTCGTTTACCATTATAATCGCTATTTTTTTTCCTCTTCTTTATTCCGCATTGATGGGCCGGAATAAAAGGAGTATAAATAGTGCGTAGTAAAGTACGACGATAAAATCGTCGACCTATCCTGAACTTGAAGCATTCGACACATTTGCTTTAGCTATAGGCAAAGAAGTCCGCTATATGGTATATAATGCATTAATAAATATTGTAAAATTTATTTTACGTTCAGATGGATTTTATACTTTGCTCGGCAATTAATATTATTAGTGTAATTACACAACCAATTATGGAGTCGATTTTACCATTTCTTTTTCAATTAGCATTTAACGATCAATTCCGATTCATACATAATTATCCTTAGGGTATTTCCAATAAAAGTCTCGTCGTACGCGTACTGCCGTAAAAACAGAATTTTTTTTTATTATTATTCGCAACCCCTCCCCTCCCCTCCCCACCCCTCCCTTCGCCAACTCCCCAGACACACACGCACGCATGCGCGCACGCACGCACGCTCTCTCTCTCTCTCTCTCTCTCTCTCACACACACACACACACACACACACACACACTCACTGTCCTTCACACATATTGCCTTCGATAATTGCTTGAAAAATAGTTAACCACATTGAATGATACGAGGCAACCAGAGGGGAAAATTTTTATTATTAATTTCGCAAAATATATCTCCTGTAAATTAGCGATCCTTTGACACTTACAAGCATTAGCATGAAATACAAGCTTTAACGGACGACAGGATTAATAAATTATAATATTAAGCTAATTGATAAATGAGTTGCGACTTGATGAAACAATCAATTCAACGGGGCGCTACTTTGCATATTAATATGCTACTTAAGCGGATAATCGGCGAACGGCAATTTTGCATTAGATGCACAACAGCAGCGCGCAAACGTTTTGTCGATTGGGCAAAGGTCATGAATGCCATTTGTTGTATCTTTACTCCGCAGATCGACGCCCGCTCGACTATTTTCATTTAAGCGTAACACGAGTAACTGCAGCACGTGCCGCGCTACAAATGTTTGCAATAGTCTCAAATTATATGGCTCGGCTGTAGCGCGATTCGTTGCGAGCCTACACAGAATATTCGTGTAGCCACGTTCGACAATGTACGAGCCATAGTACATCGAGGTTTAGAGCGTAGCGAGTTTAACAAAACGGCGCGATCCAGCAACTGCAAGTCGTGAAATACGTTATCGCGACTAATCATCAAGACGTAATTCGCGCGGCCTCGCGCGGGAAGACGGGAGGAGGGTCGGGGATGGGTGCATCGAGGGCGGCTGCGAGAGCAGCAACGAAATACAAACGGATACGGTTACGACCTCCTATTACCAGGGACATTTGCATCAGCCGGTGAGCCGACATTTAGTACTTTTTCTTTCGGCTCTCGCTCCCGGGCCTCTCTCTCTCTCTCTCTCTCTCTCTCTCTCTCTCTCTCTCTCTCTCTCTCTCTCCCCATATCGGTTACTCGTACTTATTTATTCCTCCGCGAGTAAACTAGCGTTTGATACCAAGTTCGCCGATATCCCGTCGGACTGTGTAAACGGGTTTTTACCTGGGTGCAAAAATACTCCCTCGCAGGAATGATAATAGTAGACGCACGACTTGGAATAAAATCTGTTGGACTGCGCGTCCATGTTCGCGTCCCGTTGATTTTATAATTGAACTGCGGATCGCGTGCACGAGACGTCAGCGCAATTGTCGTTGCCGTCTCATAGTAATGGCGAGCTTAACAGCGAGATGCCCATACGTAAGCAAAGGAGACTCCAATGGATTTTCGCGGCCGATTCCAGGGACGTTTCCGACAATGGAAAGTGATGGATAACGTGGATAAGGTCCGAGGGTCGAGTGGCGCGTTCGCATCTTCCTCGTGCTCGCGCGCCTGCCTCTGCCCCTGCTTCTGCTCCTGCTTCTTCTCCTGCTTCTGCTCCTGCTTCTGCCCCTGCTCCTGCTCCTGCTCCTGCTCCTGCTCCTGCTCCTGCTCATGCTCCTGCTCATGCTCCTGCTCCTCCCCCAGCTTCTCATGCTTAATAATTAAACGGCCTGAAATAGAAAGGATCGAGCGATTTAGTTGGTCGCGGCCGAATAAAAGGAGGCCGGAGGAGCGCAAGAAAGTTATTCCGCGGTGTGCGAGTGCTTCGGGGAGTCTCGTTTAATGTCATTTACCGCGGCAGTAATAAGGCATTCGTTTTTATTCCAATGTAAGGGAAAGGAGCGCGCTTGTCGTTTTATTAACATTGCGGATTTTACAGCCGCGCCGCGAGCCGAGGCACGAGAGCGAGACGAGCGAGTGCGTATTTGCCCGCGAAGCGAAGGAGCGTAAAGGGAGTTAATAAAAAGGATCCGGGAACTCGACCGCCGAGTCCTAACAATCGGACAGACTCGACAGCTCCTTCTTTATTCACGTGGGCCGGTGCAGCAGTGACGGTGGTGGTGGTGGTAGTGGTGCTGGTGGTGGTGGTGGTGGTAGTAACGGCGACGGCGACTCGGGGAAGGAAGCGAGCCGATTCATAGTTCACGGTATCCAGCGTGAAAATTGGTCCCCTCGAGCGCGCGCGCACTTATACGTTAGTGGACGCGATCTGATTGCGAGCTACGGTCGCTTCGCACCTCGTTATACCGTCCACCTTGGCGCACAGGCTCGATGGAATCGTTTTTCCAGCCTGGCCAAGCCGAGCGAGCCTCGGACGTGCGAGTAATACGACTGGGCTGCGCTTTCTTCATGCGCTCGTGCGCGCGCGCGCGCGTTCCTTTTAATCTTTGACGTATATGTGCTCCCGGGCGCGCGCCCCATCCCGCGTTCGTTCCCCATGCGCTCGTGAGGATGTCCCGATGAGGCGGGGAGGGAAACGAAAAGGAAGACAGAAAGTAAGAGAGAGAGAGGGAGAGGGAGAGACCGTGAGCATCGCCGAGCCGTACTATAACTCCTCCGCTGTCGATATGTATCTCCGAGGAATCATACTGGAGATCGGAACGCGTCGATTATTTTCAATGGCCACGATATCATCGGCGCCTCCGTCGCGTGGAATTCGAAAGGAAGCGCGAGGGGCGCTGAGGAAGGTGGAAAACAATTTCGCCACTCGATCCACGCGCGATTGATTCGCTCGCTCCGATATCACACACGCGCGAGCTCATTCTGCCGAACGGAGATAGTCGGCAATTGTACTTGGCGTCACCTCCCCCGCGCCTATGCCGCTCGGAGGGAGATGGGGGGGGGGGCGAACGAATGTTGGAAAGAATGATGGAATGAAGGAACGAAAGGGAGAACACGTAGACGCCGCTGGCTTTCATTACATCCAGCGGAAGTTCAACGACTTCCTTTGTTTATACGCGCCAGGCTACTCAAACTCGGACCGGGCATCGAGAAAAAAGCGATGAACTAGGATCGAAAGCGAAAAATTCCCAGTCCACTAGGGAGACGGAGACTAGGTAGAGGAAGGTCGAGGCTGGGCTGATGGGATGGTGGGGAAGAAGGTGGCTGAATGAAGGTGGGGTGGTAGATGGTTAGAGCGGTAGGGCAAAGAGACCGCCGAGTATCGGGCTATTGGACGGGGCAAACGCGGTTTTTCATCGTTCTGCTCTCTTTTCTTTCGCTTGTTCTTCTTCTTGGTATACAAGGCAAGTTAGCGAAAGTTCCACAAAAAGGACAAGAGAAAAACAGTAAGCTGCTCTCTCATCCTCCTCCTCTTCAACTTCTACTTCTTCTATTTCTACATCTACTTTGTCGTCTTCGTCGTCGTTGTCTTCATGATAATCCTTATCATCATCATCATCCTCATCATCATCCTCATAATCATCATCATCTTCTTCTTTTTGATCATCATCATCATAATCATCATCATTATCTTCTTTCTTCTTCTTCTTCTTCTTCTTCTTCTTCTTCTTCTTCTTCTTCTTCTACCTCTCGTCCTATCTATACTTCTCGAGCTTCTTCCTCGCGCCTTTTTCTGCTCTTTGTGTACCATGAGTAAAGCTGTATACTCACCTAAGTACAGGTGGAATTAGCGATAGTGAGGGGGGGGGGAGGGATGAGGAGCGAGACAGATGGTAAGCGTCAATATTTAACGACAGAATAATGCAAGTCGAGTAATTCATACAAGAGCCGAGATGCTTGTGAAATTCAATCAGGACGAGTGGCTCGTAAATGGAATTTATTTTAATGTTCTCGCGAAATCCAGTCCACTTGAAAATTGTCTCAGTCCTTTGAATATCGCCTACTCCCTCGGGCACTTTGATCGCGCGGTCGAACAGCAATTATCTTCGAAATTTCGTTGGACGGCCGTGCAGGTGAAGCGATAAACACTGCTCGAGTTTCGGCCATAACCCAACTTTCGACCCTAGTTGGCCCTCCCGACATATTCATCATATTCATCATATTCCGCCGACATAGTCATCGATTAGCCGAAATGGGAATAAGAAAAACTTATATAAAATCAACGTTTGCCCTTTGAGCATTAGTCCCCATTCAATAATAAATTCGTAACATAAAATATAAGCGACTAGAGCGTTTAATAATTACATGCTCATAATTCAGCGCCGCTTTTTTATCAAATAAAGCATCGGCATTTGCGTTATTGTAATAAATAAAGGAAAGCAAGGGCCGCCGATATTCATAATAATTTTCCAAGCACATGCGCCTCGGCCGCGCTTTAATTCCCCTACGAAATTGACTGCTTTTAACCGGGATCTAATTACGATCATGCCGCTTTTACGAGCCAATCGAATTAACGAAGCCGTTTGTTTTTCAACGCTGCCAAACGCGCCCATAAAACCATAAATGCAGCCCTATAGCTTTTCGCCGGAATTGAGAGATCCCGAGGACGATAGGAGATAATAAAGAAGAGCCGCGGCGGCGCTTACGCATGTGGCGACGAGTGTATCAACGTCGTCCCGCATAGAGGTAACGACGAGGAGGTACCAGGACACTCGGCCTCTAGAGGAGACGCAACGCGATTTCTTACCGAGCGCTCGCTCCCGGCGCTTAAGCGACTTGTTTTTAAGCGGCTCGGGCGCGCGACTCTCCCCCGGCCAGCCGAGCGACTAATCTCCCGGTAAATGCCGACATACGTCACGAGCCTCGTACCGAGATCCCCAGTAAGTTATCAACTGCAACCTAACCGCTCGTATATATGCAGCGATACGTGTACGCACGTGCGTTTCAATGCAGCTCCGGGCGTATACGGAGGAACACTGATAGGCAGAGAGTGAGAAACTATGGTCGGACGAAATCGGCTTAAGCCCTTGACACACTCGCACATTCTCCATCTTATTCACTCCCCCTGTCTACCGGTACTACTCGCTCGCTATCTCTCTCTCTCTCTCTCACTCTCTCTCTATATGCCTATTAATACACCGTTGGAGTGTGCGCGCACATGTGCCAGCACGATATCTATAGGAAAGCGATAAAGAAAGCCCGACAGGCGGTTAGATAGTTTATAATTTTATCTGATTTACTAATTAATATGAATTATGCTTAATTGAGGCTTACACGTTATCGGGGGACTTTTAATCTGTAGTTTGTAATTTCATCTGATTTGCTAATTAATATAAATCGTGCTTTAGTTAAAACGAACTGCTTTTCAATATTTGGAAATGGGCGTTGGATGTTATAAATTTGTCGACAATTATCGATATACCTGTTCGATTGTAAAGGTATCTATTGGTACAGTTAAGCATCATTAATCGTACACACACACACACACACACACACACACACACACACACACACACACACACACACACACAGACGCACACACACACACAGACGCACATTTATTGGCTTCGCATTATGCACGTACCAATAATTTTTATAAATAATCGTAATTAAATAAATTCTTTCTCTTTATATTCTTACTCGTGTTGTTGTTGTTGTTGTTGTTGTTGTTGTTGTTTATGCTGTTGCTGCTGTTGCCGTTGTTACCTTTGTTACCGTTGTTCCTGTTATTGATGTTTTTTATAAGTGAGACAAGCACGAAAATATGGTTATGCAAATTTCAATGTTGAAAAGCATCAATGAATTAAGATTCGCATGGTCCAAGAAATTGTAACAAAGTATTGTAAAAATTCTTCATTTTAATTCTACATGTCAAAGAATTTGTACTTATAATTATATTTTTCTCCTCTTTTAATGATTATAGATAAATATAGTTTGAAAATAAGGCTTGTACAACTTCATACAAATTCCTAACAGCGTATCAAATAATATTATTGCGATGATTTTAGTTAGGGAATATAACTTTTAACCTCTTCGTTTGAATTCATGCATCGTTACTCGCGACATAATCATAATTACAAAACAAAAATCAGCATTTTTACATTCGTAAGAATAAATTATAAACTTTAACTCTGGAATCCTTGTGAAAAGAAAGTACCAACTTAACCAACATACTTCTCTGGTTTCGCTCGAACGAAGAGAGAAGAGACATTATCAAGTAATAAAGAAGAAAAAAGAAATAAGAAGGAAAAAAAGGGAATAAATAAATTAAAAAATAAATCAAAAAAAAAAGAAAAAAAAGAAAGAAAAAAAAGGGGGGGGGAACAAAGTTTAGAAGGATATTTTCCATAGAGGTCATGTTGGGAAGACGAACAAACACAAATGGATAAAATGGTTGGCGCTTCGAAGCTCCGATGCAGCGAAACATCGCTAATAGGCCAGGTAAAAAGTAAGAGAGAAAAGGCGAAAATAATGAGAAATCAGCGATGCGAGACTCGGCAAATATGGGAGGGAAAAAGAGGCTACTCGCAACAATGCTTTGGGTTTTCACGTTAAAATGCCGACGATGGTATATACGGCGCTGGCTTGCTTGGCCGCGTGGTTAGAGCAAAATTAACCACCTATCGCCGGTATGGTGATTTATGAGGCAGGGCTGGTAGCTCGCGGATAGGCTCATCGCAATTATGCTCTTTACTAATACTTTTCTAGTGGTCATTACACACATTAGAGGCATGGCATCCGATTACTTTTGAGGCGACTTGTAAATTAATAGGAGGGCCCTTTTCATAAAGCCTGACTTATGTCGTAGCGATGACCCCTTCCAATTGTACGCTACCAATTTGAATATTATCGCGTACTTTAAAATCAATATATTATCCGTAAGCTATTATTACGTAATAAAATACATATAATTTTATAGCCGTAATTCATAGGTTTCGAGTACCTATTATTTAAGTATTCGATAAATTAACGCTTGTACAGGCAGAGGGTAAAGAGTTTGGTTATGCAACGTCGATTATCAGTTATACGCTATTCGGGTTCTAAAGTCGATAAATAATTCGATTTCATTTAGGTATATACGGCGCGTACACGGATGATCCTTAATGCTATTCATGTATATTTCATCCGACGCCAATTATCCTTTATCTCCGACTCGTAATTTCTCCTCGCTAGGACGCACAAAATTGTAAAAACACTGTCGTACGAGTGCTCCCCGATTATCCACGCACGAAAACAGAGATATAAACATTGCTACTTAGCGTATCAAGTGCGGCGACTGTATCAAAACGAGGCTCACTTGAGCGCATTACGCATGCGAAATAAAAACTTGGACATTTATATGTAAGTCGAGCTTACACTTAACTCCTTTCCACTTGAACGATCCGAGATGTCCGACGAAGCTGCTGTAAGCCGATAAATAAATCTAATCGCTATTCAAACGAAAATCAATGGATCTCCTCTCGGGATGGTGTTGCGGGTTAAAGGGTGATGATTCGGGTGGTGGTGACGGCGATGATCTATCGAGAGGGGGAGTGGGGGGGGGGGATCTAGCAAAGACCTTGGGAGACACCTCATAAATAATGGGCGGGGGGGGGGGGGGGGGGGGGGGGGGGGGGGGGGGTATCTAGCAAAGACATTGGGAGAAACCTCATAAATAATGGTATGCGCGATAAAAGTTGATTCGGCCAAAGAAGCAGCGCGCAATTATCGTGATCGGGAGGAGGATGAGGAGAAGGATGTTGTTTTTTGCGGGAGGGATGGAGCGATTTTACGTATGGGATGGGGTGGGGGTGGGGTGTGTGCGTGGGGTGGGATGGGGTGGAAAGAATTTTCGTATGCAAGGGGACCTTAAAAAATGGCGCGGTAGAGTACGTATACGGAGAAAATGTCGGCACGTGCAGGAGTAGCAACGGCGGCGTGGGCTCGCTCGTGTTTTCCGCGTTTCTTCCTACTTTGCGCGAACTCGCCGCTATACGCGATCAAGTCGGGGCGAATGACCCGAGCCTAACGAAGGCAAAAGTCGGAGGGCGTAAGAAGGTGCCTTTACGGTGCGGTACGCGGTGTAAGGTGAGAGCCGAGAGCGTCGGGCACACTTGGGACCGCTAGACCTCGGAGATCCGAGGGAACAAAAATGCCGGTCAGTGGAAAGGGGCGGGAGCGAGCGAAAAAGTTCCGGTAATGAATAAATTGAGCGGATCATGAACAAAAACAAGCTCGAATCGAATATTTAATTTCGCCTGATTGGTACACTATATTCGCGTAGCTTTGATAAATACGGTTACCATTGATTAGTATGGATTATTTGGAAAAAAGGAACAACTGGGGCGGATCGCGGCGGACTCGCCGGGCGATATTATTAATTGGTTTATTACTTGAATCTGTTATTACATCTATTCGCTCTTTTATTTCAGAATTATTTTCGAAATCATTTTAATATGTTCGCCGCCGATGAATTTGGCTCTGATAAAAAATTGTGATTTTATTCATAGCACGCGTAGTCTGCCCATTAACTCAAGAATGTTTTCGATAATTTTAGCGCACGTAAAAAAAATTTATACCTTTTATTACATTTTTCAATTTATGTAGTTGTAAAAGCGCCTTCGGGCTCATTCGAAGCGCGCGAAGTAGGCTGCGGAAATATAATACTGCGGCTTTGATTGAAGAGGGAACTAATCAATGACGATCCAAGAATAATGTTAATTATCCTAAGGACTTTTAGATGTCGATGGAGCTGGGCAAACCTCATTTAAATATGCTCTAAGCTACGTGCGTAAGCGAAACTAACCTGTCTATGTATCACGCAAGACTTATGTCGAGTGATTTCTGCGTAGTTTTTGCTTAATTATTTCCATGACTTATTAAAATTAGCCTCTTACTTATTGCTTCCAATTAGAAAAAATATTCTCTTTTGGACTAGCGATTATTCAATAGATTTCTCAAGACTGGCTTAATCAAAGTTCGCAAAGTACTTTTTTTGTTTCTTGTAAAATCGTATGCTCTTGTTTTTCTTCCGATAAATGTTTTCCTTCTTCATCATCATCATCTTCATCTTCTTCTTCTACTACTACTACTTCGTTTTCTTCTTCTTCTTCTTCTTCTTCTTGTTCTTGGTATCGAGCACAACAGAAAAACATAACAAAACAAAAAAAATACCTACTCGCATTTATTACTCATGATTTATGCTTTAATTTATTACGACAGAACAAGAAAATCAAGCTCACTGTTTGTTCATACTTTAAAGGAAACGTCTTAATTAGTCACAGGTATCGAGCACAACAGAAAAACATAACAAAACAAAAAAAATACCTACTCGCATTTATTACTCATGATTTATGCTTTAATTTATTACGACAGAACAAGAAAATCAAGCTCACTGTTTGTTCATACTTTAAAGGAAACGTCTTAATTAGTCACTGATTATGGGTGATCTAGAGTCGGCTTATAATATTAAAATCAAATCAGCGCACGTAATATAGTTTTACCAAGTATAAGACCGACGCCGCAAAAGAAAGAGGCCGTAAAAAACGCCGGACGTATGTCCAATAGAAAAAAGCAAGGGGTAATTGATCGTGCGAGTCGATCGTGAAATTTTGCTGAGCTAACGAGTGATCGAGAGGCCGTAGCGAGAAACAATCGCTCGAGAAACTATTCGTTCAACTGTTATCCAGTAGTGCTGGCTCCCTGATCATCGCTACCATCGCCGCCACCGCTTATGAGTTACGACTTAATCGGTCATTATACGATGCGCACACGATAAAGTGCCCGTAAGTGCCGTGATCCGTAACAACGGCTTGCGTGCGCGATTGGTCCCGCGTGTCGGATAAATCGCCGCGTTCGTCGTGTATGGCGCAAAATACGCGGTCGATACCAATTTGAAAAAAAAAAAAAAAAAAAAAAAATTAAAAAACCCCCGAAAGTCGCGCTCGCCTCTAAACAATTATGATGACGCCGCGGACGACAATGTGGACGACGACGTGGACGACGACAACGACAAAGGCATTGAGAATGCATCGGTGAGCCGGGTTCAGATATGACCGGAAGCATTTAATCTTCTTGTGCGCAGAGATTCCGCGAGGCAACGAAAAAATTAAGGTAAGAATGCGTGCGAGAGCAAAGCCACTCGTATCGCGCAGCGTTTTTTCATGTCCGTTCGAGGGCATTTGCCATAAGCTCAAGCTATCTGTATTATGCGGCAATAATATGATTATCCACCTATAACCTGGGCACAACACGCCTTGATCGTCGATTTGTAAGAGCCTTGGTAATACAAATTCATGTCCTGTTTATTACGAAATATGTTAGAGTCAAGAAATTGCTATGATTTCTTAGTGGCTGACTCTTGTGGCCCAAGCATTATTGCACACTAGCTATTTTATTATACTAAAATTGAACATGAAATTTAATCAAATATCTTCATTAGGTTCTCTTTCTCTCTCTCTCTCTCTCTCTCTCTCTCTCTCTCTCTCTCTCTCTATCTCTCTCTCTCCATCTCTCTCTCTCTCTCCATCTCTCTCCATCTATCCCTTTGATTATTATTTTGTTCTCAATTCGTACTCGAAGCGTAATAAAGTTAATGAAGATATATCATAAATTTCTTAAACTGACTTTTATAGAGTAAACTGGGAGTGCATTAAATTAAAGCTTCCATTAAGAAAAATGTTTGTAGGAAAAACCTGGCATTTATAGGAGGTTGAGCATATTTGGCAATGTTAGCATAACAACCGCTTACAAACAATTAGAATAGGATTACAAATGGTTACAAATCGCTAATAATATGGATTTAGTGGCTTCAGCGATTTAATTTGCCCATTTCATGAGCATTTATTCAATGAAATATTTGCTTTTATTCAAAAAGATTATAAATATCATAACATAGGCGCTCACACCAACACGTACACCAAGAAATGTGAAATATACCGCAACAAGAGTTAAAAATTCTAAACGCTTTTATAAATTAATTATTTTAATGCTTTAAGTAATTCATTTGTTATAATGCCGACAGTTATTTTTAGAAAATAATTCTATTGCTATCAAGTAATAATATCTAAAGAAATACATAAATTTAAAGATACTAATGTGCAAATATACGTAAAATATTGTAATTAATCACTAGTGGCGAACGTGTGTTGATCATGAAATAAGTGGGAGGGAAAATAAACAATGATTAAAGATATTTAGTCTTACTAGCACGTCAATAAGGGTCGAAAAATCCTAAATCTACAACACGTACAGTGCAATACATTTCGATTACTCACTTTTTCTGTTTAAAATTATCATACGTCACACGAGGCAAGGTTATACTCGTTTGTGCTCGTCGTTTTAGACATAATCTAATACCAATAAGTAAAATCTGACGTTTTATGACGTCAAATACTTTATCTTGTATTATTGGATACCGTAAAATTTTCCGCCGAGCCTTGATTCCAATCAATGTCTGATTTCCTTAAAGCAAATAGTAATAAAGTAATAAAGTAAAAAACTTCTTCTTCGTCTTCTTCTTATTCATCTTTTACTATTTTAATTAATAATTTCGCGCAACGAAGCTCGAAAAGCTCACGCATCCCATATGTACGCATTGGTCCAGTGCTCGAAAAATCATAGCGGTACCCCGGTAAGAGGCGCCAAGTATACGATCTTCGGGAGCCGTCGTATATCAGCACCAGTTCGAACATTATCACCTGCCACGAGCCACGAGTACTCGAGGATTAAGTAATCCGGCTCGATGACAATGCAGGCGCACTAGGTACATGTCATGCGGATGACCGCAAGCAAATCGCGCCTCACAGGCACTTCCAAACGATTTGGTCCGCCACCCCCCCCCCTCGCGCCACCATCAGCAACGAAGGCAATTTAAGGTCGGCGAATGCGGGTGCGTGACTGAGGGGGCGACGACGGTGTCTGCGGCTGTGGCGGTGATGCCCGGGGTGCGGTAGGACTGCAATGAAAGGCAAAACCGCGACTACGAGCTTCGCGAAATCCAGCCAAGATTAGATTTTAATGTCTATTAGCTGCATTAGGCGCGTCATTAGCCGCTCATAAGCCTCGCGCTTCGTGATCGTACGGGAGAGTGAAGAGGCGCGAGGAGCGAGAAAAGCGCGCGCAACTTACACCCTGGCGCTCACGTCCTATCCTATTACCGCCGAGAATAAACTCCATACTTAGCACGAAGTAACTCACTTCGTTCCCTCTAGTCGCGCCTGCTGCACAGATCGCAGACTCGCGCAGCCTCTTGCGAGCAATAAATACATTGTCATTTCTTTCAATTATATTTTGCTTGTTTATTTTTTTTTTCTTTTTTTGGATTCTCGTTTTGGTTTGGAAACGTCCATTAATATCCTCATTTTGCTGACGGAGACTTTCATTGACTTTAAGAGAGGCTTTTGAGGTACGTGTTTTCATTTCATGAAATCGTCGTGCAGCGAGTCCCTTCGCTCACGATGACTATTATAATTTACAAGAGTCGTGATTACGCGCGAGGAAGGAGCTCGCGTTACGTTGCATTTCAAAACCGAGTAAATGGAGGCAAAGCGGGTATTACGTGTATCGAGGCGAAAAGGCAGAAATGCGCACTAGATCCTTTGGTATTTAAATGGTTAAAGAGTTATATTTGGTGGAAGATAAAGGGGCAAGCAAAAAAGACTTGACCTCGTAAGCGTGAACTCGCGCCGTTATTTCTTCAATTTAACGGCAAACGTGATGCGCAAATACGTGTGAAAATTCTTACGAATGATAATGGATGAGAGCAACAGTATGCCCTCGCTGATAATACAATCAATATTTAGCGATTCGAGCAGGAGGTGGAGCAATCGGCGCCCCGAGCAATAATACCGGGAAATAGTCCCTCCTCCCCTCGAATACAGTACATCGGTAGTGCAGCTGTAATAGCGCAAATACATCTACAACAAGGGGCAAGCAAACGCTAGTCGTGAATTCATCAATGTAATGGAGCTTCATTGCCGGGCCGTGCGAGTGAATTGGCTGGCTCGCGGTTAATGCATCTACTAGCGCGAGATCCTTTTGCGCAAAGCCGTTAATGAGTAGGCGATCGAGGCAAAGGGGAGAGGCTCTTCGATAGAGTCTCAGGTGCGAATACACTTATAGCTCGCCGGCAATGCAATAACCCCGAAAAACCGAGGTATAATCCTAGTTGCTTTGGGACTTGTGAGTGTGCTTCGGACGAGAAAATGAGGGCGACTCAGGAGTTGCTGATCTCTTTGCTAATCCGTGAAGGATCTGACCGGAGGGGCGGCCTCATGGAAACGATGTGAGGGGAGCTGTGGCGGGTGTGTCTACCTAGGCAAAACAAGCCCCCTCACTGGGGATTAATGAGAATTCAGATTTTATTGTTGGGCAACTTATTTTCTGCAGCAAGAGGATCGTCGGCGGGCAGAAGTGTGGCCAGGCACGGATCGAGGAACGCGCGAGCGCCGATAAATCCCACGTCACTTCGTGATGCGACGAGGGCCTGGCGTGAGTTGAGTTTCGGCTGAACGTAGCGTGATCGGGTTTTGGTTGTTGGGGATGGGAGTGGGGTTGGGGTAGTGGGGTAGTGGGGTTAGGCAGGGATGTAGGCAGTGGTGACGGCGGCGGTGCCGTTGTCAGAGAACGAGTTGGAGGAGGAGGAGGAGGAGGAGGAGAAGGAGGAGGAGGAGGAGAAGGAGGAGGAGGAGAAGGAGGAGGCGGCGGCGAGAGCCAAGTAACGAACGATCGAGAGCACTTAGCGAAATAAATAACCCGGACCGACCTCTTTGTCGTCGATTGTCGAACTTCCGTCGCGCGGGCCAGTTGTAGAAGCCTGCTGGCTGTACATCAATGAGAGTTAAATTCCGGCAGTATTTTGTCAACCGCCTGTAAGTGCTTCGGGAGGCTCTCTGGAGTACGGTTTTGCAGAATCGGGGATGGAAAAGGAAGGGGAAAAATGCCGGAGAAAATTTATTTAACTGCAGAGAGGCGCAGCGATTTTCGGGCAGGCCGTAAAAAGTAATTGCCTCCTTCGTGGCTGACATTTTCAAAACAACGGCGCGAAATATAAATGGAAAATGAGCTTGATACAATTTATCAGCTCCTTGGTCGATAATTTATATCTGGCTAAGGCAGAAAGTTATGCGCGCGGTAAGTTACGGCAAAACTTTGTCATCTGAATTTTCAGTTTTTGACAAAAACTTTGGCTTGACTTTAACCGAATTTAGCTCGGCGCTAACCAACGACCCATAAACAATCCGATAACGTATTAAACAATAAAATCCAAGCCGTTGAGAAAAAGGGAAAACAATAAGCCACGGCCCCATTACGGGGGTGGAGGGGGGTGGGGGCTAACGCTTCCACCAAACTGCGATGATTCCCGTTTCGTGTCGAGACGCCGGAATCTCTCCTTGGCAATTACAAATTTACGACACGGATAATAATTCAATTTCAAAGAATGACAAAGTGTGAGCTAATGGCTCTTTAAGAGTTTCGAGACGCGTGTCACTCGAGGCGGCCATACGACGTCATCGAAGGTGGCCCCAAGCTTCCGATCGTCCCGCTTCACCGACTTCCTCTTTTTTCCTCCCTCCCGGTAGCCGTGCCTCCGTTCCTTCGTCGTCTCTCTGCCCGCTAATTTCGCGCGTGTTTCGCGTGGCCGTTTACAAGCCGCAAATAATGGGCAACGACTGGCGCGGGCCCTCGCGTGCGCTGTTTTTCGCGCGTCGGCAGTCTGCCGTGAAAGGCTTCCGCTCCTTGCTCTACGGCGACGTAAAATACGACGACAAACGAAAAAACAGTGAATCTCTTATCCGCCCGGGGCCACTTAATCCCCTTCCATTGGCGATTCGCAGGGGAGGAGCGTGGAATGGGATTTCGTGGCCCCGAGCGGACGGGCGTCCGACGCAGCGAAATCCGCGGGTTCGGGCGCACACCCGTACAGGTGAGCAGAGTGTGAGCAGTGAGCGGGGGCGGACGACGAGAATATCGCGCTGAAAAAGTTTTCCTAACTACTAAGCTTCCTCGACTGTGGACTGGCATGGCGATATCTAAAGCTACCCCTTTCGCTTTCTTTGGCTACTTCGCTCCTTAGCCCCCCCCCCATACACCTCACCGCCCTACTTCTTTATTTCTTGGATGCCTGGGATCCTTAGCACTTTAGTTTAGTTTCAAGCGCTCTTAGAGCTAAGCCGGGTTCGAAGTTACTCTCAACCAAATCATAAGTATGGATTTTGCCCTCTTCAACAGTTAATTTCTGTCTTCCCCATATATTTTAGCGCAAGTTTAGCAGTTAACAACGACTTTCGTTTCTCCTGCAGAACAAGAACTAGTTGAAGGAGAATCTCTCTCTCTCTCTCTCTCTCTCTCTCTCTCTGTGTTAGTGTGCGTGAGTGCGTACGTGCGTGCGTGCGTGTGTCTGTGAAAATACTGGGTCAGGGGAAAGAGGAGAAAATAGAGCATATTCGGTTAAATTGGAAAATTGTCTATTGTACCGGTGAAAATAAATATTGATCCATAATTTCGTTGTAAGTTGCCACCTCACGTGCATTAAATCGCAATCGTTGTCCGTTTTAAGGACAAAAAAAAGAACAACAACAACAACAAATTAATTTAACGTAAGCACACGTCAAATGCATTTATTATACATATATTTTACTCGTAAACTATATTATTAAAACATAATTGTATTCAATTAAAAGATAGGGCTGCAAGGATTTAATAATATTAATATTTCAATATGGAAAGCAGATTCGATGAATCTAGAATAGCGTATAATACTGATTGCAAAGAAGAGAACTTTTTTCTTTTTTTATCTCATATTGCGTATTGCACACAGGTCCTTCGATTGTACTCTGGTCATTATCGATACTTTACATATAACTTTCTCAAAATTACTTTTTAAGCCGTTGGGATGTAAAACATTCGACAAATATTCGCCCATTTACTTTCAATTTTAAATATGACTTTACGATATATTAACTACAAAATGTAAGAGATATTTTTCAATCATAATAACACATTTTATTACACACAATCGGCTAACAATTATTATTATTTTTGTTGTTGTCATTGTATTGTACAACAGAATATGATTTATTTTTCCACATCTGTCATTATTCCTTCTTTTTCTTTTCATTTATTTTTTTCTCCTTTTTTCCCTTTAAATCGACATTCAAAAAACTATCCTACGTATTTTCTAAACTACTTGAACATTCATTTCAAAAGCTTATTACTTGTTGCGGCAAGTATAAAATTGGATAAACATTGTGCTCATACGCGCTTCTCTCCTCTTCTCATTCGTCCATATATATCATAGATAAAAATGAAAAAACTAAAATTTTAAAAACGATGAACCATATGGGTGCGTGCGTGCGTGTGTGTGTGTGTGTGTGTGTGTCTATTTGTTTATAAACAGGTGCAGGTGCATAGTGTTGCGCACGCGCACTTAAACACGTGGGATACATAACTTGAAGTTTTTAATTTATTTCCATGTTTTTCCATATCCGTAAATAAATTCCTAAGAATTTACTTAAGAGTGGTGCTCCAAAGTCGAGTCCGACTTTAAATTATCGAAATCTAAAGTGTCAAGATAAATCAAAGACCTTACTTAACGCGCAAAATATTTCAGCTCGTAACTTAATTCTAATCTTTTATTAGACCGACATTTATAATACGACATATATGCGCATAACTTTAAACTAATTATAACGACATAGTCTAGAGCGGTTATTATGGATTTTTAGAAAATTGAAAATGTAAAATTGTTATTGCAAATGATCAATAGAAATCATTTCCAATATTATTATGGGAGTTAAGCCGATAAGCGAAGTGTATCGTTCATGTAAGAACCCAAGCAGGATAGGTCCTGCTTTCAGTCAGATGAACCGTAAGTTTATCGATGTATCATGTAAGGACCCGAGGGACAATCTACAAGCTCTCACTTTTTCGAAATATCGCGCAAACTAGCAAAATCAATCCCGGATTTAATTATTAAGTCATACATAATAATGACACTTTCGTACTTTGTGATTAATTAAGGGATAACGATGTTTTAACTAGTTAAAAACTCCCGAGTCGAAAGATAATGTCCGTTCCACAATTGGTGATTCGACGGGAGATAATTAGTAACAGCGTGTGGCTTACAAGTTTCTTGCGTCGCACTGCCATTATAACTATACGAGACTTTGTAATCTGAGGATGTTTTAGATTAAAAGAAGATTAATAAGGCCGCTCGAGTAAAGAAATGAAGGTACAATTTTACCATAATCGACTCATTTAAGAAGGAACTTTGGCAACAAGCTAGGATTCTGTTGTCTAACGGTGGATTGCGACTCACATAAAAGTAAATTGCTCAGCTTATATACACTGTTGTACTAACTTACAAATTATAGGATAAATATAGCGACTGCATAGATTTTCATTTTTTTATTTATTTATTATTTATTTTTAATTGTTTATTTATTTATTTATTTATTTATTTTTTTATTTATTTATTTATTTTTTTTATTTTTTTTAATACTAATTAAGTGCAAAGAAGCTTTCCCGCGTCGGCTTATTTGTCGACTTTGCATATTTATTAGGCTGACTGTGTAAGTCGACAGACAACGAAAAGACTGTCCATACTTCAGTGGGAAGACGTTGAGAGCTAAAGTGAATCATTCATTTGTTTTTCTTTCCTACCTCCGCCCCTCAGATATTCCAGTCCAAAGTTTTAATCAAGCTTTTCGATTCGATTACCATTTATTTACAATCTTAGTAAAAGTTATACGATAAATGGCTGTCGAATACACACTTCTTAGACCCTGAGTAAAACGCGTGTGCTAATGATTATTCAGCGCCGGGGATTTAGGTATTTACTTGCTTCGCCAGTGCCATCACCACCAATCCCCAATGAAATTACAAATCGCCGAATCCAATTAAAATTTTCATTTCCTGCGCGAGCTCTCGCTCCTTGCCGGACAAGTCGCGTAATTAAATTTGGCCTTCCTTATATCAAATTCGACTTTATCCTTGCCGATGAGCCAGGTCGACGAAATAACCGAGGCGGTTCGTTCGGCTGATAGGACGCGAGAATGGACCAACGAGAAAGGAGGACAACCGGTCATTGTTCTTAACGAATTAAATGTCATGCGCTCGAAGCCTCGCTCGACTGCACCGGCAATCAAATTTCGGAGATAGTCGCCGACGCTTAAGGTCGTGGTACGCTTAATAAAAGAAAGTAGAAAAAAAAAGAATGAGCAGCCAACTGGACGAAAGTCCTCCAACGAACATCGCAGACCATGAGAGAACAAGGACAAGTATTTATTTCGGAATGCCTTTGACGACGTCCTTTACGAGGTACTTCTATTTAGCGGTTAACAAGATTAGTCGGCATTCGGTCACAGTTAGCAAGTGAGCGTATAACGCAATAGCCTGTGGGAATGCACATATTGCTCGCACGCGAACAGATGTATGATGCTGTTTGAAAGAGCTCGAGGGAATTAATGCGATTACGATTATTCTGCCTTGAACATAGAAGAGGAGTAGGTAGGGTGCGAGTACGCGTGCGGGTGGCGAGGGAACGCACGAGCCAAAGAGTGAGGGACAGTGTTTGCGTGCGTGCGCGCGCGCGTGCGTGTGATTGGCGGTGGGCGGTGGGCGGTGGGAGGCGGTGGGAGGCGGTGGGAGGCGGTGGGATGGGGCTGGGAGATCGAACCCGAAAGAGTCATTTGGACGAAATCAGGTACCAGTGGAATAATATGACCCTCACCGCCTATGTTGGGCTACGGTAGCGAGTTCGAGTGAACTCACCTTTCTCCGCCCCACTTCACCGGCCCACACACAAACAAACACCAAATCGCCACCAATTCCAACGCCCCCTCGAATTCTCTCGTCAATTGGTCGGGACCGGGCGCTCCATTGCGGGTATAATCATTATACACCTACGTTATAACCATCTTTGCATTCGTGTTTGCGAGTATTCCAACCCCTCCAACCCCTTTCCCCTCTATTCGTCCCGTCACTCCACGGCCCCGCGCCACGCGTCCTCGCTGGACAAGCGACATTCGCCCCGCCCTTTCAACATTGCGATAAGCCGCAGAAATCCAAACAGCGGTGAAAACACAAGAGAGCCGATCTGTTATATATCTATTATATCCCGTTAACCATAATATGCACTAATATCTGCGCCTCTATATATATACGCGCCGAAAATTCATTATTGAGTAATCACAATATCGCTCTTGCGCTATTTACGAGACCTAATTAATGTTTTACGCTCGCTGGAGTGTTTTACAAAAAGGCGTCGCCCGATATTCGCGAGCAAATATGTTACTCGACGGTGAAAAATATACTGATTCATTGGCTTTTCCCATTCGGCATTGTCCCCTCTATCGTTTACGGTGCTAAATATTCCCAAATGCAAGCGCCAGGCTTCACGTAAAACAGGACTTACATTATTACAGGACAGAGCTGCAGAGAGACCACACCGGATAGGGTTACCTCGACAACATCTGTCTTATAATCTTATTATTTCTCAGTCCGCATTGACAAATGTGAGTGTTAAAGCGATCCGCTTGGATTATTAATGTCTTCACTAGTCACCGTAAATTCCAAATAAGTCGCCGTTTTTTCCTTATACAAATCCTGGCAACTCGATCATTCATTCTCTAGGCAAATAACGAAGCGATACCATCCCTTTAACATTTAATACAATGAGCGAGACAGTTGAGTAATAATCATCATAGCACGCGCATGTAAGATTTTAATTGAGTCTACTTTTCTTCGTTGTACAAATACAAATAATTATTGCTCGGTAAGTTTTTTCTTCTCCTTCGACTCTTATCGCCATATTATAAAGCTTAGAAGTAAGTTTAGTACGTTGTACTAAGTGATTAGCTAAATATACTTACTTAACATTTGCTCGCACTAATTTCCCCAACAAATAGTGTTTTCATCTTTATACACTCCTCTACCCACGACCCCTTGAAATAGCATTTACATACAAATACATTTAAGAAGAATGAGCGCTCGATTATTGGGAAGGAGTTTATGATTTAATTATTAATTCAATAGCAGTAAATTTCATCCTCCCAAAGGATCTCTGCTCGCCTGTATCTTTCTGATTCTCGCCATTCCTGACACTCTCGCAAACTCCGTCCGTCTCTCCTACATCACTACTTATTCTTCTTTACTTCCGCCATTGTAGGAAAAGAGTAAATAAGCTGACCTTTACCTGCGGTAATAGTTGGTGAACCATTAAACACTTAGCCTCTAGCCATGGAAATGTCTGCGTTTAAATGTATGTTATACTAACGGTAATGGAGAGCGAACGTTGTGGTAACTAAAGAACGACGTACTATAAACAGACATTTTCATCTTATTTTCCTTGCCTTTTACAATGTTTGCGAAAATCTCATTTTACGTAAATATGTATCGTATAAACAACATATTTTCCGATTTAATAGCGTGACTCGAGAGCTTACAGATTATTTATTTAGTTCATTAATATAAATTTTCAATTTCTAATGTATTTTAGAAATAACATTGCCGTAACTTTCATTATATACTTAAATGCATTTTTTTATTCATTTTTATAAGACTTTCTCTAAATGATTTTCTGATTATAGCCTCTTGAAAGAACATTCGAAACAATCTAACGATCTAATTGGACTCATTATTTTAAATGTCATTATTATTTCTTCAACATTCATTGGTATATGCGATATATTAACGCTAAATTATAAATTTACCTCACTGTCCTCATGAAACACATTCATAATAAAATAAATAGAATTGAAAAAATTATTATTTTAATACAATATGATATTTTATTTGCTAATAAAAATAAAATTATATTGCAATGCTATTTTATACTTCACATATTTTCCTAATATAATAGAGGCTTTTATTATTCAAAATTTTTACATATATATATATATATATATATATATATATGTAAATAAAATATTTAGTTTCGTTCCCTCCATAATATTATTAAATTATAAATATTACAGTCTTATCTACCATATAATGTTGCATAAAATTATTTCCAAATTAATAATCTTTTATAATGTAAAAATAAAAATGTCTGAATTTTCTTAGAGCTCTTATTATAAATACGAGGACATAATATATATTTTATAATATTTTGGAGATTTTTCGTTTGTTTGTAGTCACATTTACAAAGGAAGTTATTACTTTTTATTACCAAAATTTTTTAGAAAAAAAAAAAATCACTACTCACATTACATCTTAATTTAATCATTAAAAATTGTAATTTATTATTCAAATTAAAAAATTATTGAATATTATAAAAATTTTTACTGCATACCTTTGGCAAACGACGTTAAAATACTTATGCAAATTATTTTTTTTTATAACAGTAGATCGGTATATGTGAGATGTGAATTTGAGTTTTGCATGAATCGAAGTATTTTTCAAAAGTGCTAATAACCATCAAACAGAGTAGGGTGAAAAGCTGTAACAAGGCAGGAAATTTGCACCTCTTCTTTATAATGAATTTCATGGAAATTTTTAAGAAAACACAAGTACCTCGGAATTTTATATCGGGTTATGAAAAAAGTTATTTCCATATTTATTTCCAGCTTCAAAAAAACAAAAAAAAAAAAAAAAAACCCAAAAAAACAAAAAAAAACAAAAAAGAAAAGAAAAAGAAAGAAAGAAAAAATGAAAATAAAGTAAAAAAGAGGAAAGGTCAAGCGAAAACGACCGAGTATGTATGTATGTATGTGCGTATGTATGTGCGTATGTATGTATGCATGCGCGTATGTATGCATGTATGTGTGTATGTATGTGTGCATGCGTGTATGTATGCGCGTATGTATGTATGCGCGTATGTATGCATGCGTGTATGTATGTATGCATGCATTTATGTGTGTGTGTATGTATGTATGCAAAATATCGAATAAGAAATAAAATAAGCCAGCCAAGGAAAGAAGATGAGGTTGGCGAGGCATAAATAAGGGGACAAAGAGTCGAGAGCTGAAGGGTGAGAGTGAAAATGAAGAAGGTCAGAGCGGAGTAATATGGGAATCAGTTAAGGGTTGCGTAGGCAAGCGACTTGACACGACTGACACCTCGTAATATCGAGACTTGGACCACTGCCAGTTTGCATAAGAATTGCACATCCGACACCCACTCGTAATACACTAGTCGGGTCGCACACCAACTACTGCCACTCCACATACAACTGACTGGCGAAATGAGCTTTTCTCCATATTACAAGCGATTTAAAGCTAGACCATCCCCAATAGGATGTTTTATTAGAAAATCTAGTAGAGTGAATTATTTACAATGATATTCCGACTTATATTTTGCAGCACGTAGTCTTTTATGGAAAGGAAGAGACAACTTTTATTGAATTGTCTTGGCATAATTATTTAATCGCTTGCAAGAATATATCACTTGCAAGATAATCATTATCATAACTTCATTGGCCATGATAATCGATGTTGAAATAAAGCGAATGTGAATTCGACAATGGAATTTTAGGTGATAATTATCATTTATCGTATAAATAACTTATCACAAAAATATTTCAACAAATACGAATTTCTTCTACGATTATGAGTCATTAAAAATTAATAATTAATAATATAAAATCATACTGAGATGGGATCAATATTTTTATGAATAAGTCTGATAATTATTGATATATTTATACGTAGTTTTACTGTTGATAAATTTGCAGTTTGTAATTATCATGGCGTCGATAGCGATATTATAAGTATGAATATATTATTGTAATTTATGCAGATATATTAACGTTATAATGATTATTAATTTGATTGTCGCGTAAAAAATTGGCCTTTATATATTTAATTCGTGTAATAATGCTAAGCAATAATGAAATGTAATGAAATGTAATGTAATTATAAAAGAAATATAAAATCTTTCATTTCGTCGAAGCTTTTGTTTTTTGAATAATTCAATAATTACAAGTTTATAGAGCGTTAGATGGTTTTTGGTTTTTTCATAGAATTTAGATATAAAAATTCTTTATAATTAAGTAAAATCTTATGTTAACGTCAAATAAAATATATTATCAATGTTCTTTATTTTATAAATTATATGTAAACGTTGTTCGGTCTCTAATAATTCATCAAAATAGCGTTAATCTTTGAAGTTTACTTGACTAAGAGCAGAAAGTGATTTTCTACGTAACAAATGTGCGCTGAATCTAAAAATTGAGGTATTTTAATTTAAAAATACGAGACTATGTTTTGAAAGATTGTGGTGAGTTTAGGATGAAATTACCAAGCCACCTGGTAATTATTAATATTTTGACAGTTTTATAATAGATTAATGGTTGACATATATGTGAATATGGCGTTAAAAAGTTTGAAAAATACTTATGGGAAGGATTTATGCAATAAAATTCTTACGTCACCTAATGGAAGTTCGTATAGTCTCAATGAATTTACGAATTTACTGACAATGAAAATATTTGAAAAACTATAATTTAAAAAGATTTTACGAATACCGATTATTTACTTCCTCTGTAATTGAAAATTTTAAAATGCTAATAGTTGATATTAAAATTCCGATGAACCTTGGATAAAAATAACCTTGGATAAAAATAACATTGTAAAAAGACCGCAGAATTTAGTAAACCCGAGAATGTAATATAAGTCGTTCGTTTGAACATTATAAATTTTATTTTTATTTTTCACTCCCTTAATTAAAGTTGATAAGAATAGTGAAAACGTCAATTAAGTAAGGAAATTCCTTCGTTATCGTATTATCTTGATAGAATAAACTTAAAAACGCTATGCTGTGACTCAACGTTATTGTTACTCGCTATATAAACGTTTCTTAATTATTAAGAAATTATAAAACTTTATAATTCATTCTAGGCGAGGAATAAAAAATTAAGCAAAATCTACTTTAGATTAATGAACTCTTAATTTATCAGTTCTTGTATATTCAATATTTATTTTGTGTATCTTTATTTTTTTTTTTTTTTTAAATTCTTTATTTGTTTTTAATTACTTTCATATCAATTTACGAAATCTCTCTTTTTATCCGCGAAACTTTAAACATTGAAAAATCTTTTATGCTGGATATTGGTTTTATCTCCTTTAAGACACGAACAATAGTCAGCTAGTATTGTTGAATTCTATTTTCCTTTATATTCTGATTTTATAATCTCAGTATCCTAATGAAATCATCCCCATTGCTGCTTACTCACGTCATCAAGATTATCTGGATAAAAGTTAAAGTGACGGCAAAGAAAGAATTTTAAAGTTCATGCTGCTGTAAAAGTTTTTAAATTACCAAACATATTTTGAACGAGGTTATTGTCATTTTTTTATTTATACTTTGTATTAGATAGGACCAATAAAATCCGTTGATTCAGATCTAAAGTCGCGCTTTATTTTTCATTTCATTTGGTTTATTTATCGAGATACTTTCTACGATCATACATTCTAAAATAGATCAAAATGACATTTTAATTTCGAGCGTGTGAGATATCCGATTTTTAATAACAATAATAGTTATAAAGTTGCATTATTTTATTCCAAAGCTGCATTTTCATCGTAATTTCAATTAATTGTTATCGCAGTCTTTTTCAAATTATAATTAAATAATAATTAAATATTCGATTTTTATAGACAATTTACCGTCGAAGGCTCTTCGAGCATTGTAAATATTTCTTTGATAATTATAAACATTAAAGAATAATAATTTTATATCAGCACAGAATTCATTCCAAGGGCGGTTAGTAAGTGATGGGAAGGCAATTGTTTTTATTTATTTGAAAGAGTGCGCGTTAAAATTCCTTTCGCATGATCCAGAAAACACATATAAGCCATACAATTTATTATAATGTCATATTATAAATTATTGCTTTTGATTTATCTTTAATAGAATATACTTAGTAGTCGGTAGTTGCATATCAAGATTCAGATGCTTTATGGAAAACATGGCTCTTATCTTAATGTTGAATTTCACCATTAAAATAGTTTCGTGCGTATTTTTTAAATAAAATTATTAATATTATATTCTTTGCCTGTGCTGCGGGAGAAACTGTATACATAGGCTGACTGAACTAATGTTGTGTCTCGAGAAAATAGCGAATGCAAGATCATGGTGCACGCCAACAGTGGATAGATCGCTAGCGGATAAGATACGAAGGATGAGAGCTGCTGCTTTGAGAAACACTGAGTGCCAGGACTTCGCGATTGGTATGGCAGGAGACGAAATACTAATATAGATTACTCTACGGGGCTACGAATTTATGCGTCAGTACAGAAACTCTGAATTGGGATGGCAACTCGGCTGCTAATAATTAAGCTATGATCAAAGAGATAATTCGTGAGTAAATGAAAAAAATTTAACTGCAAAGATGTAAGTACAGAAAACAGGTTTCAGCTTGACTGAAGTATCTCTATGAGTCGAGGCGGCGGCAGAATTTTTCAATATGACTTTGCACGTGCCGGCAACTTGTATGAGCAAAAGTATAATAACCTCTAAAGTTTGAATATTCATAACTTGGCTCATTTTTATCCAAACACCATATTATTAATCAAATTATTTTTCTAATACTGTATTTTATCTTATTCCGCGGCTTTCATAATTCATTATAATCCTCTTAGTGATTATAAATATACGTTATTTAAGTATCTTGAAGTACTTAATTGTGGATGTAATGATTGGAATTGCGATATTACTTCATAATTATTTCATTTATCGGATATAAATAATGTTGTCACAATTGTGGATTTATCAGTAAATTTATTACGCATATTAGGCAGTTAAAAGGAATTAATATATCCTTGAGTAAAATGAAATTTTTCATTGAAAAATTGTTTTCAAACTCATCAAAGCGGGACCCATCTTGTGGGAAATAAATTTAATCATAGGCATATAATTTTTTACGCGCAATTACCATTATTAACGGAAGAATAAATTTATAGCAAAATAGCTCATTTGTAGAATGAGCTTACAATATTTGCTAATCCAAGCGTTATAAGAAAATTAAATTTATTTAAAAAATCTAAATCCATTGGTTAATAGATAATGATTATTCATAAAATGTTTAATAATAACTATTAAACATTTTGTATCTATTTATGTATTAATTGATTAATTAATTTATTTATTTATTTATTTATTTTTTTTTTTTTTTTTTTTTTTTTTTTTTTTTTGAACACTTATAATATTCGTAGAAGGCAATTACTATTGATTAAGGATCTTTTTAAATTACTTCCAGTTTACGTAATTTTGATTTTGAATTTTTCTAATATTGTGTGCAAATAAAGAATGTATACATAGTCGATAATTAAAGCATAGACTATAGGATTTAGTTTAAATGGTTATTTTTTTTTTCTATTATTGTTTATTGAATTTTAGAGAGCGAATTTTACGAATTAATTCAAAGGTGATTCCATGCTAGTCTAATTATCATATAGAGTACGAATTGACTGTATGTAAGAATAAATAGATAATTATCTATTACCTACCTACGTTAATTGTAAGTGCATAAGTTTAAATTACAATACGCACTAATTTTCACAAGAATAAGCTCACATTTCTAAAGAATATTCTCATTAAGAGTAGAGAAAATATGATAGGTGCAATGCATTCGCAATTAGCCGAATGAAAAACTTACTCAAGAAGTAAATTCAGATATTTTATTGCAAATATACGCTGGAGCCTGACGACTCACCTGAAACAGACAAAAATAAAATAGATACGTTAGAATAAATGAAACTGATATTAAATACAGATATGGCGCTTAATACATCTTAGAATGTGAAGTAAGAAGTTCATAATTTATAAATTCTCAAGTGAATATAATTAATAATAGCTGAATAATCGAATTTTAATTTTATCAGTAAATTTCGAATTCAGTTTTTCAATAGGTTGAAATTAAGCATAGTAAATCAAGGAGAGGCAATGACTTCTTTCTAATCCCAGCCTCGTTAAATAATATTATTACTGGTACTGGGCCTTATAATACAACGAGCTCTTCTAGGATTTTCCATAATCTTACTTAGGAAAGAATTTTCAAACGCACTGTTAACCATTTTTCACTTCGTAAAACAACTAGCATTTACCTGTTCAATTATGATTTTTCGTTCTCTTATAATTTTCCATCTAATATAAATTAATATATTAATAGGACTTTAGAAAATTTCAAATATAATGAGAATTATTATCAATTTTGAGCTTGTATGCGATTAATAATGCGCTTGCTCAATGTAATAAATAATAGGGAAATTTTCCTAAAAATGTCCAAGCAGTCGATTATGCAGACTTAAAAAATGAAATAGAGTTTTACGGCATTAAAAGAAGAAAGAAAGGAAACATTAGTTAGTTAGACAGATCGTCGAACAATATCTTTCGCTGTTAAATTAGAGTTCTAGGAGCGGAAGAGTAATGTATCGGCCGGCGGGTCTGATAGTTTCTATCAACGTCCACCACATAACGAATGAACTAATCTTCAAGAAGTTTTTTAAACGGCGAGGAAAGATAGAAAGAGTAGAAAAAAGGAAGGAGCAAAACTTGGTGCCGTAGACGTAGGTACACGCGCCCGCGCATGAACACCCACACACTCACGATGACGTAATTCATTCGGATGTGTGCATGCGCTTGCGTGCGCGCGGACGGGTGGGCGTGTATGGGCATACGTATATGCGCACCCTTGTATACATACGCGCATTGTATATAATTGTGTAGGTGAGAGTGGGGGAGGGGGAGAAGAGGGGAGAAGAGGGGAGAACACGCGAGAGGTTGGTGCGAACGAGCTCGGACGGAATTACCGAGCAGGCTCGTATCTCGCTGGCAATAGACGGTTTGAGGGAAAAATAATTGAGTCCTCTTTTCAGCACTCCTTTCGCTATTCACGCTCTTTTTCATTATGGCGACGCGCGGCCAAAAAGGCGAGAAAAAAAAAACATTCGGAAGGAGTAGAATAGAAGCGGACGGAGCAACGGCGAGAGACGGGTGGATGGGTCGGAAGGAGAGAGGATGTTGGTGGGGAGGGTGGGGGTGGGGGAGGTTCTTTTCGCGACGGAAGAGAGTCCCCTCCAGGTACCGCCGCTTGCGCGGATATTACTTGAAAATTTCCATAAGAACACTTAATTCGCGTTTTCAGCAAAGCTCCTTCCTCCCCTTCCACCCTCGATCTTTCTTCGCGCAGTCGGCCTCGGTCAAAAATATTTTTCAGGCTCCTTTTATCATTCAACGTATCCCCGGGAGTAAGTGCTTTTGCCCGGGTCAATACGAATCCATTCGAGCCCCGTAACTAATTCAATGTAACGCATATATACATACCCGGGGCACCGAGAATTTCGCTATCTCCGCGCATTTCCGACTTCGCGAGGATCGGTCGAGTTGTGCGCTACGTATTCATGAGACGCGCTTTCCATGAAAACTGCATTCGCCGCAACCGCAGCCGTTAGAGCTTCGCGGCCAACTCTTTCCACTGTCGATGGCCCGTCTCCGCCCTCGCTCGCGCTCTACGTATCCTCTATGAAAGACGCGAGATAGCGGCGGCCCACGTGGCTTCTTACTGGCATTAGAGGCCAGAGGGACTGGAGTCGGCCTTCCGGCACGACTGCCGCTGGGACGAATTGGAGCTGGGGAATAAGAAAATCCAGAGGATTCGTGAATGGATAGGGTCGCAGCCGCTAATTATGCGCTTTATCGCTTTTTGGCGTCGTCAAATGTATTTAAAGAATATATGTTGAATTATTGAAAGACAACTTTACGCGAACTTATGGTTTAAGAAAACTCAGACGCGAATCATCGGAATGTGAAAGGTTTTACGCACGATGTACCCTAGCGGTATTACATTTTTTTTACCTTTAGATTTTATTCAGTTTTTATAATTTATGTTAATTTTTCTGAAAGAAGGATAAATAAATTGTATAATAGATACAATTTTCGTGCCGCGTAGCGTAATATTGTGTACAAATATTAATCATTGTTAGTGCAGCGTTTCTTTCTGCATAACAGACTTATTAAGGAATGCAATCCATAACCTCACACTCGCGTTGATAAACATTGATGTCAAATTGAGGAATGCTTGCTTGAATAAACTAATTTTCATAATAATATTAAGTAAGTCGTATTCAAGAGTACGTGTGAGTAAATCGCAGCAACGTCCCTCGACGATTTGTAATTCAATATTTAGGATTAATCGTATAGAGAAAGTAGACGAGAATATTTCTTCCAATTCTAAAGCACATTCAGCAAGTAAGTTTTAAAGAAAATTAATAAAAATTCATCACAATATATATATATTTTTCGTTTCTGTAGGTGAAGATTATAGAACGAAAAGAAAAGCTATAGAAACATTGTTTGCCGTTTTCATGCTTCCAACAGTATTTTTTTCTTCTTTTTTTTTCTTTCTTTATTTTTTTTTTTGTTTTTTTTTTTGTTTTTTTTTTCTTTCATGTTGTGACAGATAATACTATTCTACGTAGAAGTCATATATATATATATATATATATATATATATATATGTACGTGCATATATGGAAATAAATACACGTATGTTTTTTTTATCAGAAAATCTCGTGTGTTTACCATAGTCGGTAAGATCGACTTTTTATGTTTTTATTCTGTCACCTTTTCATTTTCCAAACGCAGCGACATAGACAAACAATACTGCCTTCGTTGTTTCACGATAAATAAATGCATTTCATGCTCACACGTGCCTTTTAAAGCCCCAGCAAAAAGAAGCTTAATGATTATATTAAATACAGACGCAGCGGCATATTACTTTATTTTCTCGCCAATTTATAGAGCGACGAGCTTTCGGTTGATTTGGTTAGTTTCAGATTTCATGATTGCTTTGAGCTTACGTCGCGAGGTTTCATCTAACTTATAATAGGCCAACCTGCCATATTTAGAAGTTTCCTACCGTGCCATATAATCAGTTGTACATCTGTAACTGGATTTGTATACTTCAGAGAACGAACTCGCGATAAATACGACAGCGCCACCTTAAATAAGATACGAATGTGAATTACCGTGTCCCATCAATTCATTACGCGTATCTTCGTAGGCAAAACAAAAAACAAAAAAAAAAAACAACAAATTACGCTAATTTGATAACTAAAGCACACTTATTGCAATGTTAACGAAAGTAATAAGTTTCCCAATGTTTGAAAGTGTTTGGGAAGCTTAGTTACTCGGGAACTATTAGTTGATGACTTTAATGAATCCGGGATGTACGTGCAATAGGACAGTAGTTAAGCGCAATTGTATCGCAAGTGCTTCAATGTGGCTCACGTTACGATCAATTTGTGAAACACGAATATTCTCTGCGAATGAAAAAACATTTTTCACACGTTCGATATATACTCCTGACCCTCGAATCGCTCTCCCCGCGTCCCCATTCCTATAGATTGTAAATGGACATGACAGCTCAATCAGCAATGTCTTCAAGTTGCAGAAAGTGTCTGCCGATGACTCAAGTATTTGCGCAAATTAGAAAAGCCTAACTATATTTGAGCGAGTAATACTGAATTCGTATCGAGTCGAATAAATATCGAATAAATATCGTATTTAATCGAATAAATAGGGATAAGCTTCGCATAAAGCATAGGCAGACTACGCGATGCTTATAACTACTCCTGGAGAAGTTTTCGAGGCGAATAAAGCTTCGACACTCCAATGGTAAATTCGTCTCGCTATCCCCCCTACAAATCAACTTTTTATCCTTTTTATCTGTACTTGTAAATTGACATATTTTGAAAGGCGAATGGACGCGCCTCGAAATCGCTCGGCGTCGCGCGCTACATTGAGTCGGACATTCGTGAGGCGAACTCGTCGAAGCGTGCGCTCGTCGTGAGGTCGGATCGCTCGCCTCGTTTTCGCCCTTTCGACCATTAAAGAGCGCCGATACCGCGATCGATCACGAGCTCACGCTCATACACGGGCACATGTGCGGGTGGCCGAGCGTGGGCGGGATGCGCGTGTGTCCCTGGGCAAAGAAGGCGGATCCACTGAAATGCTCAACCGAAGCGTGAAATTCCCAATTTCTTTTTCCTCTTGTCCGCGCGCTGTATGATGCTCGTCGGGCCGACGAGCTTCTCCTTTCCCTCTCGCGCCGCAATTGCCTTTCTCCTTGCCTC
>NW_011948423.1:5642659-5671770 GCF_000503995.2 Ceratosolen solmsi marchali
CGCGGCCTTATCAGTTCACGCCTGGTGGATCCCGCGCGTCTCCACTTGGCGCCTTCTCGCTCGGAGTCACTTCCTGGCTACGGGGTATCCGCCGATAAAAGCCGAGCCTATCGGAGCCCGCGTCGTATTAATACCAGTAGAGCTACTTATCCCAGGTTCCCTCGCTACTTAGTGTCGTGACGACGCAGACAACGCAGACAACGCAGACAACGACGACGACGACGACAGCGACGAGGACGACGAGGACGGGGAAGATAGCGGTGGCGGAGACGCATCACATAGGTCGCCGACGCAACGTTTATAATTTAGCGGGAAAGCCTGGAGCGAGCGACGCCAATATCGGCGCGATCGAATATCTTCGGGAAATTCCAATAGAGTTCCGAGAGGAGATGCGATTTCATCGAAATATTTTACCCTTATTCCTGGAAGATATGCTACCAAGCATCTTTTGCATTGATCAGTTACTTTGTGGGAGTGGACTTTTTCTACGTGGAATTTAAACTTTAAAGTATCCCCTACCCCGACGCTCTCCTCACCGTCTGTCGCAGACACGCTAACCGCCTCGAAATATGCTTGTAGTAAGCACGTAAGGAGTACGGGAAACAGGCTGCCGCTGAATTTTCCCTCCTCGACTTGATGAAATTTTCCGTGTCCTCGAATAATATACCTCCTTGCCACAGAAGTACATAATACCTCGTTATCAGCTGACCTAAAATTAAGTGCTCGGCTGGTGGTTGTTGGATGAGTTGCGGTGAGGGACGGGGGAGGGTGAGTAAAAATTACAAAACACGTGTGTAATTGGAAGTAAAATGTTAAAATTTTCCAAGGCGGTATAAACGAATCTATCCACTAACTGTAATTTATATCTAGTTTTCGTTGGGATCTTAGGGTTAAATTAAAACTGATTAAATAAATAACCCTAGTACAATGTCAAGGGGATAATTGACATTATATCAAAAGGAGTTGATTACACTGCAGCCAATTTTGTAATTTTAATGATCATTAAAATGCGATAAACATGGAAATTTCTGCGTATTATTTATTATTATAATAACTGTAATTATTATATGCAATTAGCGTACTCGGAGACGTTTGTACTCTATAGCCGTGATTATTCAAGCGGAATTCCTCGTACAATTACTCGAGTAAGAAAATTAAATCTTTCGTAGGCTAAGAGACACTTAGAATAAAGTCTCGGTAGCCTTGAAGATGCGAGTGTATGATAACCAATACAACAAATGTGGTCGCTTGGCCGCGCATTGGTGGATAAAGAGAGGGAGCCATTGAGCGATTTTAGTGCACTCCGACGAGGTCTCGTGTAACTTCATTCGGCGCCTGTACGATGCTAATATCTGACGTATGCAATTTGCTTGTTTAATGCACAACCTTAAAATTTCGTTAGCTTTAGCATAAAGGCAGTGCGTATTTGCATGGTGAATCGAAGCATAATTTCGAAACGGGTGAGCAAAAACAAACGAAAGGAAGTAAAAGTAAATAAATAAATAAAAGGCGGGAAGGGGGGGGGGAGGGAAACAGGACATAGAAGAAATAAAAGAAGATGAAAAAGAGGAAAGAGAAGAAGGAGATGAAGAAGAAGCCGAAGACATTTGAAAGATCAAATTTTTTTTTTTCTTCGAGTGCCCCCGACATTTCGATTGCTATTAACCGAGCGAATTACTATCCATGACCATCGATTTCTCACGCAAATGTGCATTCCCCTTACATCTCTAATTAGCATTACAAGTTTCCATTAATATCGCATTTTTTTTCACGAGAAAAGGGCCGATTCGCCGTAAAGGCGTATATTTTATCTTAGGAGATATCTAATCGTTATCATAAGAGCGTTAAATTCGTTGTCACGATTACTATCTGCGAGCAAGGAACGGCTTGCGAATATGTTAAAAGGAAGAAAATTCTCCTTATTAAGACCTCTTCGTCAATATCAGTCATTTAACTCTGCTAAAAAAAAAAAAAAAAAAAAATTAATTAATTAACACATCTAACACATCCATTAAATCCCCACGCCAACGTAACTAATCCACTCGTATTCTGTACGATTATTTTGCTGGAGAAGACGCCCGAATACGTCCCTCGAGTCGATTCTAATCTCTAATCGACCACGCACATAATAAATAATACATCATTATCAACTTTCGATAGTGACATAACACTATTTTTCATTATTATAGGAAATGCATTCGGCCAATTTTGGAATGAAGTAAGGTATGAGCGAATATTGATTTTCCAATGACTGTCCCACAAATCAAAATAACTCGAGTAATCGTCCAATAACAATAGGTGCTAAATAGCAGCAAACAGCGACTCGGAAGAACTGCTAATTCGTTGGGCAAACTTTGTACAAATAATTGTTAATACAATCGGAGGGGCGAGATCTCTCAATCGGCTCATCGACAAAGCTCGCCGACCAAAAATCTAGGCATCTATTATTGTCAGAGTGACGAAGACCGAAGACGAGTCGCGCTTCTTATGGCAATGTTAAAAGGTACGGAAGGCAGGCAATGTTAAAAGGTACGGAAGGCAAATCCCTGTGAACTCCCGCGCTTTGATAATTGCTCGTTAATTTCGTGTCTGGAGCCAGGATTATTCAGCCGCCTCGATCGTCGCTAACGATTTTTTTGGTTTTTTTTTTTACATGCTGCCGCTAGAGCCGAGAAAGTTGCCGTTAAATAAAGCCATTTGGCCCTAAGTAAGTAATCGCGAGTCCGCGATATTGCGCGAGCGTTTTCATGGTGAAGCATAAAAAGTCGAGGACGATGCAGATAATTGTTACTTTTCCAAGCTAATTTGCCAAGATATTATCGATACATGTGCACCAGCCCCCATCCCCCCCTCCATCCCACCATCCCCCCATCCCCCCATTCGTGCACTCGGACGGGCGAATTTATTCTCCGTGGAGGATGAGCTAAGCTCGCTCGCGCTATTCAGCTGAAACGTTCTCGGTGTTGGCCGCGATAAGACGAGATTTTCGAGTAAAATGAAACAAACTGCCGCCCCGATAATAAGATATCGTTCGCGTTTAATTAACGGTCGAGATTCGTGAACAAGAGCGCTCACGGGAATTCCCTCGATATCACCGCGTAATTACCTGCTGGGAGGCAGGTGCAGTTGCGACTCCCGGAGCTTATATGACTGCGCACTCGCTTCGGAAACTTTGCGAATAAAAATTATCCGTCCGCCTTATGGTAATGAACGCGGTAAACTAAGTTTACCTTCGGAACCTTTGAATTATCAATGGCTTTCTATTTTCCTAATTATCGATAATCTTCTTTAACATTAATTATCATCAATGCTCTTAATGTATGTTGCGTGTTAAAAGAATCTGTTATTATGGGGCTTGAATTTCATTTTAATCATTGTTTATCCGTGAATGCGTTCATTAGGGAGCCCGGATATTTCCATTGGATTTTAGTGAATTTCCATACCTAACGATATTAAATGGTATTTTTCCGCTCGATCGCCTGACAAAAAAGTCACATATATTTCTAAGGATCGGAAACGTTTAATGAACTACGACTTATGTATGAAATATGTAAAATGTATTTACAGCGAGGCTCTTGAATTTTTATGGTTTCTATACAATTTTATGGCTAGAATACTATAACTATTACGACCCTTTCTAACAATTTTATGTACTACTTTATGAATTTACTCATGTCACAGACCTATACGAAATTAAACGAAAGTAAATAAAATGTTCGTGTAATGTGTAGTAAGAAAATTACGCGTGGAGAACACAGGGCATATCGCGAGTATCTATTAGCCCTGATAAACTTGAATAAATTTAAACTTTAGGGGACAGCTGCATCTTATTAAAGCAAGTACGGGTAAAGAAAAAAGTCATTCGGTAAATAAAAAAAGGGATAAAATGAGGTTAAATAGCAGAAGGGATCGCATAGACATGCAGTATCAATCTCGCTACGAACTAACTATGCTTGCTCGCCATTTTCCTCTCTTAATTTGCATTTGAATGAGGATTACAGATACAGAAAGAGAGTGAGAGTCAGAGAGAGAGAGAGAGAGAGAGAGAGAGATACTGTGTGTATGCGGCGTGAGGCAGGTAGAGCCGCCGTGTTTTTTGAATAGATTTTAGTAGGAGAGTGGGGGATGGGAGTGGGACACTAAGCGTCTACGTGCCAGAGCGATATGGTGACAAACAATCGTTTGCAATTATGTAAATCTCAGGGTCCAGTCTCGATATTATCTTGGAAACGGGCAGGGGAGATGACCAAGGACAGAAAAAAAGCTCGTGGAAGAATAGAAAAGTGGAAGTGGAATACATTAAGGATCAACGTATGAAAGTAAAACGGATGAAAGGCGAAGTTAGAGGATCGAAATAAAGCAGAGGAGAATAAAAAGGATAGCGGGAGCAAAAGGGGAATCGGCTCGGAGAGAAATAAGAGTAATGATGGATGGGTATAAAGTTCGCGGTAATAGAAAAAGAGGCGAGGGGCTCGGGAAGTGAGGAGCGTGAGCGCGGGCATCAGAGAGATTCTAATAAAAAAGAAAGAAAGAAGGGAAGAGACTGGAGCACGGCGAAAACGAGTGAACAAGGAGGAGTGAAAATCGGTTTCATGCCGCTATTCCCAGACAACTTGTCATTATGCGGGCGGCTACGATCCATGCGGCAGAGCAGTTCTGGATCTATCGGAACTGCCAATCTCCGTTACCGTTACCGTCGACGTTAAAAACCGAGTCGCACTTGAAGCGTCATCGCTTGGTGGTTCGCACAGCCCATTTGCATATGAATTCGAAACCCGTACGAATTTCGTTTGACTCTCCTCCTCTCTTTCTCTCTCTCTCTCTCTCTCTCTCTCTCTCACTTGTCTCTGCTCTGCTCTCGCGATCGTGAACTGATGAAATACTGACGTCGTGTTATTACTGACCGCAATAGAAGAAAACGATGACATTTGAAATTCCAAAATCATTAGCTTTTTCGGCCTGGCGTGGCGCCTCGCCACGTAACATTCGACCGTCTTTCTTCTGCTAAGCGATGGAAAAACATTCCTGAAAATCTACTGGATATGTTTTAAAATTTCTGGAAAATAATCTCCATTAAAATCACACGCGAACTTTAACGCTCCGAACATTATCGAGAAAAACTGCATTTGTTGGAATACACGACGTTGCTTTTTCACTTTTTAACCTCTCCCTCCCGCCACCCCCTCTCGTCGCCACGACCGATTTTTTTCTTCGTTTCTTCTTTTTTTCTTTTTCTTTTTTTTTTTTTTTTATAGGCAAAATCAATTTCAGTGAAACAGAAATAATTTTTCCAAGTGTAAAAGCCATTTTTCAGCTTGAATTTTTTTCACGAAAATTTATACCACCTATTTCGAATAAATATTTTATTGAATTTTAGTTTTATCGAGCGGATGATTTATTTATGTTCAAATGGATTAAATGCATTAGTAAAGTTGCATTAGTGTAACGATTTAATGCGAATACGTGACTTTGATGGCTTACACTGACGGCAGTGAATCACGTAACATTTCCGGTCCAATTCCTGATGGCGCGATACGTTATCAAATCAAAATTAGCGTCGTAGCGCCATACTGTTCCTAACACTTTAGCCGTTCCGTGTATTTTCCGGAAAATGTCTAATTTTAATTAAAAGCCCTCTAGAATTTTATTTTATTTCTACGGTATGCGGCGCTCTTAGTCCGCGCACCGCAATCACTATTATTATTTAACGCTAATTATTAATGGAAAATCCATTATAATAACATCTTCGGCTGTAATTTTATTTGTAAGTCAAAGTATAAGTTTAAAGCCTTCGTAGTATGGTATGCCAAACTTTTATTCAATTATCTCTATTAGAAGCGTCATTAAAAATCGACGTAGACGTAATAAATTTTTTAGGAGAGCGAACCTTTGAGTTTTATAGAAACTTTAATCGTAACAAAATTTTCGAATTTTCAAGTTAGTTAATCGTTCTACCGCACACATCTATCATCCTTTTAATAGTAACGAACCTTGTGAATTTTTCTAATAAGAGGCTTTTAATGCCACACTTAACTAATAAGTAATGTAATTAAATGTAGCTAATAATGTAATTAAAATGTCTTTGTACTGATAATGGAGAAGTGTATGAGGCTGTTTGTCGGAATATTTCGAATAGATGAAGGACGAAAATTTCTAATTGATTTTTCGTCATCAACGCTTTAAGAAATATATATCATTACGGAATTCATATAAATCCATGAGCGAAGCGGGAGGGATGGAGGGAGAATGGGAGGCGGAAACGTGGGGTGAAAAGCTTGGAATCTCTGATATCGTACAATATTCCTGCTAATTAAGGAATTCCACTAATTACGAAAACGTCGAATGCCTTCGACGATTTCCTTCAAACTCGAGGGATTTCCTTTTGCTCAGTGTGCGATCGTTGTGAATAAGCCCCCACGCGCTTGAACTCTTAGGGGACAAATTGATGTCGTTATTACCATTATCGAAAGCTCGCTTATTAAAGACGAGAATCGAAGTTTTGAGTGAAATTTTGAAGCGTTTAAATGCAACGAACGTCAATCGATTATGAATGAATATCGCGGAATGAAATTCGTGCTAATCACAACATCGACAAAAAGAAAAACCCTATTCAATTATCGTTCATAGACAAATTAACGCGTGAAATTGATTGACTCGCCTTTCATGATTATTCCATTCAACCCGACTAGCGTCAAGTTAACGGCACACTTGTAATTATTGCATTTGTAAGGTGAAATGTAAGAGCAGTGCATTTCATATTATTAAATATGAAATAGTCGTGTTATGTGTTATATAATAAAATACAAAGTCCCATGGAATATTTCATTTATTTTAAACATAAATTAGAAATTATCTGTTTACATTGTTGTAAAACATTTAAACGTAATTCATTTACGTTGGGATATTTTAGTTCTATGATGACTAGCACAGTTGTTTTAAAAGAATATTATCCTTATATATATATATATATATATATATATATATATATATATATATATATATATATATATATAATTTTTTTAAAAAATATATATATATATATATATATATATATATATATATATATATAATATTGTTGAAATGAAATGAATATAAAGTATTATATTGGAATGAATAGTAAAAATAAAATTAAAAAAAAATTTTTTTATTACGTTAGTAATTTATAAAAAAAATATTTTCATCAAATTTACAAAATAAATGCTTAAAATTTCTTTTAGAAATGAACACAGTTTGTGCAAAAGCTAATCAACTTAAGTTAAATAATTTTAAAATATTCGAAATATTTAAATTTGAATTAATTCAAGTACGTCCCTATGTACATAACTACGTTAATTTTCATTACAAAAAATATGATTTCTTTACTCATTTTTTCATTTTAATTATTATCATTATTATCATTATTATCATTATTATTGTTATAATAATTATTTTATTATTAATCGTTGGACGAAATATTATGTAATAGATATTATATATTATGTAATAGAGAAAAAAAGGGGGGAAGGAAGAAAAAATAATAAATTTAGCAAATTATTATTCGACTAATAGTGACATGATCAGAAAGTCATTTCATGGATATTTTATACTGGAAAATGAAAATCAACATGTTTCATTTTAGTTCTGAAGGATGTCTAATATTTCCGAAGTCGAGAAGTAAATTGCAAATTACAATCTGCTCGAGACTTCTATTTGTATTATATTAAATAAGCGAATCTTTTATGCACGAACCATAAATATTCAGTTGTAATTTAATTAATAAAGAACAAATACACTTATGCCTTTTAATTTAGATTTAAATGATATTTGGAAGATAATGTATTATGCTGAGACTATACGAAGACTGTATAACTAAACTAAGCTGAAAACCAATTAAGGATTCTCATGTAAAATAGTACTAAGATAATGAGATACCTTATAAATAATATAACTGACAATATATTACATTTAAGACTCATAATGAATAAACGTTTATTAGCATAATCACTGCATCTGAAGTATTAAGAAATTCTTATTGTTGTTAAGGGAATGATGATTTATAAAGCGTTTTCTGAAATAAGGGAAAAACGGTAATAGAGTTGTAATAAGTATAAAGTATTATGAGAAAAACAAACGTAAGCAAAGGGCAAAAAGTGAGAAATGAAGTTGGGGATGAGCAGTTTACTTTCGAAATTGATGGTCCATCCTCGCGTCGTTAAATTCGAAGTCAAGTTGATGGACCGAGTCGCGATAAGGTCATGCTGGACTGATTCAGGCAAAAGCGAGATAGAATACAAAATTTTCCAGGATGACTGATGTCGGTGAGTTTCCACTTCGTTCCCTCACGCCCTCGCCTTCCTATCCCAAGCAATATTCCGGTTTAACGAAGGTGCTTGCAATAGTTCGCGTGGGACAATATTCAAATAGTCTTTCGGTGTTATAAACGAGAATTTATGTGGATAGACGAAGAGGGAAGGATTTACTGACAAGACGAAAGACGATCGTGTAATCGACCGACCGTTTGATTACGATTAGACTCTTAACGTTATAAAACTCAAACATTAATAAAAAAAAAAAAAAAAAAATACTTATCTATTTGTTTAATTTAATATTCGCGCCAATGCATTCCACGCTTATATTTTGATATCGATTTATTTGTACGAGCTTCCCATTCATAATAAATATCGGGATTTTTAAAAATTGAAATGTCTTGTTTCAAACAAATTGGTTAAAAAAAAAGAAAAGAAAAAAAAAGTTATTTTACTTTCAACAATGGTTTTCGTGTACAGTTATTTTTGTATCCAATTTTTTTTTCGATTAACGTGTTATTTTAACAGTTAGAAACTTATATTCCGTTCAGCGCTATAAACACGAAACAATCGTACGATAAAAAGTTGAAATTGTTTAAATTAAATGTAATTAAGAATTACAAATGTAATAATGGAATAAGTTTAATAATAAGAAAAGGTAAGTTATGTAATTACAGCACCTTTCAATGCAGTTTATTAATATATAGAATACAGAATGTTAAGTTAAAGTAAGAAATACTCAGATGTATACTTTCGTAATAAAAAAAAAAAAAAGTTGAATCTGAGTAGAAATGAAAATGAAAACTAAATTAACATTGATGATACTTGGAATATATTAGAAAATTCGGGTAAACGAATGAACATAGATACGATAATTCATGCGAATAATACAAATTTTTTTTAAAAGACAAGTGATTTATACCAATAATAATTGATTCAAAACTTATTATATACTTGTAAATAACATAAACATTAGTGTAGGGCGAACGTAGTTTTATTTTTATGAAATTTGTCCTATTTACTTGCGTATAAGTGAAATATTTTTGTACAACACGAAGCCGTCGTCTCCATCTTGCTTTCCATCTCCCAAAAAAAAAAAAAAAAAAAAAAAAAAAAAAAAAAAAAAAATATTATCCAATTGAAAATTTGCCAATTATTAAATTTACCACCAACAATCGTTAAGACTGATAAAATTAGTGAGCGGACAGCGTAACCTTTTTCTCTAAAACCTAAAAAGACGATCGCTTTACGTTTCAGCACATTTTGCGATGGGTACCAGTTAACCTAACCTGAATGCTCGAATTCCCGAACGGTCGAGCACGACGGATTTAAGGATAGTGCTCGACGGATTTTCTAGATTGTTTTTATCAATCATGTTTTTGTACGCGGGACCACAAGTAATCAACTGAGATTGTCTTTAAATGTCCGAGGGGCACAGTCTTTTTTCCTTATTCCTGCCAGTGAGCGTATATTGGTTAAGAAAAGGCCACGGAAAAGAGCGTACGTGTACTTATTCTGTAAGCCTCGGACTCCATTCCAGACGGTAGTTAAAAGTATTTCTCCATTCATTCTTGCCCGAACTTGTAGATAGTAGTAAATGAATGGGTATTTTCGATAAAGTTAAATCCAGCAACTCCTTCTTATTCCTTGTAAATTGACGTATTATAGTAGAATGAGTGCAGGTTACATTTGTATTCGCATTTAATAATGATTACATTGACATGGGCGAGCGGACGGGCGGGGGTGTAGGATTTGGGAGAATGTTTTGTAGAAAATTAATTTTGTAGGAAATATACAAATTAATTAATTTCACCAATCAATTATTCTATACTGTTTACATTAAATATAAATTAAATACTTTATTATGTCTATTGATTGAAAACCAAATTTAAATTATATGCAACCAACAGATTTGTGCGTGTGTGTGCGTTTACGCAAATCCGCGCGGGACCACGCACACGCACAACACAAAACACACAAACTCACCCATCCACGCCCAATCGATTACCAACATGCATATTACGTAATAGGATATTTGCTTTAAATATAGTTGTTCGACAATTAATAATTAAATGTTGAGTTATCGAAGAAATTGAAATTAAATATTGATAAATAAATAGCAGTTTATAATTACATAAATTAGAATTAGGTTTATGCCGACGTGAATCGAGGGTCCAGGGTCAGATTGGATTCTTAATTTTCCGCTTCTCAATAAATGTCAAATAAGTAAGTAGAGAAGGGCTTTAGTGGAATCGTCTGCCAGAGCGTTGAAAGGAATTTTCGTAGTAGAAAAACGTAGACACGATTATAGAGCCGAATTATTGCTATTATTACAGTTATTACTATTGGCTTAGCCCAGACTACAGAAGAGAATGGGACTGGCCGAGACTTTGCTATACGAGTACACTCACTGAAAATACAATTTCGTAAAATAAACGTATGATAAATCTGCATTACGTATGGATTAGCTGCATAGACTGTCGCACTTTTAAATTTAATGAAATTGTTGACGGACGATTAAGAGCTTTTTCTTTTTAGTCTTTCAGTTTTTTCGTCCATTTTTTCCCTTTTGTTTTGCCTCTAATAATATACAGTCACTCGAATTATTCGGGCAAGATCCGCAATAACAGAGCTTGACGATCGTGTTTGCCGCAACAAGGAGAGCACGAATTTGCTTAATAATATTTTTATCGTCCCGACGTTCAAAAAGGATCGACGAAATGACGGGATATCAGCAACTAGACCACTCCTCGTCACAACCTAATCCAACGACCTTAAACTAAAGCTCTATGATGCTTTCTCGCTGCTGTAATCTGCCTTAGAAACTCCTCCGCAAAGCGCTTGGATTTTGCAGTACCAATTTACTTAGCATTCGCTATTGCCTTTGACAGACCGAAATAACTTGATTCAATAATATATTATGCTTTCAAGGCAACCGAGTAATGATTCATAAAGCTTAACAACTTAATTTTAATACTGAAATAAAGAATTTCACGTCACTCTCATCCTCGCAATGGAAGCATAAACAACATTTTTCCACGACTGCTGCAAGTATTGATAGACTTGGATATTCATTCCCCTAAGGCTATTAAATAAGCCCATTAAAATATATTACTCATTACGTGAAAAAAAAGGGCGTATTTCTTTATACAAGACAAAGCGATATGCTGAATAATTTCTTTAAAAACACTTCTTGACTTTTAAGTGGGAAAGAATTTCATCTCGAAGAATATTTACTGCATTTTATGATTAAGCTTAATAGTGAAAAGGAGCATTATGCTTCGTGAAAGTAAGCGGGCTAAACAACTACAATACTAAGTCTGGCTATTGCCATCCTTCCGTCAAGTGCGAATACAAAATATAGTTATAGAAAAACTTTTAATTATATGCATTAAATACGATTATTCGTTCATGGCACTACGCTCGCAAACTAAATCAGCGTTAACTGCTTTTTTGTTTTGTTCTCTGGGCATTATTTTACGTGACAATTGAATAAAAAATACACATTAAATTAAACCTACGTTATTTAAAAGTTTTTCAATGAATAATAGATACGTGTGTTTGTGTGTTTATGTTTGTGCTTGTGTGTTTGTTTTTGTGTTGTGTGCGCGTGTGTGTTTGAACATAAATATATATATATATATATATATATATATATATACACACGCACAATAATAATGGTATATCTTTTCTTCGCTACTTTTGGACAAAATTTATGTTATTTTATGTTTTATTGTTCCTTTCTCTCTCTCTCTCTCTCTCTCTCTCTCTCTCTCTCTCTTTCCTGCTTTTGAAACATCACAGATTTTTTCATTAGTCAACATAGTCCATTGATGTTTTTCAGCTCAATTGATTGATAAAAATTAGCTAAATTGAAACATCAAATTAATGTAAATATATTAAACAATATTATTAACAATATAAATATACTGACATAATTATAATTAGATGATTAACCGATACTTTGCAATATTATTTTCCATTAATAAAACAAATTCGAAATATCGTCAAAGCACGTCAAAGAGCCGTCCATTCCGTCAAGAATAAATAAATAAATGAATAAATCAACATGGGAGGGAGAAAATCAATAAACGCGTAACAATTGACAAAGTACAAGCAAGTGCACGACTTTGGGCAATTTTTCGCGTACGTCGCGTGTAATTTGACACGCCCACGAAAGCCGCGTAGTATAGATCGGGAGAGGATGGAGCGGAGGCGGGATGTTAAAAGTTCATAAAAAGTAAACTCGCACGAAACGGAAGCATTGCTCATAAACTGATAAGCGCAGGGCATGAATAATTGCCGAATAGAAAATGAGCGATCGTTCGTGGAGCAATGGGAAAGGAAGCGGCGCCTGTTAGTTGGCTTTCGAATGCACGTGAAAGCAGAGTTGCGCGGCGTGATGCTCCCGGCCTTTGTCATACGCGCTCCAACGAATTTGATTACACTCGGTACATGTATGAACGAGACCGAGCGCCGCTTCGGCTAACAATGATGATCGCGAGCTCCGTTGCGCTGCAGCCTCCAATAACCCAGCCACCAGCCACCCCAATACCACCGAGCCCACCCGCCGTCTATTAATGCACCGAGCAAATATGCGCGTGTGCGTCTGTATAAATGTACATCATTCACCCGTGGCGCGCTCGCTTTCAACAAAAACAACTCGTCATTTTGCTCGGGGCTCCTTTACCGCCGATCACCGGAGCCGCCGCTTACTCACTTTTCCACTGAGTTTTCCGGCTTTTTAAGCCTTTTAATCATCGCTAGCCGGCAAAATAAGAGAACCCGCTAGCAGAAAATTCCAGGCTGGATAACAAAAATACGGACGGGAGAGCGAGGGAGGTGAATGGTATTGGGGTTGGATTATTTGCGCGCGTGCGCGTGTGTATGTGGATGGGCGGGTGAGTGGGTGGATGGGGAGGCGGAGATGGAGCTCTACTTGAAAAAAGCACTTTACGCGGCCAGCACAATAACCGGAACTGGTTACGTGCTCGAAATAACGATGCGCGGTGCGTCCTCCCGGGCCGCAGCCTCCTTCCTTCTTCCACACCATCCACTCGTTTCAAATCGCCCTCTCAGGAGTCGAATGCCGCACGACTGCAGCAGCCTGCACATTTCGATCTGCCGATGAGCGTTCCTGAGAAAATACCGGACGTATCGTTTCATTTGTATTGTGTGGCTTATTTGAGTCCATTCGATAGTGATATCGAGATATAGAATGCTTTTGGACCAGCCGTCGAACGAAAACGGGCAAACGATAACTTTTATTTGCTCGCACCAGCGGCTTACATAGAAAAGCTCGTCCGAGGATATGAATTAAATTAGGTCCGATTCGTGCTCTTCCTATTTCTTCGTGAAAACCTTTTCCAGGTTGATCGACACTCGAACCGAATGAAGTTCGATGGGAGGTGGTGGAGGTGGGGGACGCGACATAATACACATCAAACTACAGTTTGTCACCCCGAGCTGATCTATTGCCTTCTTTTAAGCGTAACATCGTTCATTACGAACGTGCGAGCGAGTGCTTTAACGAGTTTAAGAGACGAACCTCGTTCGTGGCGAGAAAATAGAAAAAGCCTCGTGCGCGGACTATTAAACGTGAAAAATTCGCCTCAGGAGGATGATGCTCGGGCACTCCATCAGCGACTATCGGATAAAAGAGACGGACGGAGGGAGGCTCGCGTCGATGATGCGTACTATTCGTCATGTATCACTTCGTTAACGAAATCATTTATTCGCTTTTCACCCCCCCCCCACAACCATCCACCATCACGTACCGGACACAACAGCCGGGGAACGTGTGTCTGATTGTATGAATGTAAAGTAAGCTTATGACACATTTTTTTCAATAAGACGTGGCGTATATAATTCGTTGACATTTACCGCCAACTCTCGCGCGCCTCCTCGGTACGAAATTATGCGCGTCTTGTGCGAGCGCATCGATGACGCACGCAGGGGTCGAACGGCCACGCGAAGGTCGTTATTACGCATTATATTATATAGAATACGAGACCCATACTTAACGCCAATCTGTTGTGCGTCTCGATTCTCTCCATACCCCCCTACCCCCAACCCCCACCCCACCAAGCCACCCAACCAACGCCATCACTCACTATGACATCTTCGGCCTGAACATATCCGATACAGATGCGAGGGTATTGGTTAATATGAGGAATTTACATGAGCGGGAACTTGGGGTTCCACCACGGAATTCAATTCCTATTATTCGAATTAATTCAGGGTAAGTTTTGTTGGAATTATCGTCAATTTAACTATAATTCTCACCTGCGTAATAATCGAATGTCCTTCAAATTTTATTTATCGGTTATATATTATTAAAACATGTTTGAGTAAATATATTTGCGTAATTTTTAGAAAAGGACACTCGACAATGTCGCTCAATTGTTTTATTGTATTTTCAATATATTTACAAGAGGATTAACTATCTTGGCTGTTAACTATTTCAGATAAGTATAGCACGCAAAATATAAATTCTAATGCTCAACTTTATTTGATATTTAAAATTAGGTTATAACTAGTTGGGAAATTTAAAAGATTTTCTTTTACATTTGGAGGAGAAAAATTACTCGCAACATTATATTTGATACTACTATTTCTTTAATATTTGTCAAATAGAATGTAGAAGTTCTTTTTAAAGAAATCGACAACTTCTTCGTTCTAAAATATAACAACAAACGAGCCGTTAAAAATTAAAAACTTATGACGTAAGGATGAAATTCATAATTTCAAATTTTAATTTAACTAAAGTAAAAAAAAAATTTACCCAATACATGTGTAATTAAAATTCTCCTGTATTCTTAAGCAGACTATAATGCAATTGTTTCATTCTTTTACTCCAATTACGTTTGAAGTTAATTTAATTTTTTCCTGCAAAATATTGTGGATGATGGCTTAATATTTTGTAGAAGAGAAAAAAAGGAAAAATTACCCGTTTAATATATGTTTTAGTTATGACAATAAAAATTTCTTTTTTAACGATTGCATGGGTTATAATGCGAATAGTGTACTATGAATGCTAAATGAAGATTATATTATAAAATATTTAAGAGTATATCATGACTTGTTAAATTAAAATACAAGAATAAAACTGTGAAATGATATTTTCAATCGAAAAAAATCAGTTAATTTGAATTAAAATTGTTGAAAGTATCCCGCGATAGATACGCTATTCCAAGTAAGTGAAATTTGAACTTATATCACAGACTCGCTTATTTTACCAAGGAAAGTAATAATAATATCTTATCTTTAAGATTGAGATAAAGAAAGAAAATTAAAAAAGGTAACTTAAAATGTCAGTTTTAAATGTCCAGCTCGATGAGATTTACAATACGTACATAATTTCTTTATACAATATACATTTATAATAATCTATTTGTAATAATTATTGTTTAATTTCTATTATGAAGTTGACTGTTTCCTCATAGACAGAAGAATTTATTGTACATTTTGCACTAACTCTATTCAAGATATTTGATTATACACTACTCCTCTTAAGTCTAATTTAATATAATCTTCCAATCTTTATCTCAGTATACCTAAAGCTCTTTTGCTTTCCGGTTTTCTTACTTATGCCCTACACGCCACTCTTTTATTTTCCCTTCTAGATACATGCCCCGCCCATGTTAATCTGTGTGATTTAATTATCCTTACAATATTGAATGACGTATAGTTTCTCCATTTCATAATTACTGGGCGTAATATTATTGTTTTATAATCCCTAACTATTAAATTACCAGATAATAACTTTGACGGTAACAAATTATAAGTAGAAGATTAATATACACTATATGAATATAATATTTTTTTTATTTATTTTTTTAACTCTTCCAATACACTATTATTCCAATGTATTTTCGATCATCGTTATAATGAAACATTTCATTCGAATGTTTAATAACGATTTTTTCGTCGTTTTCGAATCTTCATTTCTAATGACAGCGTATTTATTTTTACTTTCGTCACTATTATCTTTACTCCTTTCGCACAATGCCGTAATGATTTTACATTCTTTTTATCACAATGACTCCGTGCGATTCTTTACACCAAGAATATTGCTCCCCTAAGTAATTTATGTACAATTTCAATTACACAATTACTGCGCCACTTCTGATATTTAGCTTGGTGATTTATTACTGCTATAGACATTTCAACGACATTGTAACACCAGAGAGATAATTAGTTTAGAAGCGTAACAAATGAATGTTCAGAACAATGCTTAACCCGATTCATATTACGACTCTTTGCTTCTTTCCTTTGAAAAGTTATTATTTCGCATGAATAATTAAAAATACATGAAGGTAGTATTTTGTAGCGAAGAAATTTGTAACGAATGAGCAAAGTAACTAAAAATGTGTTCAATAAAGTTATTTCGGAATATTAATCTCTGCTTTGTCTGGTGTCATACTTTTTGAATAGAATATAAAATAGATGGCATATATTATACAGGCAGTACCAATTTTTAAAATAATTTTTCTCATTATCTCGCAAAGAGTAACTTTCATAGGATTCTTTATCGTAGCATAAGTTAGGCCTACACGCCCCGTTAGATACATTACGGTTTATGAACAAAGTGTAGTTTTCATCGACGGTCTTAACTGCCGAGATCAGGCCAAGGATTATAATGAAAATTTATATATTGATTTTACAACTAAAATAATGAATAGTTGTGTGAATTTATCATTATCTGATAAAGCATGAGAAAACTTCGAATATGATTTAAATTGTACCGGTTATTCACGACAATTACACTAACATGGTGGACAGGCACTTAATATCAAGAAACTTGTTCCGAATGTAGTTTCTCAGGTAATTTACAATATCTTTCTCTTCAGCCTTGTATTTCCAATAATAATGGCACCAAAGGCGCGGTGTCTTCCTTTTAGATTCTTTCCTCTCTAAAGGGGACACTTTTAAATTTCCCAAGACCAAAAACAAAAAGTCAAAGCGAGCATTTTTCTTCGTAGAGTTGCGTGGCAGAGCTTACGGTAGGAGAATCCCACTACCACCAGTGTAAGCAGCACCACGACCATCACCACTACCATCACCACCACAAGCAGCAGCAGCAGCAGCAGCAGCAGCAGCGGAGGTAGAAGCAGTCCATGAACTTCTTCTCTCCTTCACTTTCCAAGAGTCGTGACATCACGCCCGCGCAACCTTTGTCCTAAATGATAAACTTTACCCGTAGGGTTTCACCGCAAAAAGTTTCCTTATAAAACGAACGGCGCGATAGGGAAAGCATTTCCAGACTCTCTTTTTTCTTTTTCCCCTATATATTGCTGCAGCCACGTCTGGCATTCTCTGTAGGTATCAATATAAGGAAAGGACCCAAACTTTGCAAAACAATAAAATTCCTCGGCGACGATGGAAAATTTCATTATTACAAAAAAAAGTGCTTCCTCAAATCGGGCTAGATACGTTAATATCGTTAGAGTTGGATCGAGTTCCTCTATCTCTACGCGCGGATGAAATCGTGAATTTATGTATTACACACATATATATATGTTTTTTTTTTGTTTTAAATTGAGTCGGGCCGTATTGGGTTTGTAAAAATATTCGCGCAACTGTGCGGATAATTTTACTCTCGAATAAGTTACTTTATATAGTCATAACATATTTAATGCTCGTTCTTTGTTTGCATATTTAAAAGTTTTACATCTTACCTACATCAACGGTAAAAAGTTTACTAAAACTTCCGGAAACATAATGAATAAATATTAAGGTATTTACAAATTGTATAGAATTAAGTCCCTAATTAGTTCCTTTGAATATTTAACGTAATTGCTACTATTTTTCGCTATGTCGACTATGTAGTTGCAGAATATTTTTTGCCTCTCGTAAATATATAAATCCGTTTGTTAAAGCATTGGCCTGTATTTATTGTAAAATAATAGAATTACGACCATTAGAAAAGTGACCACTTTACCAGGAAAATCTAATTCGTCTCGAATTGCCGTTCCCGGCGAATCCTATACACAGTAGCAATAATTTCAAAAAGGATTTGTTTTTTACATGAGCTAAATTGCAGTTGAATCGCTAAAGGGATGCCTTGCCATAAGCAAAAGCAAACCTACGTGAATTTGGAGAAAAATTCATTAGAAAATTCATAAAAATAATCAAGTCCCTTTGCCGTCGCCGAGGTCTTATTTCTCATAAGTCCATCGGCACTAGCCGCATTGGCGTGCTTAAAAGTTCTCTAAATAAGAGGGTTCTTATAGATTCCCAGGAAACTTTATCGGGCATTTTGTTGGTGTTGGTAGAATGCAAAGCCAGCGAGTTTGCCCTCTCCCGGCGATTGCATCGCGGCATACGTACGATACGAGCCGTGGATGCAGCGATTTTAGCGTCGCTCCTCGCTGATTAGCCTTAGCGAGAATGAAAAGTCGGGCCCGAGGGTTGCAGGCTCCCTCTGGGAGGCTACGAAAACTTAAAGGATTTTACGTGCTCGCGCGCACATTCCTACGGCTTAGCGACGATCGGGCCTGCGTCTGCAGCCATAAATAAGCTCGGCGAACTTCAAACTCGAATCGAGCGGGTTAACTGCGTGTTCGCTGCATACTTAACTACAAAGGCGCAGCCCTCGTCCTTACACTCGGGCGCCCTCGACATCAAAGCTTGCGAATTTTATGATTCCGAATAAACTTCTTCGATTACTCCCGGTAGACGCGTGTCTTCTACATTACCGAAGAGATAGAGCTGATGCTAACATTGCAGCGGCAGGAGAAAGCTCGGTTTAAAATATTCTATTACTCCAAGTTATTACGTCGGCTAGAGAGAGGAGCAAGCTTTCCTTTCGAATTGATTATGTAGGTTAACTTTTTACGGAGTTTTAAAACTAGAAGTACTTTATAATATCATCGTGGAAAATAAAATCTTTATCTGTATCGTCTCGAATGCCGATCATCTTTACAAGATTGGAAATTAAAGATTCGCGGTCTTATCAATGCTAGGGGGGAGGGGGATCTGGGACTCTGCTTGCTTAACGACGGCGGTCATTATAAATAAACTATTGAAAATTACAGGCCGCGATTCATCTTGCGTTCTGTTATTTACTTTAGGAGGATAAGGAGCAACAATGCGAGCTGAGCAGCGAAGAGGAGGCTGACTGGCGAGATATCGAGAGGGACAGAGAGCGGGAGGGAGAGAGCGGGAGGACGAGGAAGGCGAGGAGATCGACCGGGAGGGAAGAACAGGAGGTCCAAATCAATATGGGTGTGGGTGGCATGCGCATTGCAACTCAACCGAACTTCGTAAAATGATAAACAAAATTTTTAATACTCTGATAAAGCGTTCGATAAAAAAATTGACGTCCCTGGCACTTTATATGTCAATAGGAAGAGAATTAAAATTAAAATTAATTTCCCTCGCCATTATTTTGGCGACTTGCTTTCCCCATACGAATCGCGCTATTATTATTCATGTAATAATAATAACGCGCATCGCAATTATTTCCAATATTGCTATGAAATTAACGATACTTTTATACTTCGTGTAAGTGCGTGTGCGTGGCCGCGCGTGAATTTTAACCGACAATTCTTTACGAACGATATGTTTGTATTTGAAACTCCTCGCTTGAATTTACTACAGTTTTATTCTACATAGGGGGCAGCTCTAACCACATATTAATTAAAAAGTAATTTCGACAGAATTCTTTTCATTGAAATGTACATTGATAAAATTCGTGCATGCTTTTAAAAACTTTCAATAGGCAAATATTTATTTTAGATGAACTATTTGGGAGTCAATATTGTTAGATAAGAAACACTACAACTTTTCTCATACGTGAAACATTAGTTCTGTTAACCGTATCGAGTCAAATTCAAAGACATGTTTTTATAATATTTAACATTAGTACGAAATAAATATATGCAGAATTAAAAATCATTCTATTATCAAAGTGTAATCGATTAATAATTTGCAAAAAAAAAAAAAAAAAAAAAATTGTTTTTCATCAACATTTTAATATTATACGAACGATAATAAAAAGAAAGAAAAATTATAAAATTATTAATTATTATCCCACTACGATACTTCGTACTTTATGTAATAATAAATTCATTCAGTTAGCTATAACCGAATCTACGCATATTTAGACATTTATATTTATGTACTCGTAACACACATTTACAATAATTATTTTGTAAAATAATGGCAGAAAATTATGATGAGCAGATTATCGACGTTCCTTTTTACGGGCACAAAAAAACCATAAACGACTTTATCCATTAAAAAATCGCATTTCATAACGGGCTGCTGAAATGCCTATCATCGGACATGGATAAAAAATTATTGGATTTAGACTTGCAAATGAAATGCAATAGTTCGAAGGACATATTTACTTGTAAAATCATTGCAAATTATGTTGAAAAATTATTGGACACGTAATATGATTATCGCGTAAGATATTACTGACGATGTAGTTAATTTTCATATCACAACAGTGCAAACTTTATACGTTGTTAAACAAAATTCCTCGCATCTCTCTATAAAATGACATTCATCACTTTTCCTCTTTTTTTATTGACAAATTTTATTTGTCTCTACACTATTCATTTACAGCTTGCAAGATGGTCGCAATAATACGCAATAATAGGCTCACGATAACCGAACTACTATTAATAGAAAATAATAATTACAATATTTATATATAATCCTCGGTTTCACAGACTAATGCCTTGTATTCATTATTGAATAAATTTTTATTTATTAACAAAAGTGCCGCGCGTTACACAGACACTGATTCAATATTGTTAAAAGGTTCGTGTCTATTATTTTTATTCATATACATTATTCAGTGCAAAGTTTGTACATGGATTAGACCTGTTTTAAATCATAGACATCTGCCATTATACTTCATACACTTTTGCTTCATTTTATACATTTATGAATAATATTACTTGGGCATAATCATGAATAATAAGTAATTAAGCTGCTAACTGATAAGAAATTTACTGTGTTAGGAAGAGAGAGAGAGAGAGAGAGAGAGAGAGAGTGAAGAGAAAATTTTATTATTGTAAATAAATTTTAATTACGAATATTAGGACCAATTTTCACAATATAAGTTTTGGCATTCGATACTTTAACTTCTTTCTTAATTCTCACCTACCAAATAGTTCCAAAAGTTACATCATTTCATTTTAAATTGACTCCAAGATATAATTTATAATGACCCTAGAATTTATCAACGATTTTTAATTTAATTTTTTACGAAATTTAATGTTATCGTAAAATTGATCCTGCACAATATTGCATAAATTAAAAGTAAATTTACAGTGATGCATAATAAATTAATAATTATACATTGATCCGTCAGTTTATTACACATTAATATATCATCGGCCATAGTTTTGACAGTATTTGCATTACCAGAAATACGTTTCATTTCTAAATATAGTATATTATTTAAATATTGCAAAAAAGAAAGAAAAAAAAGAACGAAAAAATTAACGATGATTAATTAATAGGGAAAAGAAAAGATTTGCGAGTGCCGATTTTGCTGAGGTAAGGAGTCGCTGAGGAGGATGAGGAGGAGGAGGAGGAGGAGGAGGAGGAGGGGGAAGAGGTGGTGGTGGTAGTGGTGGTGGTAATGGAGAAAGCTGCGCGCACAGCACACTTTAAGCATATCTATCGGCAAAGTTTTTGAGTCCACAGAGAGGACCTCTCGGTCTTCGGTCTACAAATTGCTATCTTTTATCGCAGCAGACGCGGAAGGGCTGCGAGCTGTTGTTCTCGGTATTGAATCAGGAACATTGTGATGTCGCGCGGTAGTAATTGAATCGACCGAAATTAATTTCATCCGCTGTTGCCCCTAAACTTTGCAAGTCGTAAGGACGAGTCGAGCAAGCCAGGAACGAGCGAGCCAACCCCTAGTGTCGCCTCTATGTGAATCAGAAGCACAAACTACGACAACTCGAGAGACGTCGTAGCCGTCGTCTTTCCACGGGAGTACGACATTTCAAGATGAATCACTTTGCATCTTGAGAGGCTTTTCCGCGAAGACGCGGGCGCTGCAAAATCCAAAATATACTCCAAGTCCATCGTACTCTTTAATTTTCTCCCAGAGCAACTAATAAACTTTTGTGGTAAATTATTTCCGGGGGAGCGTAAAGAACGTCTTCTTCGGGTACATATTTAATTTTAATTAATAATTTCGAGCTATTGGATGAGTAAATACAGTTCATTAGACCTCGCTCTCTCGGCTGTAATTTCGATACGCCGGGCTTTAAAAGATTTGAGCGGATATTTGATATTTTAGTCACTTTGGCAAATTTGCACAGCCAGACAATATTACGTTTTGTTAACTTTATCATAATTATACGTAATTTTTTGCTCGTTGGCTCGTTTGTATATTTTTTGTTTTTATTTCAGCGATAAATTCATAAATACATAAGTATGCCAATAGGATTGGCAGAAGTTAATTGATATCGCGGCGACGGCTTGTATGATCGGTAGGATAATTGCGGAGGCGCTACGTCGTCACGGCATCATGCGAACATTCGTCAAACTTTTCGACCTCTTAATTTAATCGACCAAATCACGCCAAAAGCTCCTTCCAATTCAACGTATTATTAAGATGAAAAGGACTTGAAAGGTGAAACTACGAAGGAAATGGGAAAAAAAGAAAAAAGAAAAAAAAAAGAGAAAAATGCCAGCTACTCGTTGGGTATTTAGAATTGCTAATTACCCGATGTAAGCTTGCATCAAAGTGAAAAGCGCCGCTTATAAATAACTAACGAATGCAACGTCCGAGATAATATAATTTTTATACTTTAATTTGAGCAAGCGATTGAATGCGCGGGGCGCATGTGAGACGCGTGTCGGAGAAATTTATCGAGAAGAAATATAATTTCGCAATGACGGCTGGCTATTGTAAATATTCCGCGACAATGCTTAAGCCGAGTATTGAATTCAATGCGGGTAGTTGCGTGTGCCGCGAATCGACCACCTTCGAGAGTGAAACAATGGAATTTATATCTGCTCGATATATACTCCCGAGGATGCAGGGCAAAAAGAAAAAAAAAAAAAAAGAAAAAAAGAAAAGAAAAGAAAAAAAAGTTCCGGCGCAGAATGCGCTTCCCCCACTCTTTATTATCTTGTTCCCTCTCGCTCGTACGGTTCGACCCCCAGCTCACGTGCCACCCCCTTATCCCTCCCCCGATCACCCCATCACCCCATCGCCCCATCACGCCCGCGCTTTCCCTCTTTTTCGACCAAGATGAAAGGGAATGGGAAGTAGAGATGCAGTGATATCGCGTCATTTTCCATTGACAAACCGGAACTCGTCGAAGCGCGAATCGATTTGCTCCCGCGTCGCCGGCTCGCGTACGGTATTATCATACAAAAGGATTTCCCGCTTTTACGTGGCTCGAATGCAAATCCTCGCGTGTGCCGGATGGACTCGTATCTCTCTTTTTTTTCCTCTTCACCTTCTCCCTCTCTCTCTCTCTCTCTCTCTCTCTCTCTCTCTCTCTCTCTCTATCTATCTATCTATCTATCTATCTATCTATCTCTTTTCACTCTCCCTAACGCACTCGTTCTCCTCTTTAATAGATATACATATGTGTGCGTGTGCGTGTGCGTGTGCGTGTGCGTGTTAAAGAAAAAGGGAACGAGTATAGCCACCGCTTGCTCTCGCCTCTTCGTCGATGCTGGAAGTGTCGCGAAACTTTTTATTGCACAGCCCCCAAAGTTCGAGCCACAGTCTACCGTGATGTATGATGACGGAACGAACACGAGTGCGTTCAAATATCAAAAATAGACATCTCGCATGGAGCAATGTCGCACATTCCGTTCTTTTCCTCAACGATAACAGCGTGCCCATATATCGCCATACAAATTCTATTCGTTATTTGATGGACGCATTGGTAGGTTAACTATATGATATACAAGTGGGGTAAAATAGAGCAAATATCGTACTACTTTTATAATTGAAATTACTTCGTGTACAACGAGCGCGATAGGCTTCCAAGCCAGTCTTCGATATCATTAAAGGGGTGTCTCTTTTCCAGCTAGTTCACGTGGAGTAAAATTATTTCGATCTGGCCTGCTTTCCATTACATTTTTTCTTACGATTAAAGTTTCCGAGAAAATTAAGAAGAAGAAGAAGAAGAAGAAGAAGAAGAAGAAGAAGAAGAAGAATAGGAAGATATTTACATTGTGCGAGGGTCGGCTAGCGATCGATTAATTTGCTAATTTTTACGAGCATAATGGCCAAATTACTGAGTCGTACCTCCTCCCTAATATTCTTTAGATATTCAAATATAATAATCTATAATATTGAATATCAGTCGAAGGAGTTGGTCAGAATTGAGTTTTACCAATCGAATAAATCTTAATTTATAATACATTCAAATGAAAATTAAAGCTATGATTTTTTTATTATTATTTATTTTATATTTAATTTATTATCGTTCGTAAGGGGGGGGGGATGAAAAATCCATTAAAAATGAGAAGCAATCAGAGCAGTTTCAATGTTCAATGTTGGTAGTCTGGCGGTATTTAAGCCGAGAAACGACGAAACGAGTACCAATATGTAGAGGATTAAGGAATTCAATTTTCGTAACTTTACCTCCATTTTTACTGATCCGAATAGAGTATCGAATACGAGATTCTGCCCATAAAGTGAATAAGCGAGGACGTGATTGATTGATTGGTTTGTTGAGTAACTAAGGACTGAAAGTTTACTGACTAGACAGAATAAAACATAGTATATATGAAAATAAACGACTAATTTATACGCAATGAGAATAAAATAATTTATATATAAAAATTAAAGCAACGATAATTGCAACGAACGAAGCACAATATGTTATAAAATGCTCAAGGGGCGACAATAAACAAAAGCAAAAAACAACAAATTAATATGAAAGACATGAGAAAAGGTGCGTGATCGCGGACTACACATCAATAATTACGTAAATCCATTGGCTATTTATTTACTCTTGGTTTCATAAATATTAGCACAATGGCCTCTTAAACGTTGAACAACATCTACGCTACACGAATGAATGCTACAACCATAATGAAAGAGGATTACCGTCGTAAAAATAAAAACGTGATATAGACGAACATATAATAGATAAAATAATCTGAATGATTGTTTGCTATGTCAAATCGTTAAAGGAACTCGGGTAACAAAACTCAATTACAATTTAAAATTATGAAAATATTATTTTCATTACATTTAGCCATACCGTGAAAATTTATTTTAAAATAAGGCTCCGAGAAAGCAGATAAGTGCAGGAAAGTTGGAGCTTTTATGATTTTAACACTCCTTATTTTAACATTACCAAAGCATATATGCCCCTGGTAAAACGATACACCTGGGATCTCGAGTAGTCGTAATATAACTTTCTGTTTTCCTTCCATCTACGCTCTCTCTCTCTCTCTCTCTCTCTCTCGCATATTGTCTTTTTCTTCAGCAGTAGCACTTTCATTTCGGATATTCCTTAGTTACACCTTCGACATCCCCTCTATTCTCTTTCGACAGCTGAGTAAAGCGGATTGCCAAATATCCACAGGTTGTTGGTTTTGCCAACTATGTGTGCGGTGAGCGCTGATACCTGAGCGTATCAAAGGAAAGGACTTAATTTAGAAGAGAGATTAATGAAATAGAAGCTACGACAATGGTAATTATTTGACAAAAATTGCTTCTAATCCTTTTTAACGAAACAAACGCGATATATGTTAAATAGATTTATTTTTCAGGGATATTATTGCAACGATCAAAGTCCCTTCCCCCCCCCTCCCGCGCTAAATACGTAAACGAATATAAATTTAAAATTTTTTTTTTAACTAAAGAATAACTTTCTCATTTCTCTTTCTTGCGTCCGCAAATTTCTAACAATTTCACTTCGAGGGGTATATACAAATATTAGTCCAACTTGATAATATAAACTTGCAAAAAGGAAGTTTGAAGATAAGGTAAACTCACTTATCGAAGCGAATGTTCATCATGACTATTCCGTATGATAGATTTGGCATGTTGTATCGTCGTTTGCAATACAGCCAGTAAAAACAATGGCAAGCCACGCGAAGTGCAGTAGAGAATCAGCGACTCGATTGCAAGTAATAGAGAGTTCTTGAGTGTGCAAATGGTTATTGAAGAGCATTAGCTTCTAAAGGTAAGACTGAATCTATCAATTTCATTCCAGGTCATGTTGAGCCGTCTCAAACAGAGACTGAGCAAAGGCGATGGTTAGAGAGAGAGAGAGAGAGAGAGAGAGAGAGAGAGAGAGAGAGAGAGTTCTCGACTGCCGCTGCTACCACTTTTGCTGCTTTCTCCTACTACTGTCGTAGCTGTAGCTTCACTAATCCGTTGATACGGATGGTAAATACGTAGAAGCTCGAGAGGAATGTACTGTTCGGTACTACGATGGGATCCAGTGTTTAATAGACCGTAGTCTATTATGTATTCGACAATGTCATTACCGCTTTATTGACTATCCAGAATTATTATTTATCTTCGTAACCATTAGCTTACGAATCAGCTATTTCACACTAAATGCAACTGAGCTTTCGGCTAGGTAAGGCAACAAATTTTCGCATGTCTGTATCAGATGCGAATATTGTGATTGAATGTTCCATGACAACTCGACACTCATCGCCCTATTGAATTGAAAAAAAAAAAAAAAAAAAAAAAAACCATATATATAATAATAAATAAAAATAAATACATATTAGCTCGTGTAATAAATCGATTTACTTTAATTTAATGAAGATTTTAGGTACGTGAGAAATTTACGCCACACTGAAATCTGATTATTAGTTTCGATTCCATTGATTCCCCTACTTACGCTTATTAGAGAACACTTTATGCGATGCGGAAAGAGCAGCTTTAAGCAAATTGCAATTTTCTTGGAAAACTTTTAAATAAATTCTATCCTGATGAAGTAAATTAATTATTTGCGAAAAATATTAAATTGTCGATTCGATGTCTGTTTGAAATACTTTAATCTGACGTGTAACGGATGTCAAATATCAGTTTTTAAATATCAAATATTAGCGTTTTATCGATAGGTCGCTTATAACTTTTTTCAATAAGTGAATAGCTTCTCAAATCGATAATATACAATGTAGCATTAGAATTAATTGATAAAGCGAAAGAAAGCGATACCAATGATAGAAATGAGAAGGACGCGATATTCAATTCTTGTATTATTGCATTGAAATGTGTTTGTATGATTGCATTTGTTTTATGTTGTCGTTTATATTGTTATTGTTGTTGTTGTTGTTTATGTTATATTTGTTATCGTTTATTTTTGTTATTGTTTTTTTTTTTTACTTTTTTTTTCTTTTTTTATGAAACAATGAGCTTAATTAACGACGTATCCTTTCGAAATTTTTATACTTCCAACAATGTCGGAAAATTTCTCTTACCGAACAACGTTCGTCGGTTTTAATGATTTCATTCGATCAAACATTCTCATCAAAGCATACCATTATCAAGTTCTTGAAAATCATTATCTTCGTAAGGCTACTTTTGTTGAAAAAGAAGATTTAATTATTTCATAAATTTACGTAAAAATTGTTCGAGTGTGTGCAAGTAGAAAGTGGAAAAGTGATCGCAAGGCACCCAAGCCGGTCAGGAATGGCTTTGCGCAAAATATATGCTCGCACTTAACATATAACCCGAACATTGTTTATCCCAAATCTCTCCTCAATCGTGCAATCTATATATCTTAATGTATGTTTCGCTCCACGTTTGCAGAGACCAACAAACCCTTTAAAAATATCGTGCAAACAGTCGTACCACAATTTTAAAAAGTTTCGCCCCCGAAATCATAAATAAAACGAGCGAGGGGCGAGCGAAATCTCGTATCGCACATCAGCCAGCAACAAGATTTGCGATACAACAAATCCATCGAGCCTACGTGCCACTAACATTCCCGAACCAACGATCCTCGCGCCGTAAATGAGGAACCGTGAATATCTGTACATTTGAAGTATGGAATTAACAATCGAGCGCCACCTGCGTCTACATAGTTTTTAGTATTTTGACACCGGCGGCATCGGGCGCTCCTAGCCAAAGAGACGTACTAGTGATAATCCGGCGCCTCGGCTTCTCGTAAAATCCCGGCAATTCTGATGTCACCGAGGAATCCAACCCTAACGCAGCTTTGCGGATAACGTAGCACGGCTGCAAAGCCAAGCGGCGCTCGTCCCGCACGAGATGCCATTTCCAGTAGCAGATTTGACTCGCGAGGCCCAGATAACACGCCACAACCGCGACTCGGCACGCGATAAAAGCCACGCTGCTTAATAAGGAAATATAAAGCAATGTCTCTACGCTTCCTTCTTCCGGAATAATCTTACGAATTGAAGAGATTTCGCTGTAATTACGGATTTCTTGCTTATTAGTTTCGTTCGGCACATAAGTCGCGCAGCATTAGTAATAACTCCACATGGGATTAGCTTGTTCTTCAAGGCGGAGGTTATGTTTAATGCAATTAATCTTTGATTTAGAGCAAGAAATGGAGGGGAGGAATTTTGTCAATGATATGGCTGGATTTGTTCATTAGAAGTAGGATAGTTATGCTGTAAGCGTAAAAATAAGCGAATGTTTTTCAACATTTTGTTAACTGTTTAATGCGGAGGCTATTAATGCAAGGTGTGTGTCTGTGTGTGTGTGGGTGTGTGTGCGTGTGCGTGCGTGTGTGTGTGTGCGTGCGTGCGTGCGTGCGTGCACGTTTTGCTGACAAAATCAATAGGACGAATAATTGATGCTACTGCCCGTCTTATAAATATTCGGATATATTAAATTTATGCGCGACATTAATACTTGTGGTATTTTTATCTAATTATAATACA
>NW_011948423.1:5671780-5706281 GCF_000503995.2 Ceratosolen solmsi marchali
TTCCAGTAGATATTCAATTTTCTTACGAGATTTTAATGATTCATGTTCGCTCATTATTTTGACTCGAAGTAACTCGAAAGTTCCACATTTAATAAAAGAAAAAAAAAGAAAAAGAAAAAAGAAAAAAATTCGTTTTCCAGCTTTTCTTTTAAGACGCTCTGTACTATGTACGTAAAAGATTATCTCTCGTAAAGATCTCTTCTGACATATTAATAATTGATTTTTGTGCAGAACAACGTAAACAGTGAAAAATACTGCATATCGAACGGCTTTACTTTCCAAATCTGTCAATCTTAACGCGATTCGGCAGCCATATGCATATAAATATTTTAAACTTATTACTTATTTGCGTTAAAATATGGATGAATGAAAGAATAATCAAATTTTCCAATGTTGTAAAACGCGTCATTTCAGAATTATATCCTTGCTTAAAGCTTTTCCATCCGACAATAATTCAAATCCTAATAATAATTTAAAATACAGCGTAACAGTTCTTAAATTCTTATATTCTATGTTTAATCATATTTAGAACTTTTAAAGTAGAATTTATATTGGAATGTAGATTTTTTTCTCCTAATTGCGTTAATAACAATTAACCAACGAATCGATTAATTAATATTAATATTAATATACACACCTCCATGCTAAGAATTTACCTAAATCTTTATTAATCCAATTCTTTTTCAATGAATTGGAAATTCTAATTGAAAATATTTGCATAATCTTCACTAAAATACAACATTTGCTTTACATCATTCTTCAAATTGATATTATAGAAAACTTCTTTAAAATATAACTGTTTGTACGCATCGAATTTTATGTTGTTTTAATGAATATAATATTTCTAAATAAAATTAAATTTAGTTTCCAAACATTGGCTTACAGTGCTTACTTATACTGTATGTCAAAATATTTTTAAATTACCATAGCTTATGAATGTTTGTGTATTCATATTTGGCTTTTATAAAGTAAATCAACATCTTTATTAATTGTATATTGCAGTGTTTTTTTTTTTTTTTTTTTGCAAGTTTGGCTCTCATATCTTAAACTTTTAAATTATCATCAAACATTTATTACGTAAATTATCGATAGCGTAGTATAATATAATTTTGTTTGTTGCAGTTATGAAACCTTGATACGCAAGTATCGATCTGACCATTCAAATATTTCGAGGATATCTTTGCTTTTAAGTTTATGATCAGTAATTATTATTTTATTAATATTATATGCTTATTTGGTATTATAATGGATGAAATTACTGTTGATATATACTGTATTACTAAGATATTATAAAAGCAAAAATTATCTATATCACGTATTAATATTTACTTTACTAAATTATTTCAAACATTCTTTCATAACATCTTCAACAAAGAATATTATTTATTAATAGAAAAAGAAATTTTAAGGATGAATTTGTGAGTGTTTTTTCCTTTCTTTATATTTCGTATATGAATATTTCTATTTTATGGGAATAAATATTACTTCACAAATTGTAAAAACTACGGAACTCAATAATTCATCATTATATACATCGATCCAATAAATACAAATCTATATAAGCTATAATATCGATATCTTACAAATTAATTTTAACTATATTCTACTCCAGTCAATGCTACATGTTCGCATAAATAGTATTAAGATTGCATGTAACTGAAATATATTTTCCGTTCACGTATCAATAATAACAATATTATCAAAATATAGGGAAAAATAATAAAGTTATTTATTACTGTGTATTGAAAGAAAGAAGAAGACGAAGAAGAATATTAATAGTATACGTAACACAAATTTGTTGCGAGATTGTTTATGGCAACAAATTGTATGTAGTTCTAATCTTCGGTAAACGTAAATTTATTTATTTGATAAAATTCAGTTTGAAATCGCTTTTTAAAGCTTTTTCAGTTTAAAATGTCACTGCTTAATGCAACGGACGTAAATGGTTTATTTTTACAAATAAAAAATTAAGATAGAAAAGTAATTATAGGAAGCATTTGTTTTTCTATATAAGATATTGTTTAAAAAATCTATAAATTAAAATGAAAAACGTAATTAAAACAAAATATTTGAAAAATCATCGATAAAGCCTTTTTAATGTTAATTATAAGCAACTGCGCAGTGACATTTTAATAAATGTCAATGTTTTTCAATTATTAAGAATAATTAATAAGGAGTGGTAGGACGTTTTTTGCCGCTTACTTCCAACAATGTGACGAAAATACTTTGTCAATTTAACTCAATACAAAATTAATGCGAATGCACATTCTTTGGCTTAGAATTATGCGCAAGATTATGAAATTCTCAAATATGCAAGGATTCCTAATTGTAAAAATACGATGAATTTGACTCCAGCATACATTATCCAGATATTAGAGCTTCTAAAAAATACCTCAACTAAAATTAATTAAACCTCTTATAAGGATAAAGTTATCGTAAAATTTTACAAAAACTATCTAAAAATTTGGAATTAGAATTTTATTTTCCTATAAAATACTAATATGTAAAGATATTGATTTTTATTTTTATACATTTTAGATGTTTTACAGGGGATATTGAGCTCGTACTAAAATTTAATGTGAAAATGACTTAAATTTTATGTGTTGACAAGGTATAAGATTCATTATCTCTCTTATTATATCGATAACCTGCTTTAAAATTTTGTGAAAATATGAAAATATGAAAACCAACTTTATTTAAGAGATATTTTTATTTGATGCGATTGAACGGACGTGTAAAATACATTTATTGGATGCGATTTTTCAAATAATTAGATTTTTTAAAATAAAACTTGGCACAACGTAATTTAAAATAACAAACAAATTCTTTATTGAAAATTCAGAATAGAATTTCTTAAATTTGTTGATTTTCAATTAATTGTCGAATTAAGATGGTCCATAGTTTAGAAGATAATATGTTCATTAACATTACTTTCGATTCATAATATCACGAATGATGAATATAATTGACAACAAGAGAAGCCAAAGATACCAATGCTAGAAAATATTGAATAACGTAATAAATGCAAAGTATGATTAATTGTTGTGAAAAGAATGGAATTTTCACGATTGTTATTTATTGAATCAAAATTTTATAGAATAACGATCGCGAAAGTATACTTTACTTTCAAGAGCTTATGAGTTTTATTTAACGTAAATATATGAAAACTTATGGAGAAAATTGTTCAACAGTTAATATTTTATACTACTTGTTAGAAGAATGTTCTAGAATTGTAAATGTAATTATTACTAATAATAAAAATAAATTTTCTACTTACTTTATATGTATTTCATATTCGTAGTAAAATTATGAAAAGAAATATGCGTATAATAAATATTTTTATGTATAATAAGAAGGAGGAATACTTAAGGAACACTTGAAAAAAGGCAAATAACTTTATTCGGTCAGCAATCGAACTCGGATTCTTCCATTTTCGCGGCAGATGTTGAATTCAACTAAATTTATAGAATTTATGCATTTCTTTATTCGAGTTATCCCGCAAATCTAATAGCTGGATAAAATTGGACATCCAGGCTTTATAACAATTATAGTTTGATTTTGCTCCATTACACGAAGAATTTATATAATATTTATTGTCTCAAACTGATACTTTCATTATTGAATAAAAAACGTTTTGTCCTGATTTGCGTATTAATTAAAGAGAATATATTGAGAAATATATTGATAATATTATTTTAATCTATTCTTTGATTTATTGTATTACAATGTTGCTCAGACTGACCATATTCACTCTGCTACCTATTCTTTACTTATTCGAGATTTTCATATCATAAGTTATAGTACTTAAAAAAAAAAAAAAAAAAAAAAAAACTGATATTTTTCAACAATTAAATATTTTCATTAATTTGCATATATTTTTAAACAGTTGCAATATATTTCTATAGCATATAAATAAGTTTGAAAATAACATTATTTGAAAAGAATATATTTTTAATGCAAACATTTTTACTATTTATTTTTTAGATAAAACAACAAGATTTAAATTTTGAATATTATAAGTGAAAACACTGCATAATTATTAAAGGAAATTCTTAGTTTAATTAAAGTTGAGAAATATTCGAATTATTATTGCAATTTATTTGATGAAAAGTATAGTTAAATTTATAAATGCTTTTAAATCGTACTTTAGTGCCTTAAGTACAAAATTTTCTTTATTCTTATAATACGAATTTTTCGTCATTTGATGACAAAAACATACGACTTTTATAATTTATAATTTATAAAAATTGTCTTAACTTTATATTCGAGTTGAGAAAATAGTTGTAATGTGAGTAAATAAACTTGTATAATAATATAGATTATGGCCATTTAATCAGATTTCATCACTTTATTTATTCACTTATAAATGACATTTGGTTGCTTATTTTTTGATAAATACGTAGATACGGGAATAAAGATGGATGAGCGTAGATCGATTTTTGATTATTTTTCTTTTTTTTTTTTTTTTTTTTTTTTTTTTTTTGTTTGGTTTTTTTTAGTGTATGTGTTGGTTATATTGTAAATTTCCGACGATTTCCAAGCCAAATAATGACTGACAAACTGTTGTTCAATGTATGGTCGTATCTCAAATTTCGACAAATACATGATATAAAGTACAGGAGAATATTTCAAATTCCGCACGAATTATGGATAATAATGAATCAACAGTTGATCGATACGATTAAAAAATATGCAATTCAGACTAGAAGTAAAAGAATTTTTATTTACGTGCTCGGCGATGTTGATAACATCTATAAATAATACTAATATATACATATAGAGAATCGAATTTTTCGTCAATTATATTTACTACCCTCTAGCAAAATGTTAAACAGTATGGAAATATAAATAATACATGGTACGACTTAACTACGGGATGATGTAAGAACAATAATGATATAAGATATAGATAACGACACAATATCTTTACACACTTTTCATTTGCTATTTACAAAGCATGCTTACATTATAATATTACACACACTCTGTCATCTGTCACACAAGCCCATCATATATCTACGATCCATCTTTCATTTTCCTCCACTGCTATGGATCCTTCCCCCCCCTTTCTCTCTTTTGAAGGGACAAGCTTCCTTTCTCCATGTGTAGGATCCATACTCCATTCCCTCCGCATTCTAACTCACTATTACTTCCCTCTGCCTCCACCTGCCATCGTCTCTTTCACACACTCTCGCACATATGCGTGCGCGTACATTCGCTCACACACACACACACACGCGCGCGCGCGCGCACACACACACACACACACACACTTTATCCTATGATAACAGTGATTACGTTAAAGGAAGAATAATAGCCTCTAAAGTCGCTACGCATGCGACATAGGTTATTTAGAGATGCTATCAACGTCGCCAAACATAATTTTAGGGTCATGGTATATGCCATTACGGCTAAATCGAAAATAGAAGTTTGGTGAATTGCAAAGTACTTTTAAAAGCTTTTGGTTTGCCACCTTTTACATATTTAATATTCAAAATAACGCAATAGTTTTAAATAAAGCAATTTTCATATTCATCAATCTACGAATGAAGCAATTTGAAAAGTTTCTTTTACTTTAATTATTATAATAATAAGTAATAAAAAAAATTTGGTTTTTTTCTTTTAATATGCAAGCGAAGCTATTTACAACTGCGATAAACAACTGAAACTCATTTACGATGTATATCTTTGCAGCATCATTAATGGAACTCATATAAGAATATAAGGATTAACATTTTTTATTTCATTTATATATTTCACGATTTTGAAGATATTAGAAATAAAGAAAAAATTGAAAAAATAGAGAATGGACGATATCTTTTCTTCTTTTTTTTTTAAACTAAATAATAATCTTATTATGCTCTTATAAAATTTATCTTTCTTTCATAGAATTACTATATTATATTTCATAATAAGAGATAAATATTTCAAGAGCTATAAGAAACGTATTGCGAACAAGTTTATATAAAATTATAAATGCTTTTTAAAAATTATACATGCAGATATAAATAATATTTCTGAAAAGACGTAGAATATAAAATTTTTTGTCATATATAAGATTCTCACTATACGTCTAGAAGTCAGGGAATCAGAAGTCAGGGACGAATCTACTTTTCAAGACCATTCTTACTTTATAAGAGGAACTTTCTACTATTTTTTAATAATTTCAACGGATTTAATTCTAAAAAAAGTTTTTATTCATACTCCAAAGAGATATTATAGGAGCAAAGTTTTTTTTCCATTTTTATATGACCCCGCGATAATGCAATATAAACTCAATATTAATGGATATATTTAATAGAAAATAAAGGTTAAGTATAATTGATAGGAAGATACGAACATGTAATAACAAAGTTTTGGATTTTCTGGAAAAACTATCAATTAACAATATTTTTTTAAAAATTATTCTTACCGTCAAGAAGAAACATTGCATAATGTTACACAAAAATTGCTTAGAGTTACCAAAATATCATGTCCCTTATTATCGAGATTATTAAAATAAGTAGAGTTATTAATTAACATGAAGAGTTTGTCAGAAGTGATTTGCATTGAAATTCTTTGAATAGTTTGAGGGTATTAGGATAGCATTAGATTAATAAAGTAAACGTTAGACAGGAGATTAAGTGTCCGCTAGCAATGAAAAAGAAGCCCAAAACGTTTATAGAAATAGTAATTGAGAAAGGTGGAAATGAGAGGAAAGGATAAAATTATGTGAAGAAAATAGAAAAGAAAAAGTTACATCAAGAAAATATAACCTCGAATGTTATTAGAAAGCTTTAAGTAAGAAATAATCGATAACTCCGTTAGCGATCAAATTTCTGGCAATATGCACATGAACATTATGTTAAATCTATTATATACAAAAGGCATTAACAACAAGGTTGATAAATTAGAATTAAATAATGTCGAAACAAACTATTTAAATTCAGTATTTGGATAGACTCCAAGAAGATAGATTAAAGCATAATAAAATATTACCGCGACTATAATGTTAGGTGAGACGAATCTACATAAAAATATTGAAAGTTTTCTATGGAATAAATGTGAGCATTTGGCGATATAATATAGCTGATTTGGTAAAACCTTCATAAATTAAAATATTTAAATTAGAAACAAAATGTACAGATTTATATTTACAAAAAGTATGTAAAAATTACAAAAGTCTCAGTGAATAGTAAAACTAATTACTTGTTTCAAAAGGAACGACTTCAAAGAATTCAACATTATTAAACTAGTGTCTCTTATTATGTAGTTCAGAGTTTTCGTATAGAAGATCTACGGGATGCCCAAGTATGTGCAAACGATCGTTACTATACTCCGGGTAAACTCACTTGTTTTCAAAGTAATGTTGATCAAAAACATTCTGACAAAGTGAATCTCAGCTATAATATCTTATAGTACATTACCATGTTGTTTAGAGAGAAGGATGCATAGATGCAATTCCTTTTATATGATACTGTTAATTTACTTATACATTTTGCGCGCTCGCACACGCGCATATACCACTCTGCTCTACACACAGAGACAGAGACAGAGACAGTGACAGAGAGAGAGAGAGAGAGAGAGAGAGAGAGAGAGAGAGAGAGAGGAGGACAAAGAGCTATATACACAGGCACACACGGACAGGCAGATATATAGCTGGTCAGGTATTACGTTTGCAACAAATTAATTAGATTAATAATTAAAATCTGAATAAGGAAAAAAATTTATTTAAAAAAAAAAACCATTCATAATCTTACGTAAACCTTGTCCTTAATTAAGCCGAGAAAGAAGTGCCAATCATTTTGAATATTAAATTGAAATATGAGATCTCGAGTTACTGACTTGTTCTGGAAATGGGTAAAAGAAAGAACAGGAATAAAAATAGAAAGAAATGAAGGAAAGGAAAAGGAAATATAATGGACAATAATGAAGAAAGATAAGAAAGTGAGAACATAAAAGAATTTAAGTAATTTCGCGATTTCGTTTCCGTAAGTCCACGGAGGCATTAAAATATTTCAAAAGGGATTGCAAAAACGAGGTGCATACACGAACTATATCGAATGGATTTACTTAATTCAAATGAAAATATAATATTCATATTATTCGTGATATTATGGCATAAGAATTCGAAAAAGCGATATAATCGTAAAGCAACGTATAAAAATATGAATTGATTGTGAAAGTGAAATCGAAAGCAAAAATATCGATTGAATAGAAAAGGAAGATAATATTGCAGGATATTGCTTCTCCCGCTATTATCTCTCTCTCTCTCTCTCTCTCTCTCTCTATCTATCTATCTATCTATCTATCTATCTATTTATCTATCTTATTCTTCCTATTTATATCACTCTATCGTCATGCTATTCTTTTCCATACCAACTTTTTTAGCATCTTTATTTTCCTTGGGAAACTGACTGTTTATGAGACTTGTTTGCGAGCGATATAAACTTAGCGTCACCATGGTAGGATAAAGTATTGGCGCTCGGTGCTTGATCCTTCTAACAGTATCATGAATAGTTACGTGGCACTCCGCTTCGACAGAATCAATATCGTATACAAACTCCGTGCATACGTGTATTTATATAACTGCGGTATGTAAACGTTAAGATACCCGGGCTAATGCAAAGACGAGCACGTGGAAGCGCAGCCATTTTTCTCTATCTTCCGAGATTCGCACGGACTCTTACTTTAATTCACGATAAATACTTTAAATAAACATGCACCCGGTAGAATCAGTTAAAACACTCAGTCGCTTCAATATTTAATACCGCTACATTGATATTTAAGCGTCAGAGAGTACTTTATAAAATATTATTTCATTAGAATAGGCGAGTATAGTACAAGTCGAGATCGACAAGTGCGAGGAGCACTTTTTCCATCATTTGCTACGCGATGAGATTATATATTCTATTATCGAAAGCTTTTTACTTGTAATTTATCATCTCTGCTCAAATAATGCTCACCTCGTCGAGAGTACCATGAGCGTCGAGCGCCAAAACGATAATTTCATCGAAACTATTAATGCATTGATATTCCTCCCTTCCACTTCTTCGCGGTTACATAATATTGTATGTATGCGCGAAAAAAAGGCTCGAAGAAAATATGAGATTTAAGTTGGCTGGAGAATATCTTGAGCGCCATATATCAAATAAGCGATGTTTCATTCGCTTCAAGCAGGCTTTAAAGAAAATATAAGACAATAGGATGCACGTTACAGAGCAGACGCGTTGCGATAAACATAAAATAAAGTATTCATGTAAGTATATTTCCTCGTAAAGCCTACTTATAAGATTTTTTTCTCACGGGCAATCGAGCAATCTGCCATAATGCGATGTAGATCGTATAAGCAGACAATGTTGAAGGAGCGTCGATTAAAAATAGGTAAGAGTGTTGGTTGGACAGTTCGATGGAGCATAAAGCGCATTGTGATATCGTCTTAAGTTTCGTCTCGAGCGCGAGCGACAAGGCAAATAGGAGAGATAGGACGGGACGCGACGCGAAAATACGAAGATTAAACTTTTAAATATTTGACGAAGGGCTGAGGGCGCGAATAGTGTCTCACGGTAATTGCCGGCGAGACGAGACGAGACGAGGCGAGGCGAGGCGGCCGTCCTTTGGGGCGAAGGCACGCCAAAGTCCAGCCAGTCCGCGCCTCGCTATCCCGGAACTGCGTGTACGCGTACGCGTGTGTTGTAAAGTAGGAGGGGGTGACGGGGATATGTAGAGCTCGCGAGGATTTAACGAGATATATCTCGGCGTTAATTCAGATCGCATCTCGGTGCACCGTCAGCTGCTAGGCGAATCACGACCCGTCGACCCTTCGACCTCCAGGCAACGGGGGCGGACCATCCCTCGCAAATGACCTTGGCTACTTATTAACATATGCCACTGACGCTGGCAAGTACCAATATTTCGGGATTGGGAAACTCCAAGTTACATGGCATTCGGGATCGAACTGACTAACCGAGCCTCGCCGCTAATTTTCCCGAAACAAGCATGTCGAGCATCGGACAGCTGAAGCTTCCCGAGCCCAAGCGGATTCGCCGCAGCTCGATCGTTCCCCTAATCAATTTTCGCCCAAATGGAATGCTACTTCGATAATTGGCCCGAGTTCAAAAATAAAGGACTAGTGGTAATTTATTCATTAAAAGCAAAAGAAAAAAGGTAAAAAGCGCTGCTTCATTCGTGCTGGAAAAGAATGGAGTAAGAGAAATTTTAGAGAGAATTCTCGGTAAACTTATTTCTTTCCGTGCTATATTATCGATGAATAATGATCGCTGAAGGTTCCCTTAAAAGTTCCTAGCTCTTTGTTCCTTTTAGAGTCTGAAAACATTTTTTAATAAAAAATCACTCTACTCCCATTATTTAGAATAGTGAGCTCAATTTAATGGATTTTTTCCTCAAATATTTATCATAAATACACTGCCGCCGTCCGTCCTACTATTCGAATGTGCTTGAAAAGATTTTGATTTTTCAAAAAAACTTTTTCTTTAATTTCACTTTTATCAGCTAATATACGATCTCTATATTAAATTTTTACAATTCAAATACTTTCAATAATATGTATGCGTAATACAGGGGATGAAGTGATTCATACGCGAAGACAAAAACTCCAAATATCAAAAGCAAATATATATGAAAAAGTATTCAAATAAGTTTCAAAAATATTCGAATATTAGTAAATATTTTCTCTTTTTTCGTCTCCCGGTCTTTTATACGGATCGTTAAGCACATGAAGTACATGAAATACGGTAAATTAGATGAATACTATAATTAAGCTAACTCCATCAATTCGAAAAATAATTTTTCTCAAGTGTTTAGTAATATTCGACGTGTTTTTAATTTCTTTTTTTTTTTTTTTTTTTTTTTTTTTTTTTTTTTTTTTTCCTATTTTCTTTTCATTTATCGAAATATTGCAAAATACGGAAATATAGTAGTCACTAGTATATCGAGGGGCAGACCTTCAAAAGGTAAAACGCAAATGAGTTAAATATATTTTAGTTTCAATGATTGTTGATAATATTAATAATAATAATTGCAAGACTCTCGTTCATAATTAAAATTAAAAAAATTGTTTTAAATCACTCGAAAAAATTAATTTTCTATCGGCATAACTTTTACTTTCCTTAAATTCCTTAGCCAATAAGCTTACATTATTTATTTATTTAAATGAAACAGCAATAAAATATTCTGCATGTAAAATGAATCATTGTTGTTTAGAATGATAAAATTATTTATCATTTATGTAATGTCATTTTCTCAAAAGAAAATTCGTATAATTTACTATTTTACAATTATCGATTAAGTGATTATTGTAAAAAAAATTTGTTTTCACACAACTGCATGTATATACATAATAAATATTGGAAATAATTATATTAAAATTTATTAGATATTATTCATTAACTAGCTATAACAAGTATTGATTTATTTCATTCGAATCCGGCAATAAAAATATGTCGAAGCTCATAACTTTGAATAGTTGACTATATATGCGAGTGCCTTTTAATCCTCAAAGTTTAATTCCAATATATTATTCCCATTATGTATATTCCCATTATATATTTTAATCATGTAATAAGTGTCAATATTTAAACATTCATAATATGTAATTCATTTGTAGGTCTATTTTATTAATTATCTTTTTATAAAATTTTATCATTTAACGTCTTGTAATCTAATAAACAGCTATATATATATATGTGTGTGTGTGTGTGTGTGTGTGTGCGCGCGCGCGTGTGTGTGTACTTTTAATATTCAAAATATTTGTTTAACGTTTTCATATCCATAATTTATCACAAATATAACTTTTATAATTTTTTTTTTCCATCAAACAATCCCAATAATAAGAAAAGAAAAGAAAATCAAATAGATCGCGTCTTAATTTTAATATTTATACCATTATAGTGAATTATTTGAACATATTTAAAAAGTTTTATTAAAACGAATAGATAAGACTTTCGTTAAAAATATAATTGTATCAGAATTGAAAGTTGTATAGCAGAAGTTTGAAGTATTTAAAGACAGAATGAAAAATATAAGGATACAAAATTAGAGTTTTTTTAGAAGAAGACAAGAAGGAGGCGATGAAAGTTTGCAATAACATATATAAAAACACATATTTATATAAAAGTAGATGGTAAAGTTTCACTATCACCCATTAACCTAATTAGTTTAAATTTTATGGCATTGAAACTGCGATGTTTGCGTAAAGTTTTGTTGGATTGAGTAAATACCACAGTAAATAATGTAATAGAAATAGTATCAATACCAGCAATATCAATTCAATAGTGAATTGATACTATATTATCTCGAAAATTTGTATAACAATATCTTATTGAACATCGTATTATTCTATTTATCCACTTTGTATTTAATAATTTTTGATTTTATTAAAGTAAATGCATTTTATCAAAGAAATAATATAAAACAGCTTTAATTACAGTCGTTGAAAGGATGTGAGCATTCATAAAAGAATGAGACGGGAGGGAGAGAGAAAGAGAAAATAAGCAAGATTGGGTGTTAGCACTGACTTTTTATGAATTTCCTTTGCTGTATGTTGCTGCTAATTAAATTTCGGTGATGCAGGCAATGACACTTTCCACTTAATGAAGCTCACGTAATGATGAAAAGAAAATATAACCTAAAGAACGAAATAAACCTCAAGTGCCAACTACAATGTAATAACTTGCTCAGTCTAATGTAAAGTTTTCATCTTTAACTTCGTCGACCCCGTGTCTTTATGTATCAAATATAAAGTGTAATTTGGGACGATAAATGATATTAGAAACGTTCGCCTTTATTTAATTATTAAGCTGTTGAAACAAAAAGAAATCATCTTGTATTAAAATTTTGTTTCCACAATTTAAAAGCGATTGAGTGCAGTGACGTTAAATAGTCGTCGAACCAGTTTCTCGTAATTATAAACGTAAAAGTATCACGATAAAGGGAAAAAGAAAAGCGGACGTACGTCTATATAAGACTCGGAGGGAAAACTAGATATCACAAGCTAATAAACTTGTTGAGCAGCTATTCAGCGTGACACTACCTACACAAGCGTCCCGTGTACATTCAGTTAATTTACATGAGTTATTCCAACCTGCAGGAAACTAAACAAATTCTTTCATCAAAATAGTTTTAAGTGCTTGTATTATCAATTTTTTGTTATGCTTATAATCTGCGAGGATTAAAATTGGAATAAAATTAATACATATACCAGCACAGTGACTTTTGTATCAACTTATTATTTGAGCTCATAATGCGCTTAAATGATTAACGTTTTCCTATTTTTCCCTCTATTATTACAACGTTTCACTTATTAGACTCAGTGAATAATTAAGTAATTATCTTTCACGACTGCTTATAGCGATTAATTTATGCAACGTGACAATTCTGTACAAAATATATTTGTCATTACCGGCTTCCGAATCGTATGCATCCTTGCATTATCATAATGGCTCGTATTTTATAAATGTAAATTTAAATAACTATAATACTTTAAATAAATCGGATAGCTTTTAAATAAAAAACAATATATATATATATATAGATAGATAGATAGATAGATATATTATAATAATAAAGACAATTCAAGTTGATTAGTTCACGCATTTTTAATCCTTTAATGCCTTACTCGTATTTCTAGAAACTAAGTGTCACTCTAATTTACAAAAGAGAACATTTCCGATCTTTTATGTAATTAAATCCGGGTTGAAAAAAAGAAAGAATGTCAGACTTGCTCGAAAGAAGTAGAATAATGCTCGCGAATATATTAGCGTGGGCGAAAAGTTAAGTTAATACTTGAAAAGAGGGAAATTGTTGAAGTAAAGAAGAATTACAGTTGTTGGTTCCAAGGACGAAGAAAAGAATGGTAACGATATTGTCGAGTGTCAGCGGTGTGTGACATGTTTTCTCCAAGTTTTTCCGTCTCAAAGTAAGGTATATAGAATCGAGGAAGATGAAAGTCCCGCGCGAGCAAAACTTCACGCATCCCAGCAGTAGAGGGTGCGAAGGGGGCGGGGAATAGCGTCAGAGAGATAGATAGTTAGAGATAGATATATAAATATAGAGATGGAGATAGGTATAGAGATAGAGATAGATATAGAAAGTGGGATAGAGATAAAGAGATACATAGAGATAGAGAGAGATAGAGAGAGAGAGAGAGAGAGAGAGAGCAAGAAAAGATAACCGGACGACACTCGCGTGTCCTGTCCGTTGCCTTTGTGCTCTCGCCGTCCACCTGAGAAATTTACTTCTGCTGCCCCGACACACCGACTCGCGGCTGACCTGGTGCTGCTACCATTAGTATTTTTCATGGACTCCGACTCGCATATGTAAATTGGCCCCATTATGTACGCAAACCTTTATCGTCGAGTCGTTTATTCAACGAATCCACGTGCTCTTTTCTCCACCCCCCCCCCTTACCCAACCATTGCCCCATCCCCTACCTTAATATACTCTGTGTGTGTATGTCTCTCTCTCTCTCTCTCTCTCTCTCTCTCTCTATCTATCTCTCTCTCTCTCTCTCTCTCTCTCTCTCTCTTTTCTTCTGTCTATCTATCTTTTCTCCCAACAGCCGCGTCAGCCATCTCTCTTAAATCCGACTTCATCTTTATGAAAAGAATAAGAAAGAGCGCCGAGGCTTTTTGAGTAGTGCCAGGGCAAACAAGTGTATACGTATGCTCCTATCTGACATTGCCGCAATCCGAGTTCACTCGAAAAATATCTCGACTTGGGCGAAGTATTTGCCGTGCATAGGATGCGCGCACCTTTTACGATTCGCTTCACTCGTATCCGGCCAGGGGAAAAACGAATTTACGGGCCGTCGATTGAAAATAACCGGTGACACATAGGAAGTCTCCCGTTACTTGGCGCATCCTCTCAGAATCATTTCCCTTCAGAAATCTCGCGTGCCCTGCTGGAAGCGCATGCCTAAAAGGGGCTGCGGGGGAGGCTCGAGGCGAAGAAGAGCGATTGACGAGGCAGTAAAGGCACGGGCTACGAATAAAATGGTAGGCGCACAAAAGGCCCGTGGCAGCCCGCGGTTTCTAATCATTAAAAACTTCGCTGCGTACTCTTAGTTTGCCAAATGAGCATGACGCGAAAGTAACGGGCACAGTTACGTCTCTGAGCCTCGACGAAGGTTCTTTTTTGGAATGACGGGAGCAAAGCATGGGGCGGGCGAGACCGATTCAGCCGCCCCGCGATAAGTGGACAGAGTGGGCTGCAGAGATGTGGATGGTGGGTGGGATGGATATGTGCGCACGCATCGTGCCCTGAATGAGTCGCCGTTGGGTTCAAAGGACTTTCGCGGATGCAGATCCGAATATCGTATTGAGGCAGAAGCCGCGCAGTTGCACAAGTGTACTTGTCTCTTTACGCATCGGCAAACAAATTTGCCGCCTCGCCCTCCGTCCAACCTCCTGCTCACCCAGTGGGAGATTGAGTGCGCGGGCCTTCACTTATATCCGTAATATTATTGCCAGGACGAGTTCGTTTCAGGGTTAAAGCACAATATTTAGGGGAGATGTAGGCAAGGGTGGCGCTCCTTGATGCGTGCCAAGTTACGAAGCAGCCGCTCTCTTTATTACCTTCTTCAGCTCCCTTCAGTGCCATAGATGCAGCGCACCGCACCACACTCTCCTTCTTCTTCCCTTCTTTCTACGAGCAAAGCCAGTCCTATAATAATTTCACTCATTTTACATCCAGCAGTAAGATTGTTCGGCATTAAAATGCTTCCTCATTTTCTTTGGAAAATATGAGAAACAAATAGCTCGTATCCCTCGATGCAGCGGGGTGACGAAGGTTGGTTTAAAAAAAAAATATATTTTTTTTTAAACAGTAGAGTCGATATTTCGCCGAGGCCGTTAAAGCACGAGATCGAAACTCACATTAACAAATGCTGGGTATTCGGGGTGGAAAATAATTGCGGCTGCTCGCTCGCGAGTCGCGACGAGTGTGCGTAAAAATTGCGCCCATAACATTGAATTGTCGGGCGTTAGAAAAAAAAAATGAATAAAATGAAAAAAATGAAAAAAATGAAAAAAATGAAAAAAATGAGTGGATAATTAATAAGTGTAATAGAATGTAAGTGGTTTAGTGAAAATGCTCGAGTTACGTAGGCATAAAGAGCTAAGACTCGCTTTCACTGCGCATTATAAAAGCACCGTTAAAGTCCGCATTAGTCACAAAGGCAAATTTTTACACCGTCGAATAAAAATCCGGCAAAGCATTAGACGAGGCAAGAATAAATCCCTTGTCTCTGTAAGTCGCGTAATATTTCTCTTAAAACGGTGTCGGGACATTCTTGACCGCCGTGTCATATAAATAAAGAGAGCGTCACGTCCCTCGGGGCGGCGCTTATTCATGCACGCGGGTCTCCGTTTCGCGCCTGGTCCCTTTTGTTTTTTCATAATTAAAATCACAGTTAAAATTTAATATGCCCCTCATAATTTTTCAGCTCGCCACGGCCACTCGCGCCGCTTCTTTTCTCATCCACTCCCTCGTTTTCTTCTCACACGGGCGCGCCGAGAAAGGCTCGTTGAGATTCTTGCCATACCCGCTTTATAAATCTGGACAAGCATCATTTCATAATATGATGAAAAAATTCTGAGAGGGGGGGGGGCGGAGAGAGAGAGAGAGAGAGAGAGGGAGAGAGAGAGAGAGAGAGAGAGAGAGAAAGGATACGTTTGGCGAATAGAACGAGGAGCGGGTGCGGGAGAGGGGCGGGCGAGCGGCCTCGTTAAATGGCGCGTTATTCATTTTGGCAGCACTTATCGCAAACCGCTCATCATAATCCGTTCGTGTAAAGAAAGCAGCTAAGTGAAAGGGACGCCGAGATGATGGTCGCCTTACATAGAGATCCGCGTAATTCACGAGGCAGCGAGGGTGGCGGACGTTGGGATGCGGGAAGGGGAGCGCTAATTCGACTATCGGTGATATATTATTACTGCTTTAGAGTGGTTACGCTTAGGGGTGGAGTGGCGAGGAGGGGATGGGACGACGCGCTCTCATTTATAATTGTGCCGGGATGCGCCCTTTAGAAATGTAGTAATGATGAAAATTTTCTGTTTGCTAAATGTCGGAGTGAAGCATATTTCGCCCTTCAGCTTCCTCGTAAATAAAAAAATAAAATAAAATAATAAAAGAAAAGGCATTCATGCGAAATTAAAATGAAATTTTTAATCCGGAAACACATCTCGCAATTTTTATAAAAGCGATTTTAATAACTTAATAATAGTTGAATAAATTCTAAGGTCCGACTTTTATAATGACGAAATCTTAAAGAAATTTTCAAACGTAAATTCTTCTTACATTACATTTTTCTACTGTCCCGGTATTCCGACAAATGCTACTTTTTACGTATTAATGAATATTCAACGAACTTAAAATGGTGAGAAATAATTTTCACGAATGCAATTATTAAAGCTGTCTTTCGAGTATGTATATTTCACTCCATTAAATGGATATTTTTTTTTTTTTTTTTTTTTTTTTTTTTTTATAGACAGATACAATTTTTCCTTAGGATAATATCTTGACTCTCGAAAAGTATTTAAATTATTTATCAGCATAGCATTTCTAAATCTCGTGGCAATAAAAGATACGCTATTCCTATACAAATAAACGGAATGGCTCGTAAGCGCAAAGCCTCGCTAATGCACGCGTATCCTTTAAAACATGCACCGATCATTTTTCAAGCGACAGAAAGTGCGAGAGAAAATATAATAGCGTGAAAAAAGAAAGGTTTATCAAAAGGGTAAATTGACGTGCTGTGAAGACGCAATAAAAGCTTTCTAGCCACATGCCAGGCCAAAGCTCGGCAAATAATGTTATAAGTAAGTAAAATAATATTTAACCAGATACATCTGTCAAGTCGATTAACATTAAGATTACACATTCAGTGGAGTCACGCAAAAAAAGCGTTCGAAGCGATAGATCTTTCAGCTCGCGGGCGCCCGATGTCGTTATTACCTTTTATCTCTCTAGCATGACTTTTATTTATTTCGGCGCATTCCTTCGCCTACGTTGACAATCCAATTTGTAACGCATCACGATACGAGAGGATAAAGAAAGGGTCGAGGTCGGCGTAACTGGGACCATAAAAATCTGCGAGCAAAATGCGTGTGACAAGAGAGAAAGAAGAGAGTGATAGAGACAGACCCACAGAGACTGAGAGAGACGAAGATAGACACAGAGAAAGAGAGAGAGAGAGGGGGGGGGGGGGAAAGAAGAGTGAAAAATCAGTGAATTAAAGTCAGAGAGCGAACGAGTCAGTGAGCGAGCGAGCACTGGCGGCTAGCTGGATGGCGAGAGGGCGACCGGGGCAGGGCCGAAGAGAGGGAGGTAGTGAGGAATGAGGAGGGGAGAGAAATGGGCAATAATGAGATTCCAAATGCAGCTATTCTAAAACAACGACACCCTGGAATAACATGCCAGACGCACGCACAACAGCTTATACAGCCGGCACACAGCGAACATAACACACACGCTGCTCCCTCTCTCCCTCTCAGGTATGCGTTTGCATAATGCATCGCTTTAGTCGGTGATAACTTATCCAATCACCGCACTGTCAGTTACAATCTACGGACTCGGTAGCCTGTCGATTTATCTTAATGGAACGCGATAGTTATTTATCACGATTTTCAGTCGCGGCCCCGCGCGGCTCAATTTCTCTCTTGGCCGCATTGCGATATTCAACCTGCAAGGGCACAGGAGGAGGAAAAAAAATGAAGGCCAAGAGGGAGCAGCGATTGGACCAAGAACAGAAAGTAGCCAGGTCCAGCCGGAGGACGTGCTCTCCTCTGTCTTGCGTTCCTGCGGACCTTCCAACGCCCTCCGTCGCTGCCGCCGACTCTCCCTCCCTCCACTCCACCCCACTACCCCACCCCCCTCTCGCACACCATGGCTTTCCCGTTGTTTTTCTTACTTCTTTTTTTGGGCCAGCAAGGGGTTTGTGCGCGCCGCTGTCTCGGCATTATAAATAAATCGCCTTGCCTCGGCTCCTGCTACTGACATTTTTCGACCGCGCATGCGCGCACGCAGCGCCACACCACCGGAGCTCATCGCTTATTTCTTCTCCTTGAACTGAAAGTATCCATCGAAACGACAGGTCAATTTACGTTTGCTTTAGTACGAGATCAAAATGTTCGGTTCACCGCGCTCATATCGGAATCCTGAATCTGACACGAGATAAAGTGCTGCTTTTATAATTGAAGGCAAGTTACATGGGGATAAAAAAATTAAATGTTGCCTTTATGTATGTAGAGGTCCGACGTCTATAATAGCGCAATGAAATTAGAGATTTTCAAAAAATCCCTTACAAATGACGCACATTTATGAAAACAAACCGAGCAACGCCACCCACGACTCTCGTATTTATAAATCTAATTTACCACTACGTACATCAGACTTTTATTTATACGATTTGCCGAGAATCCTATCGTTATTATTATTATTATTATTATCGCTGTAACTTTCATCGGCATCATTGATGTTGTTGTTGTCATCATCGTCGTCGTCGTCGTCGTCGTCGTCGTCGTCGTCGTCGTCGTCTTTATTGTTGTTAAGATTAAAGGGCCATTGATTGCTTAATCACGAGATTATAACCGTAATTGTAAAATAGTTTGAAAATCTCAAGCTATCATTAAATTATTACCATAAAGTCATTACAGCGCATTATTATATTATTATTTTATCGATCCCTTAAATTGAATATTTCACTCAATTGTATTAAGTAATATATAAGGATGCTCAAATTTAATTAGGAATATTAGGATTTTAAACGGATTATTTATTACAACAGAGAAAAGAAAGTTTCAAGTAATTCGCTACAAGTAATTTGATTGAATTTTAATAAAAAAAAGTCTTTTGCTTAGCAAGAAAATAAATTTTAATAATATTTAGTAGATATAATGATGGTAAGGTAGAAAGCAATTATTATATTGTTATTTATCATAAAGAACAATTTTAAAAATAATAATCAGTAAAGAAAGCTCCTAGCTGTAACTAAAATTTCATTCTTTGACAATCATTTTTCTTTAGCAAGTCTTATAAGTTCAAGGTGATCAATTTTTTATATCATATTACTTCCTGATGATAAGAAAATTTAATCGCACTATCTATCAGTCTATCAATCTATCTATCAATCGATATACCTATTTATTATTTATTTATCTACAAATATAATGGCATGATTATTATTATTATTATTATTATAGTTAATGTTAATAATTTGAAGGTAGACAAACATATTTGAATAAAAATAGCGCTTTCATTTTGCTTTTACATTCGTCCAGGATACTTGATAATAACCTACTTCTCCAAAGCTTAATTTAATATTATCTTCTCATCTTCGTTTTAGGATATCAGGTTTTTCACTTTCTGCTTTCTTTGTTAAAGTCTTATACAATACTCTTTTATTTTCCAGTCAGCAATATGTAAGGCTCATCTTAATTAACGTGATGTGATTTTTCCTACACCTTTGAATGAAGTAAAGAGCTCTCCGTTCTCAAAAATATAGAATTTCCACTTTTTCATCTTGTTTTACTTAATTACGCCTTTCTTATTCTTAATTTTCCTTCATTCTATGATATAATATATCTAATTCTCACTGATACAGTAATAAGAATCATGTACATTGTATTATTAGTCATAAATGATGTTACAACGATTAGATAATTTAAAATTATTATATTGAAGTGGAATACTACATTTGTGCAATGTGCTTTATTCGAAAAATTGACCACATATTTTAATTTTGCAGCTTATTATTTAATTTAAATATTTTAATACATTTATTATTAATTTATGTTATCATAAATTATGTAGATCATAACAAAGTCTGTATATCTCCATCTAATCGTGACGAATAATTATTAATTTATTAATAAATTAATAATTATGACATATAATTAAATCAACATTTAATTTTGACATCGCAACATTTTCTGTCTTTTTCTTCTTTTTTTTTTTTTCTTTTTTTTTTTTTTTTTTTTTGTTTGTTTTACCCAAAATATTCATATTTATATATACAATTTCTGTAACATCTTACGTTCTATTAAAATAATTTATGTGTTAATATATAAATTATGTCACTTTAAGATATTACTTTCTCATTCGTCTGCAGAATATAGTAACATATTGAAAAATTGAATTCTGCAAGCATAATTATAGACTATCACCTTATCTTAATCGAATTTGACTCTTGAGTGATTTAATAAACAATTTCTTACGCATAAACTATGCACCATCATCAAAGTATGTTTATATTAATTTAACTAAGTGTCTAGAATATACACTCAAGTGTTTTAAATATATATAAATTTAATATACATTATTGATTATAAATGTTTAATAAACTATACTATAAACTAATAATTTATTTATAAAGATATGATAGACTTTTCTAATGCATATAAAATGATGTTTGTAATTTACAATACAGTATTTCGTTTAAAGTAAGAAACTTATTATAAAACCTTAAATAGAAATTTGTAATATGTCAGAGGAAGTAAAAAAATATCTACAATCTTCATATCTCATCTCGATTTTTCTAAAATTAAATTGACTTTCATTAATTTCAGGAAAATCTTTTTTAATTCCTAAATGCAGATACATTTTTCAATTATATAATATAATATAATATACTTGTAATAATTTTTTGTTTTAATGCTGATTCATTATTTTGCAAAAGTATATCGCTTTTAAATTTTATTATAAACATAAAATTAAGTTCTTTACTCGAAACACACAACTGCATTAATCATTACATACTCCGTTTTAGTATATTGTTTTGCTATAATAGTATATTTAGAATATTATTTAGTATATTGTTTAGAAACGCTCAACTAATCCAATTGAAATAATGTAATTAAAATAATTTCTCCAAGAACCATCTAAGCAGATAATTTGTATTCATTAGTAAGTTATATTTCTTATCTTTTATTAGATTTAATCTATCTTTAAAATATCTTTCCAATGTATTTATTTACATCCAATTGCACTTTACAAGTTTTACTATTTTTTTTTTAAATCTAGGACTTTCGATTCGCATATCCTGATTTTTAAATTTATGTCGTGATATCAAATTAAACCATTTATTTTATGTAATGTGCATTGTATATTCGCGTTCTCTTTATTTCGTATTCCGAAAGATACAATTAATTTTGACATTTTTCTAAGACAACCTTCGGTTTTCAACAGCTTTTTTTTAAAAGATTTCATTATTTTAGTCCACAAGTTTTCACTATTATCTATCTTATCTAGTATTTCAAACGGGTTACGTAGAGCCTTTAAGTCAACGTCAAACAATCTTTGCTTTTTTTTTTTTTTTTAACAGATGAATTGCATAAAATTTATCACTCCCCTAATGTATGAACTAACTTTGTCCTTATATTTATTGATTAAAAAAACTGACGATTATTAAACTACACGTTTAATTAACCAAACATACCGAATATTTATGCGCCACCTTTTATCAATTAAACAATAATATATCAAGTACTAATAATCTACTACTAAGTAATAATACATCAAGTTACTTACGTCTTTATTTGTAACTATTAAGATCCCGTTACGCTTATCTTTATATTTAAAATACTCACTGCTGGTAACTAACCAAATGCTTCAGGGTATCAAAATTAATTACCCTTATAAAATTGATATAACCTTACTCAATATAACAAACTTCATTTAAAAAGACAAATTAAAAATATTTATCTTGAAGATGCTTAAGTGTGTACTGTAAAAAGTTCTAAGGAGAATGAAAAAGAAAAACATTATGATTCAAGCAATAATTTTGTCGAGGTTGATGGTTTTTTTTTTTTATTTTTTTTTTTATGTCTTTCTCACTTATGACTTGGTTCATACAACGTGCTCACTCGAGTCCTTACACAAGTACCGACACATTAAGTTGCTTTAATCATATTGAATTAGAGACGCTTGATTGGTGAATGAATAATAAAAATCTACATAATAATGGCCATACTTTTACATCAACTATCCTAACAAATTCGATATTGCGCTTCCTCCAGCAACATTCGCCATAACTACCTAATTAGCTGAGAATGAGAGATTCTGAGCAGTGATTACATCTGCTCTAGATAAGGCAAATTGCCCGATTTTCGCAAGTACAATGGTCCTGCATCGCGTGCCATTCATTGTTTGCCGCCGAGCTCCTACTCCCGGCATTAAAAAACGGATTTTTCAGCAAATTCGTCACGTAACGTATTAAGTCAAGCCAGTGCCATAGACTCGAGCGTAAACTTCTTCTTATACTAAGCGACAAGAACATATGGAACGCGAAGCTCATATTATTCGAGCAGTGCAGATGCACCTGAACCGCCGCCATAGTACTCGTCGGGGGCGTTACATTAACCGACAGAGAACAGTTATCAGTGACATTTCATTTGTCATCTACCTGCATCATAAATGTCAGTGGTAGGATGAGGCGCGCAGCTCTCTCGGTTCTACGATTCAACTCGAAAATCGTACATCGTACATCAGCAGAAACTTCGAGATTTCAGCGACTGGCCAAACGCACAAATTTACATTTTCGTAGTTTGCGCCACGGTGACACGAGTGAAAAATGTGCCTCTATCATAATATTCTTAGTTCGACGATTAATCGTTAGGCGCTTAATAACAGCGAAACTTTCTCGAATAAGGCCAGGTATAATATTATGCTTGATTTATAAATTGCTAGAGGTCGTAAATTGTATTTGCCGCTTACAAGTCGCGAAAGAATTTGCAAATCTCTCTTTAAATTTTTATATTTCATTCACAGACTTTAGTCAATTCTTTTTTTCTAAATAAATCAAAATATTAATGCCTATTTACCAGCTCTTAGAATATAATATTATATATATATATATATATATATATATATATATATATATATATCTATATATAATTAATATACGATAGGATAATTCGTCGATTATAATTTTTATATTTTATATATGAATTTCAAATTTGAATTTTAATCGAAAAATGTATAGCTTACAGTAAATATATAATGTAAAATATTACATGCATGAATATATTATTTGTTTAAAATTACGAGGGAAAAAAAGATTTAATTATTTCTTAAGTGCATAATAAAATTACGTGTAGATAAAAATTTAATCTAATGAATATCGCACAATAATAATACAAAATTTCACAAGCAATTTTACTCCGAAATTATTGGTCTTCAAATAGAAAACTTTTAATATTAATTTATAAACAAAATTTAAAATCTTTTATTAAATAAACTATATATGGTACTCTAAATTCAACATTTGCTTACAAAGTAAATTTAATGCATTTGAAATGATGTATTCAACGTAATAAAAACAAATAAAATTCTTTGAAGTAGTCTCATTACTGTTATGTGAGCAAGCAACCGAAGTTGACGGTACTATAATTTAAATTGAATGAATTATAAACACACACACACACACACACACACACACATATATATATATATATATATAAATGAATTATTTATAGAATTGTATATCTAAATATTAATATAACAAAATAAACAAATTTCAATTTCCGCATTGCTCACTATTATTCTTATGCAATTTTATGGAATCACTGAAACCCTTATATTTATTATTTGATTGTTTTTAAATGAAGCAAAGGTTATATTAAATCTGATAGCCATTATCATCTGGATATATAAAATGTAATATAATATAAATATCTCATATACGAATACACTGTTTTATTATAAGGGAATACTTTCATTATAGTAATAATGCATTTGCATAGCTAAACTGATTAGGATAATCTTGCAATACTTTCTATATTATACTTTAAATATACTTTAAAATATATACATAGATACGGACGCCCATATTTAATATATATAATACATTAGCATTTTATAACGAGTTAAATCCAAGAAAGTAAATGTAGCTAAGATTCGATTTCGGCTAGAATGTGGTAGGAAAGAGCAATCCGTAAACTCGTTTAGTCGCTTCTCGTAAACTACGAACTCTCGTGGTCGGAATTCACCTACAATTAGCAGCATATGTTACAAATCCAAATCAGGATGTATACTGCTTGATATCTCGAGCTTTTTATCTTTATGCAAATTTATAATACATACGAATTATGGAATATGATAATTAATAAATTAAAATTAGCTTTAGTGCCGAAACAATTAACAACGATTAACAATTAATACGGTCGGACGTAGGTACATATATTTGTAGATATTTGTTAAGTATTGGCATTCTCTTGACTTTATTAATGCAGTTTAATATTTTATTTATACATATTATTTTTAAAATTTAATACTCGAACAAAGCATGAGCTGAAGAATATCAATATTTCCGTACTTTTGAAACGAGTCGAGTTAAGCTTAAGAGATGACGGTAATAGTGAAAATTCAAAATATTGGTATATTTGAATGGCAATTTCAATTCCATTCGAAAAATTATAGTTCAAGAAAATATATACGTAAACTATTATATTTTATTATAATAACTATTATATTATTCAACTATTTTCTAAGCATATCCAACGATAATTCGTATTTAACTAAATTTATATATTTATAACTCTTATGCTAAGCATTTGAGTAGATTTGAAATATTATACGAAAAATATAGATAATAATATCTATAGCAGAATAATAATAATTCTATTGATTAATTTATTGAATTATTACACAATATTTATTTGTCAATGTTTCTTGAGCTTTATAATACGATATTGAATGTCCGTATTTTTTTCAAGATAAATAAAAAAATTGATCCATATATTATTTTTTAATATTCTTTCCATCATTTGTTTCATGTATTTTATAATCTATATAAGCTGCTTAATTATTAATTTAGTGGAGGAACATCGTAAGAAAATTTAATCATCAAACTTATATTAAATAAAATATAAACTTATAATAAAAAACTAATAAAAACTTATAAATAAAAAATGTAGAATATTTTTATCTAAATTCCATATTAAAATTATCCTAATATATTCGAATAAATAATAAGAAAAGGTTTAATTAAAATGAAAATATAAGGATTATTAAATATATCTTTCATGTCTTAAAAATTTTCATTAATTAAATTTTATAGGTTAGATAGGACTAGCAAAGTCCTTGAAATATTAATAGACGATCTACTAAAATAAATTTTCTAAATTTATATTATTATTAATATATTAATATTATTAATATACATTATTATTTCTATGAGAGTTTATATTAACATTTTTATTATTATTTTATATAGAAAATTTTTTAATTACAAAATTAACTCTAACTTCCTTTAGTACTTGCAAACTCATTTAAAATTTTTACATTTAAAAAAAAAATGCGATCATACAATTTGTGATACGTAGCAAAGAAGAGTCTTATAGTTTAAATTTCTTATTTAATAATTCAAAAATTATTTTTTACATTACCATATTATCAACTATAATTTATACTACATATTTTATTTTCATAAGAAATTATTTTCAATTTTTGAAAATTTTTTATAAGTAAAATATCTATCGGATTTGTAAAAGTTAATGGATTTACATAAGAATCATATACGCGTAGGTAATGATGTAAATACAGTACCGTTTTCTATTTCAAAAAAACGATAATAATTATTATAAACGTCGTAGAAAAATGTTATTACAGATGGCTGTATCATTATCTAGAACCAAATAAATTGGTCACAAAGACGTTAAACATTTTTTTAACTTACATAATGTATTTAAAGATTTATGAAAAAAAAATTCTATATGCATAAATTTCTTTTTTAAATTGCAAAGCTCGCGAAAAACGGCTGTTCAAATAGGAAAAAATCCGTTTAGTGTGAAAAAATAATGAGTGCATAATATTCAATTCTACATATATATATAGGAAAAGTGTGTATAGACATATTTTTTATTATATTATCCCTTTATTCTGAAAATGTACCTCCTATAATTTGAAATATACGCGTGGGTAAATGGACGATATTATTTTATGATTAGAACAAACTGATTCGACTTATTAATTTCTCTACTAAAAAATATAATAAATATTTAATTATCGTCAGCTATTATTATATAGGATATTCTTTCTATATTGCTACTTATTAAAACGTGTGCTGATAATTGTGTTCAATTTAAAAAAACATTAAACGTTCGTCATGATAATATTACCAGCTGTACGTAATAAACGTTTACTAATCGTTTAAATGAAATTTTCTAATAATCAAGCATTATTAACAGTAAAAAAAAATAGATATTCGTATTTTTAATGCATTATTAAAATATCTAAACCTGTTAAAAAAAAAATCATTTTGTTCATTTATTTGCGTGTCTTAACTTATTCGCAGTTTCATAAATTTCAAAGTTTTGTATCTTTGTAGTTTTAGTTTTAATTTTACGACTAATTCTCGTTAATTTTCAATAAACATTTAATATTGTATTTTATCATTATAACCTATATAGCAAAAATCATAATTATATTATTTATTCATTGAATTACGTTTTTGTATTACATAAAAAATGTCTCGAAACTTCATCGTTAGGATGACATACAAACATATTACAATTAATGTATTTTTACGCGTAAAAAATAAAAAAGTCAGTATAACTGATACCGTTCCATTAATCCAGCATAAAATCAATTTGCCAATTAATACTTTAAATTCACAATAAAAGAAACAATAAAAGAAAAAATTTTATATCTTAAATTAAATACTTTACTTTTATTGACTTACCAAGATCTGTTTTAATTTAATATAATTATTTGATAAAATATTCTTCAGTAATTTAATTACTTTAATACAATCTCATCATCTTAGCAATAACAGATAAATTGTAACTAATACTGTTTTAACACAATTTAAAATTTCTTTGGTAAAATAATATCAGAAGCACTTTGATATTAGTTTTTCTTTAAGCAACTTGAGAGTTTCAAATAAATATACTATTCATTAAATATTTAATAAAGACTTTAAATATATAATTGTTTTGGATATGTTATTTTGAATTTATCGCTTCTATGCAGATCTAATTAAGTTATTAAATTTTCCGAGTTGTTTTGTAGCTCTTATGTATTAATATATAAGTTTGGAAATAAATGTAGATATTGTTGAAATTATAAATAAAGAAACTAATATAATGAAACTTTTATTTCAAATGTGAACTTTAAATGACAAAAATATTTATTTTACTCTATTCATCAAATTGGATATATTTATATACGCATGTGCAAACGAGTTTTAAATTTTATCCCGAGAATTTTCGAGTTAATTATATCGAGCAATGTATTAATTAACACGTTTATTCTAAAAATTTATATCCATTAAAAAATGACACAAATAATAAAATTCCTCTATATATATAATGATGGATACATTGAATGTGGAAAAATTTTAAATTAATGCCACGTCAGTTGTTTTTTGGTTGGTGTATAAGAGAACAGTTATTTTTTGTGGATAAGTTCTTCGGAAAAATGCGTCTAAATTAAAAGTATTCATAATATGTAAAAGATTCATGAAATCCAAATACAATTATTTATTAGTACGAAATTCAAAGAAATCATTCGAAAATTTTTTTCGATTAATAACAAATACATTGTCGTCTTTAGAAACATGTCACATAAAAATCAAATACGATTCATAAAAGTATATGATATTAAAAGAACTTTTACTAATTGTCATAAATGAAAAATAGCAAATAAAACTTATATGATGTATATGAAATTTTTACGTCAATAAAAATTGTTCAAATACTTTGTCATAAATATCCAAAATAATTAATTTACTTAATAATTTGTTAAAAAAAAAAAAAAAAAAAAAAATTATATAAACATATAGACATTTTTAAATATTTCTCATATATATATAGTTTTTTTATTCTCTGTAATTTCCATCGAAATATTGATATACATGTTTCAACTATAATCTACGATGAATCAAAATTTTAATTTTGTAATATTAACTCAATAATCGTAATAATTATTTTCTCAAAAAAATTGGCAAACGGGTACTATACGAATATCTATTTCGTTAGGACTTAAAAAAAAATCCCAATATTAACGGAATGAATTCAGGCTGAAGTCCACGTGAGCTTTATAGGCTTATAATATTCGTGAATAACTGTAATGGCTCATGCAAGCCAAAGTAAAACTCTTTATTGCTCATTTAAAAGTGAGAAGTGAATTTTCATTTTTTTTCTTTCATTATTGTTACTATTGCATGCTACTAGACAATTACTTGCAGATCAAATTTCAAAGGCAATATTCGGATGAGAGCTATAATTTCGAAGTCCAACAGCAAACTTCACCTCTCTCTTTTATTCTTTTTTTTTTTTTTTTTTTTTTTTTTTACCACCCGAAGATCTTACCGAGTTCCAGTAACCTTTTTACTACTTTTGCAAAAAATGGAAGGAAATTTATTATAATTTGAAAATAAATCGAATTTCCAAAATACATAGAGAATGGGGAAAGTGCAGTAACTGAGGCGGCGGGAAATTGTCGGTGGTCAATTGGAAATCGCCAAAGTAATCGACCCGAAAAGAAGGCGTAGGTGGGCAAACACGAATATTGTATAACAGTACGTCGCGGCTTGCGTAGTAATCTACAGATATAATTTTGGAGGGACTTTGAGCGTACAGCACTGGGCGTATATAACGTATAACGGTCGAGTGCACGCACATACGCATGCGAACGCAAATTGGAACGAGTAAGCACATTTGAAGTTTGAAGGGAGCATGAGCCAGTGAGCGAACGAACTCGCGGCCGAAAATTGCGGAAACTCACTCTGCACAGCTGCTTATGTCTCAATGATGAGACTCGAAACGTTACGCAGCCACAAGCCGAGCTAATCAAAGTCTCGCGTCCCCTACCCCCATCACTCTTTCCCGTATAGCCGCCCTCACGGGGCCTTCATTCATCGGTGAAAACAATAACTTGTGGATGTACATGCACGCGCTCGAGATTTGCGTGGAGTGAATTTCTAACGGAGCGACGTCATCTGTTACCTTGGCGATATTTTCCGCTTGCGGCGAGAAACGAACGACTGAACACGACGATATATTCGCAATATGCGTGCACTCGTATTTATGTATTTGAGACAGAGAGAGAAAGAGAGAGAGAGAGAGAGAGAGAGAGAGAGAGAGAGAGAGAGAGAGAGAGTGAGAAATCAGTCCCTCTTTTGTAACGACTCGCAATGATTTGAGTGAAAATTTATGCTGACAAATTAAATTAAATTAATTTATAGGATGTTTATGTATTATATGTGCAATCATTATTTATGTAAGCGTAATAGATTTTCTTATCAGAACTTATTATTAGAGTTCCATATCTCAAAATCGAGCTTTATTCGTGCTTATAATGCTTCCTGCACTATAATCATTGAAGATAATTTCTTGAAATTTCTGTCAATTTTTTTATCTTCATTATATATTTTTTTTATTTTTTTTTTAATTTTTTTTTTTTTTTTGTCTTTTCAATTCAGAAACATGCAACATCGATAATGGCCTTCGATTGGAAAAAAATTATTCTAACGGATTTCATAAGCCAGTAAAAGCGAAGATTTTCGTTTTACTATAGTTTATATCTATGTATAACTATATTTATAAGTCTAACGATATATCATTTCACGTCCGAAGTAAAGATTCCGTGCATCACTACTCTAATAAGTCATTTACCGTATTGTATCGCTCGTAAAGTCTCTTTCTAAGCAATGATTAAGTATTTTTTAATGTTTATACTCTCGTATACACCTTTTTTTTTTTTTTTTAAATAAAGCAAAAGCTTTGTCCTTATTTTATCGAGAAATACAGTATGTCTTTAAACACTTTTCTTTTTTTTTCTTATTGAAAGTCTACTGCAAATAATGTTCCGTGACTTACACACGTAACATATATACTCAGCCAAAAAAAACAAAATTCTATTTAAAATATGACGTGGTTCGATATACTTTGCCAAAGATATTGAGGACAAACTATATTTATTTGAAAATGAGTAAGAAGATTTTTATTTTGTTTTAAAATCTTTATATTTGTCTATGTATTTGGAGCGCTTATTTTATCGCCATTCAAATTCATTTCAGTTAAACTTCTCTATTGTATAATTATTTTTTTTTCTTTCTTCCAGTTATAAAGAGTTGAGAAAGATAACGATTTCTTAATTTTTAAAGATCACTCAGATTATATAAGAAAAGCAACAAGGGTGAATAAAAAGTTTTTTGGAAACAAACTCTTTAACTTTCATAACAAACTTCCAATTGAACGCTTTGACTAACCCGCTTTTCTGTTCTGTTCTGTTGAAGAAAGATGGAAGAGATTCTCCTCCTGCACTCCTACACTCGCGCAAGATTGCATCTTTTTAACTTACCATTAATAAAATCCCGAGTTCCTATGAAATTGTTTATTGGAAGGGCAACGCCATGCTGTCCCTCGTATAACTTTTATCAATCAATGTGCAAAAAAAAAGAAGAAAAAAATCGGAGGAAAGGTTGATTCTTGAAAAGGCGAGGAAAAATCATTAGAGCGCTCGCTCCAAGTGATTCATAATAATACATTCGAGCGTGGATCGGGATCGGGAGAGCCTCGGGAGTCTACGAATTGAATGCTTGTAATTTTGATGAGAAAAGTGTCTGCGCAAGAGCCAAAGGCGAAGTCAGCTAGGCGGCAATTAAGTGACTTATGCTACGCTAGAATATACGAATATCTCGCGAGGTGCGCGTTCGGCTTTAATTATCAGATCAAAGCGGTAGCAACGACAGCAACAGTAGTGGGCTGCAGAGACGCTGGAATAATCTGCGGAACGTCAAGCAAAGGGATACTCGTCGTTATCTATCTATCTCTCTCTCTCTCTCTCTCTCTCTCTCTCTCTCGGTGGCGCACGGATATGACGTGAACCATGTGCTCGGGCGAGCATGGAGCCCAAGGCCGTTCATCGACCACGAGTGCACACCGGCCTCGCTTGCCCTCGCAACTCTTCCTCCTTACTCATAATTTGCGTATAACTATTCGCTCGCAGGACGCCAGCGATTTCTGCCGTTTGATTTTCTGCAAATACTTTACGAGCCGCCGCAGCCGCCTCCGCCACCGCCGCCGCCACAGCAAAGATGAAATGCTATTTTCTCGCGCGAGAGTCTGATTGCCAATCGGACAGAGCCATTATCTCTTCATTCGCGCTATACATCGTTTCTGTTCCCGTCGACGCCCTTACTCCCCGCTTCCTTGACCGCCCTAGCGGCCCAACCTCGTTGCAATTATTGTATGCGTGGATTTTTTAGCCCAGAGACTCGGGCTCGAACACTTGAGAGAACCTCGCATTAACTTGTATTAAGCGAGCTGCACGACTCCTCTTCTTCCCTATAATATCGGCCCGTATGCAGTTACGCATTGGTTTATGTAGATGGGACGGGGTGACGAGTGGCTGGTGTCCGAGGGTGTGAGAACGCGAGCTTGTCCAACACATGAAAAGTCAAGCGATTTTACCTACTTCCTCAAAATTTACGGCGATCGCACTTTTAATGCCACTTCGAGGTCCACCGCACACCACGATATCTCGCTAAATTTTGCAAGTCTCGACTGTCAGTTGCCGCACAAATGCCATACAAATGAACACTCGACCCAGAAATAATATTATGTTTACGGTAGTTTACGCAAATAATTTATTACTCTTCTTAATTTTATGCCTCGCGATCGTCCGAAATATCCGTATTATTTTTAAATAATTATGCACGCCAAGAGAATAAAAGTGTCGGAAGTTTTAAAATTTCTTGGATAATATTTTGTATAATAATACTGCATTTTTATGGAATCCACTTCTCATACTTTCCTTCTCATCTCATTTCAATATCTGTGGAAAACCAAAGAAATTTATGGACTCTTCGAATCCCTAACGTATTTCACAACTTTCTTCTTCATAATGCTATTCATAAAGCATATATAATACATCAAATGCTCTCGTGAAACTATTAAAAGATTAAATATAATTTTTGCCCATAAAATATTGTTATCAAGGACGATAAATATACTTTATTCTTATGAAATATGCCAAAATATCATCAATTTCTATTATAATTGTAAATATTGTAAAACTTTAATCAATATTTTATCTTTACAAATCAGTAATTTAACACATTTTTTTCTACGCTAATACTCGCGCGAATTAAATTCTATATATTTTCAATATAGAGGGAAATATGTTTTTTATTTTCAGAAATTCGATTTTATGAAAATTGAATATTACAAATTTTCACCGTAATATTCCATTAACATTATATGAATTGTATACATTTGCTTTACCTTAGGCATCACACAAATACACTGTCGCTTAATTAAACTTAATCCAACTTGATCAAATACTCGAAATATCATTGCTAATTAATATATGTCGTTATATTTTTTTTTCAAATTCGGGTAAAATTTTGATCCTGCAATATTTGCTGGTAATTTGAAAATTTTAAAGCAACATTTCAAAATAGTATTCCAAAACTATGAATTATCAATTAATTCGTAATCCTTATAGCACGATTTGTGGAAAATAAAAAATTCACATTCCACAAAGTAATTAAAATAAACCAATTATTGATACGCGAGACGTTTTAAAAGAGAACGCAATATTATTATCTTCGTCTTCTTCATACAGTTGGAATGATTTCTCAAAATAATCAAGAAAGTTAAACATTACTTACAACTATTGATTTAAAATATTGATCTGTGCTTTTATTAAAAGGTAAAAACTTGCATTAAATTTTGTTTATATCGGGAAATTATATCGCAATAAAATTAACTTTATGGAAAGTTGAAAATTGAATTTATTTCAACGAATGCAATTCTTTTCGAAATTATTTTGATTATTGTTATCATATCAATCCGAATAAATTTCTAATATTGTGGTAATGAAAATTGAATTTTTAATCAAGCTTTGAACAATAAAAATTAAAAAGACAAAAAAAAATTGGCAGTAATATAAATATGATTTTTAATAATTTTCATATTTTCATCAATATACGTTTGTGGCACGATGACGATGACATTAAATTCTATTTAATACGTGAAATTGAATTCTTTCAAAGTGTATTAATCAACGAATAATTTTACTAAAGCCCCCCCCCCCCCCCCCCCCCCCCCCCCCCCCCCCCCCCCCCCCCCCCCCCCCCCACGCCCCGCCCGGCCGCCCAACCGTCCACGCATTAATTTACACGAAAAATACAACATTTTCAATAAATTAGAAATAATTTTCCTTCTACTGGAAATTGCCCTGCATAAATTGAAGATGAACCTGCAAGTTATTGTATTCATTGTTCTGTGCAATTAAAAACATGGTTGTGTTATAAATTTGAAGAATTACAATCAAAATTCCTTAAATCTTATCGGTTTTCACTTTCCACTTTAGGACCATCGTTAATATTGATTTTCCAACTTTTATGTAAGTGATTCTGCCATTTTTATAGTAAACGTATATAGAAAATGTAAGATATAAATTGAAATATGTATCAGAGATGGAAAATTGTTGGGAATTTCGAAGTGAGATGGCGTTAAAAAATTTATACTCAGTTTAAAAGTCATCCCCCTGGGTA
>NW_011948423.1:5706291-5745896 GCF_000503995.2 Ceratosolen solmsi marchali
CCCTACAGCTGCTTAAAGTTATTTAATTATCTACGAAATGGTTTATTATTCTCATATCAAGTTTACCATATCAGCCGTCCTAGTAAGTGCGTTCGTCCGTTGTAGTTTCGGATCGATATTCTTGTCCGCTTTCATCGTAACTATAGCAACGCGCCTTGCAAGGATCCTCTCACAACGTCTACTTATATTAGTCACATCTTTAATGTCCTGACCATCCGCGCCACTTTCTCTCGAAGAATATGTACTTAATATACTTTTTACTTGGAGACAAAATTAAATTTGAAGATATTCGGAGCTGAAGGTTGTAAGAATATATTGAAAATCAAATTGAATTTTGATATTCGATTCATTAGATAAATTTGAATTTAGTCAAGTATGGAGTAATTATAATGTTCTTGTACTAGATAGATTAATTTCATTGGATTATGGTTTTATACTTCAAAATGTAATGAATATCGAATGTCGAATGAATATCAATATTATATGCGAAAAACTATTTTGCACAAATTTTTATCAAATTCACTCGAGTTTCTGTAATATTAACTGCATAATTAATAAATCAAATTTCTTTGCAGAATTTCATTGCGATTATGCTCTATGCTTTATAAATAATAAAGAAAGGAGATTGATAAATCGATAGACAGACAATTAATAGTTAAATAATCATATTATTTTGACAAAAGATGGTAAAGTGATTTGATAATTGCATAGGAGCTAGAGAAATACATCAACATGTAGATAGTTGATAAAGCAAATTACGAAACGATGAGATATTTTTCATAGGTATATAAGGAAAATCCATTTGTAATTCTAAAATCCATATTTCATGAATTGATGGCTATATGACGATTTAGTTTACATGACAAATGTCGCAAATTCAGGAAAATTTTTAATCAAATTAGAAAAGCAAACGTTTGGCCGAAAAAAATTAAATTGATAAAAGTTATTTAAAAAATTATTTGCAATATTTATTATAATGTTGTAAACTAGAAGTTTCATTAGAGTACGATACATTTATCACGCGTCAATAAATTAAACAATATATAATAAGAATAATATAATATAATAATGTAATAATGACAATCAAATAATATATAATAAAACGTATATTACTTATAGTAATAATAATAATAATTAATGAATGAATTAATTAATTAATATTCTCTCTCTCTCTCTCTCTCTCTCTCTCTCTCTCTCTCCCTTATCGATGCAAAATTTTTGCGATTAAATACAAAGCTCAATATTTAAGAAAAAACTTTGCATTAGCCCAAGATGCATGATTAATAAAACAAGAAAACTATAAAGCGAAAACGCGAGAGGCTGCATAGACTGAAAGATTTTTTAAAAAATTATATAACTAAGCGCGAGGGCTCGGACGGATAGAGCCAAGTCTTACATCATAGATAACATAAAAGATTATAAACTCTCACTGACAATGATCTAAAATATAGCCTGTACATGCATAACTTTAACATAGTTTTTAAAAGGTTTCAACGCATTTAAAAATATTGAGGATATTTTTCGCATTCTCTATACTCGTTTTCATACGCCCTAAGAGTTTGAATTGACTGGCATGCGCTTATTAGTTCTTGGCGCTACTATAAAATGATAACAACATCCTTCCTACGCAGGAGAACGATTGCTGCACATCCCGGAAGGCAGATGTAAGAATGACTTTTCTTTAAAATGAGGCACCTGGCCGTCCTTTAAAGTGGCAGTACCATATCAACAATAGATCGAGGCGGTCTTTCAAGTCCAATTATAAGCAAAGAATTTAATAAAGAAGAACGTTTAATGCAATAATTCACGCTCATCGAAGCTATTTTATTCTGTATGTACAAAAGACGATTGGAGATTATTATTACACGTCCAGATGGTTCATAAAATTATGAAGATTTAAATTATTGGCGCGCGCTCGAAGCCCCTGTGTATTTTAATTCGTTAGTATTACAATCTTTTATAAATAAATAATTGTATGCAGTTCTCAAAATTGCATTAATGCTATGGTAATTTCCAATAGTGAAATACTAGAATACATAAAACGATTGACGTTACTGCTTCCTGGCCTCATTTATGCACAAAATTTATTCTTATGCTTTTCACGGTTTAGTGGAGAAAAATTTATTGGTCAAGAAACTTGGATGGTAGTTATTACATTGAAGTCATTTTCAATCATTAATTGAGAGTATTTTAGTGATGTTCGCTTGACTGGTTGAAATAATTTCATGATATAATTAGAATAGACGAAGGATCGATGAATCACATGGGACTCGGTTATTAATGGATCTCGGGAATAAAATTAAAAATAATACTTTACGTATATGAGGAAAATTAAATACTGCAAGTGTCATGTAAAGAAATTTTTTTTAAATGATTTGATATATTCTCTCAACGGCGAATAAAAATAAATTGTTGAATAATTTCACAATATAATTATCGTTTTTTTTTTTTTTTTTTTTTTTTTATATTAATATATATGTAAATCTATTTACATTATAAAAAAAAGCATAAAATTGCTTTGCTAGGCTAAAGCTCGTACGAATTTAACAAAGATTTTTCGTAAATGAATGAAATAAAAATTTACGCAGATTAAAAGATAGTAAATTTCTTGCGACGATAGAAAATTATATACACGTTGTCCCTAAATAAATAGTACCCGAAATAAAAAGAATTTATTATATCAATAACTATAATAAGACATGAATTATTATTAAATGCATTCAACAATTATTCAATTAAAAACCAAAATTGTATTTTATAAATGTATATGAAAATTTATTTAATGTATAACATAAACAATATGCTCTATTTATTTATTCGTTAAATTTAAAATGATATGTTTTTATGCAATTGGAAACTTTTATTAATAAAATGAATTTTTTATCACATAAAACCAAGATGACAAAATCAATAGAGACTATATAATTGTAAAGAATAATTAACTACATTTATAAAAATATGAGAGAATTTATAGAGAGAAACTTTTAGTTATATAGTTAATGTTAGTTTTACATTGTTCAAATCTTTCGAAACAATAGAAAATTAATAATAATTAAAAACTTTTGATACATTGAAAGTACATCTCATTTATATCTTAAGATCATGTCCATTTTTTCTTTATTTATAATTAAAATTATATGAACTTTAACATTATTATTATATTAGAATTCTATTATTGTAATTATTTACTAAGTTTTTTTTTTTTTTTATCAAAAACAATTCAAAACAGTAGTAATACAGTTTGCAATTAGTAGATTTAGATACAAGTAATAAGGGATAAAATTTATTTATATTACCATATTTTCCAAGTACAATTACATTATTTTACTAAAGTATTATGATAATATTGTAAAATAATATTGTATAAATAATGAATTAAAGAGAAATATAAAGCACGGAAAGGATTTGCAAGGTAAAAACAAAAAATTACGAAAATATTGTATCGAATGAAGATTGCTATTATGATGAAGTTTTTCTAAAATTTCCAATTAACTTCTTCATAGACATTTTGATTATAATAACAATAACAAGACAATTTTTTAAAATACACTTATTTATAAATAAATATTTTAAATTAAATGTATCGCTTGTACATAATTGTATGCTGACTAGAGATTAACAGATAAATCATCATTTTTAATTCCGACACCAAAGTAACATTAAATTTATAGTCAAGAATTTCAGCTCTTTAAACATGCACTAAGATATTTTGTGCTTCTAATCAAAGTAAATACATAGCATAAAAATATGAAAACAGCAAAAAAAACAAAAAAAAAAAACAGAAAAAAAAACAGAAAAAAAAACGATGAACTACAGTAAGCATTAAATTACAAAAAAGCACATTCCATTCACGATAGAATAAATATTATGTAAACTACGAAGAAGAATATAGTAAGTTTTTCTTTCAAGTGCATAAAGTCGCAGTATTGAAACAACCCAGTCATAAAGCCTGAAGGAGTTTTTACGACTAAACACCACGAGAACCCTTGATATTGTCGTGTGCAGCCTCGCTGTTAGACCTTAATTAGAAATTAATGCATCACACGACAGGCGATTTGAATGTTGTTAATGGACTTGCTCTCGTTACCCGAACATAAAACTTATTATATTGGCTGAATCAATGAATTATGTTACTTATATTTGATGGGAAATTAAAACTAATAAAATCAATGATAAAATCAATGATAAAATCAATGAAATATTTCGTTAACAACGATAACTTGTAAGATCATGTGCATCGTATAATACCTTCGAAACTCCTTAAAATATATGCATGAATTAAAGCGCAACTGTGTTTAATGGACCCCAGTGGACTCCGACAGATCCTCATTTACCCACGATAGTTCGAAGAATCAAATTATTTAAAAAAATTATCTTTTATACTCGGATTCGCGCCTTATCTAACATATTAATTTATATTTTGCGATAATGCAGCGAGTATTGTATTATTCGACGGAGATTAATAATTTGAACTTGTAAGGCAGTATTAGATAATATTAATTATAAATGCAGGCCAGTCATCAGCATATGCAATTGTTACCTCACGATTTATTACTGTCATAATAATGCTATGGTTTTATAAGTACAAAGATAGGAAAATGGTTGCTGCACTGGCTACAATTATATTTTATTGGATTGAGCTTCAAAGAGATACATATCATCGCTAGACAGTTGATTTCGCATATGTAATAAGGAAGAAATTGATAATAAAATAATGAAAAATACTATCTTCATGCTGTATTTTACAACGTAATTTAGATGAAAGTAAACATTCTTATATACAATGTAAAATCTCTTTAAATTTATAATAATTAAAAGTGCACTGAATCATTAAATGTCATAAAAGTCTTTATTTTCCATATATTTCGATCATAAGGCATAAATAGTGTGAGTATAAAGTATTATACTGCAATGTTGAATATACGAGAACGCTGTTTGGATAAAACGAATTTCTTACTTAATAATAATATAATAAATATAATTTTATATATATATATATATATATATATATATATATATATATATATATATATTTATCAAGATTCTGAAGCCAAGTATGCACTTTGATTTTAACTTACCTTAATAAACGTGTTGTCAACAAAAATTATAGGTATCATACTATCAATTTTGATTTACTTTGAATTAAGTTCTCAATTTTCTCATCAAGCTTAGATATATATCAAGTTTTAAAATGTAATTAAAAAAAAAAAAAGAGTATATAAAAACTCTATATACAATTTTAGAAAAATAATCAAACATAAAATGCTGACTGAATTAAAATACGAGCTCAATCAAATATTTAAATTAATATTTACTTAATATGGTTTGAGCAAAGTATTTTTTCACTTTATCATTGATATTGTATTTCACTTGAGCATTAATGTATGTGAGAGGATACGGTGAAAGTACGTAATATTAAAAACCTTTGCGATATCTCATTTAAAATAAATAATCGTAATAATTGCTCTTTGTACAAAAATTGCTAATAAACCAATCAACACATTCTCTAGGAGGTTAATGGGATATAAATAAATATCGATTGTTATTAGCAATATGAAGATAAATATTTATCAAATGTTTTAGACAATAAGAAGATTTAACGTGATGGACGATTGATAGGAGATTACTAATAAATAATAATCATTAAAAATTAGCCGATGCCACTTAACACGTACATTTAAGAAAATGAAAGGTATCAATTTGCTGGTTACTTTCATCAAAATTCTCACAATTTTATTAATTCCTCATAATTCAATATACCATTGTATATTTATAAACCAAAGAAACCTACAAAGTGTAATTTTTGTTTATTACTAAAGTTTTTATCTTAATTAAAAACATATTAAACAATATATTTTACGTTGCATATTTGAAAATTATACGCTTGAAACAAAATAATATCTCTACGCAATAGCTATAAAACTAATTACAAGTGATCAAAAGAATGACTAAAGCTAAGAATGAAATGAAATATTCATTTCAGAGAAGAAGAAATATGCAGCTTGTATACGAGGTTATTAAGTTATATACATTGTTATTACAAAAAAAAAAAAAAAAAAAAAAAAAAAAAAAAACTTTAACTTTAATACAATAATATATTACAATAATTAGTATAATAGTTATTCGGTATTCAATATTTTATATCGATTTTATAAATCGAACCTCTATGATCTTAATGCTAAAACGCAAAGAGAAGGTACGCAACGATAAAATAATGTTTAAAAAAATATCTCTGATTGTAATTTATCCATAATAAATTGTACTCTCAATGAAAAATGACAAGAAAAAGAAACAGTATTTATATTTTGAAAATCAATCTTTCGATGGAATTTCACGCAAATATTTTAATAAATTAATGCATAATTAATCGAAACTTAATACTCTTAAGCGCACTTACAAGACGTGTAATGATAGCTAAAATGTAAGTATATTTAAATTTTAATTGACTATTTTTCATGTATTTGATTTTTTTTTTTTCTAATTCCCCTGGAATGTAAATTAATCCGGTAAACTTATTAAAAATCTAATAAATCTTAAATACCGTCAACATAAGCCTTGGGTAAGAGGAGAGTGAGGCAACGATTAGATTATCCTATAACAGAATCATAATCGACACTAAATAAGGAATTTCATTCGACTCGGCATTAATTTGAAATTGCATGTAGAAATAAGTCTAATTTATTTTGCTCGTCGCAGCGGACAAAACAATCTAATTTATTCAGCTTATCGGAGTGCAGATGATGCCTGAGAGACCAAACGTCTACAGGTTGCTCATTATTCTCTCCAAGCAAGTATGAATGTACCGATTTCGTTAGTTGCACTCTTGGCTGAGTTCCAGTGCATTAACGCTGCGACGCTATAGAAATGTAATGGCAGCGCAATTCTCCGCGACGTCGATGCTCGTTCGCGCAATGACACATACGTGATTTAAGCTGGCCAAGTCGCAACTGCCAATAGCGAACAAAAGAACATTATGTCTTATTGGAGAATTTGCGAAATTTCGCTCTTAATGTTCTTGCGCACCTTAAAGAGATGGGAGCTGGAAAGTTAAGTTTAACGACCATTCACATCGACAGTCAAAATTTGGAAAACAAAAAGGCACGTTTGAGAATGCCAAGGAAATGTTTACTTTTCTTGGCGAATTGATTTTAAAAGCATGCTTTTAAAGTCATATTTCTCAATGCAATGAAAATGTGCTCGAGGAAATTACCTTGAAACTAAATATAATCCTTTAGATGCTGAAAATTCCGGTCGCAACCACTTTGCTATTAAGATAAAATTTGTTGTTTTTCATCTTTATATACAGCATGATTATGACACATAATGCTTATCTCGGTTCTGCGTAATCATCTGATCCGAGTTACATATAAATACTTATATTCCAGCATAAGCGAGGAAAGATCTTCATATTATTGTAGGAGACAGAGATTTTAAAAGCTCGGTAAATGCACTCTCGGCAACATTTCTCTCCTTTGCATCTCCGAATAATAATGGATTTCGTTCTTTCTTTTTTTATTCTTTTTTTTTTTTTTTTTTTTTTTTTTTTTTTTTTTTTGTTCTTTTTCTTTTTTTATCTTTATCTTTTATTTGAACAAGTAGCAAAATGAATTTCTTGCAGTGTGACGACAGGAGGAGACAACATTCCGTAAGATTGAAAGTCCGTTATGGGAGGAGTGGAAGTTGAAGCTGCGGAAAGGATGTCGAAATAAGTTGCGCGACAAGTAAATTTACCGAGGCCAAGTTGCTCTTGATAGCGAGAGTATAACTTTCAGTGCCATAGGTGTAAAAGGGCTCGCGTCGAATTTTCCAGGGACAATTTAAGGCTCCGCTTAAGTATCGAAGTGGCCAGGCTACGTATTTTGGTGTGAGAGAGTGCGAGAGAGATATTCATTCAAGTCTTTCATAGTCGAGGCATTAAAGCAGCGATCGTAAGCAAACTGAGCGTTTTAATAAAACTAAGTGTCCTTTTTTCTTACCATGCAACTTGGTCGTAACTAGTGCTCCAATGCACATAGAGAAAGTGAAAGAGAGAGTGAAAGAGAGAGTGAAAGAGAGAGAGAGAGAGAGAGAGAGAGAGAGAAAATGATGACGATGATGATGAGGAGGAGGAGGAGGAGGAGGAGGAGGAGGGAAAGAAAGTTATAAAAAAATAGACAGCATTTGCGTAGCAACATAGTAAAAAGTTTGTCTTCCTTTAATTATATGCTTACTTTTATTAACCATTAAATTCCTCTATAAGAAAAATTCAACTTACAAAGTAACTAAAAATCAGTAAAGAATCTCTTACAGCTAAAGGTAAAGTTATGTTTGGGTTTTTATGATATTTAGCTCTAGCGCGCAGATAATAAATAGCGCCTACTCAAAAAAACTCAAGTAAATATAGAAAATATATTTATAATTCATATTTTTACTTATATTTACACATGCGCGTAATTACAAATGTTGTTTTCGTAAATAAAGCTTCAGTTTGCTCCATCATCGGCGTATTAATGCAAAAATGTCATATTCAAACTTAAATGAATATCATTGTTAGTCGTTGCGTAACTCACGATATATAAAATTAACTATTTCATGTTATTATTATTCTTTTTTTGCCAGTAATATTATTTTCTTTTAAGACAGGCATTTAGTGTTTTCCATTCTCTTTCAAATCAAGCGCTACATTTTAAACTAAAGAGTAGTTGTTGTTAAACTCGGTCCTTTTTCCCTTTCTTTTTATTGGCATCGTTCGGAATGCGTAAACGTAAGAGAATAATTGTCAAATGAAAAGTAAAACGAGAGTAAACACCATTGCAGCGCGTGAGAAGAGGAGCGTAAAAACGGCTCGACGGGATAGCCGGAGGAGAATGGGAAGGCAAAACATTTCTCAAATTCCTGTCTATACATTCGTCTATTCTTATTAGAAATGTAAATGTCGCAGTTTTACATGGTAATTACTGAGGACCGGTCTGACAGTAATTCCTTTGAACATCGCTGCTTTATAGCTGGCAAGCCGAGGAAAACAAAAACAAAAACAAAAAAAAAAGAACAAAAAAAAACAAACGAGACCAAACGGGCCAAGCTCCTTCCCCGCCGAATATGTAATCCACGCGACGTCGTCGTCATTTCTACTATGGTTGCTGCCATGAAATTACCTTATTAGATAACGACCCGGTGCGTCAAGTGTGCAGTCGATTAACGAGTCCGTAAACTACGCCACCTGTTTCTCCCATCGACCATAAGAATACCTTGCGACGGCGACCATGGCGCATTAAAAAAAAAAAAAGAACGACACGAACGATGGCGAGTCGATAGGAAATACGGAACAGCCCCCCCCCCCCGTTGTAAAGAATTTAGAGGTAGTGAATCGAATGTAGCCCCCCCCCCCAATCCCGTCCTAAACTCGTTTTCGGACTGTTGCTACGAAATTTTTCATTTCACAATGTTGTAAGTGTTTTAAAATTAAAAGTATAAATTTTGTATTATAGCAATGGGAGGAGAAATTTTAAATTAAAATTACTTCGTTGTGCATCCTTTTTGATGTCCCATCAAAACTCTTTAGAATGAGTATTTTCAATTCATCGGGCTTCAGCTTCATTACGAGTTGCCTATTAAACTTTCGTTTTACCAGTCGATGTATTTAGAGAAGTTTTTCGCTCAATAGAAAATGACTGAAATATTTTAGACGTTGAAATTTACGAAGTTTAGTGTATTGCGATGTCACTAATGGTTGCTTCAAGCAATAAAGCTTAAAATGTATGAAGAAAGATAAAAATATCGATGCACTTAAATATTTATTCGGCTAAACATTGACATGCAGTTAAATCGAAGATACTAACCTACTCGTAGGGGGAAAAAATTCTTAAGGATTGTAATATTTACGTATACATTTTTCATTTTTATTAATAAATAATGTTTTAGAAATATGATCTAAACTTTGTTTCTATTTTTTTTTACAACCAATGACGATCGAACGTGATACTCGTAATCTTTCAGAGTCCTCGTTTTTTATACTACTTTAGTGCCGCAACTTTGGTACTCATGACTTGACTTTACATTTCGTTTAAGAGTTTAGATTTCATATCTGATGCAATAAAAATAGGACTTTGTTGTAATTTAAGTTTAAAAATAAATATCTTTCTCGGGCTCTAACGCGTAAAACGACATTATGGCGGCATTGTTTATACTACATGCGACACCCTATCGACATTTATAAATGTCTTTATAACTGTATATATGCCATTAAATATCTAATTCGAACACTTACTTACTTTATTTGCTGCCGAAACATCGTATTCCAAACACTCGATATTCATACGTAATATGACTGTACAGAAATACGTATAATTTCAATAAAAATGTAGCACGCGTTTCATAAAAAATATTTGAAAACTTAAATGCTTATCGGTATTAACGACCCGAAGCCAATTACTTCTACCCGTACATTACAATCACACTCACATTTACGTAAAACTCGAGATTCTGATATTACGTTGAACAAGATAATTCCATTTTACTGGTTTTCGGTACGAGAATAGTTGCAAAGTTGAATCATTATGCCTACAAAATCGTAAGACATAACACAGTTTGAAGCTTCTTGCATATTTCAATCCTTAAAATAATAATTTGAACGCATACTAATACATACGCAAGCAATTGCGATTAAGTGCACTCTTTAAGATCTCGATGACAAATATCGGGCTGTGAGCACATAATATAGCATATATACTCATTCGAGCAAACGTCACTTTATTTTAAATGACAAATGCACACGAGCAAATGTTTATATCAACTAACGTAACATATAAGTACTGGAATTATCGGCAAATTACAAGAGATCTTCGCAATTTAATCCCAACATTATTTCTCACTTTATAACGTCACAATAATATCGAACGCATGCTCCAATAATTCTTTCTTATGGCAACCCACTTCCAATAAATTAATATTAATAGTTTTCCGCAACAGTGCGCGAATTTCTCCGTCACGGCTAATCCCATTCCGCCATCTAATCCCACTTCTCCCGGTTCTTATATGTATATCTATATATCTATATATATGTGTGTGTGTGTGTGTGTGTGTGTGTGTGCGCGCGCGTGTGCGCGTGTGCGTGTGTTTGTGCTTGTGTGTGTGTGTGTGTGTGTGTAGATTCGGCTTAGCCGAACAGTAAAGATCGCAGCTCATTACATTAGCCGGGGATTAAGACACGTCGTACGCATAAAGAGTAGTCCGTTACACGCTACGGGTACGCGGTCTCTTACGAGTATCTCGCGCCGTTAAGAGCAACGACAATATCAGCGAGTAAAACGACAACGGCGAAAGCTCGCACATTGTAATAGATGGAACGAGCGGCATTTGGCCGATCTATAAAGCCTCGACCGCGCGCCATTCTCGCGCCGCACTCGACTTGAGAAGAATGAAAAAAAGCCTAAGGTGAAGATAAGCGGACCGGTGTGACTATTGCCGCGGAGGAGTGCGAAAATTCAAATCCATTATCACTCGCTGGCCAGGTACGGACTATTACTATCGATATTCGTTTAATGGGTCGTTTATCGGCCAGAGACAAGAGAAAGCGGATTTTATGGCCGGTGCACTTATACGGTTAACGAGATCTTTCGACAACGGGTGGCTATAGTCATGAATGCCAAACGGAAAGCCCCGCAACACCTCAATACATTATTTAATTGAAGCGATGCATGGCATCGCGCACCTTCCGACAGGGGCGAAGTTGGTCTAAGGCCAATGGAGTGCAGCACACCACCTAGGCATCTTAAATAAACGCGATTTGCGTGCTCTTGCATTACTCAACTACCGACGACTCTCTCTCTCTCTCTCTCTCTCTCTCTCTCTATGCGACTAAACGTGCCGTTATATTTTTCGAATATAATTGCCGACACTTAATATAAATGGTAATAGAAGACGGACTTGGGCGTATCGTCTTATAACCATTGTGGATAATATAAACTCACAATTACAATGCGATTAAATTTCGTCGCAAAGTCGAACTTAAAGCATATAAAACGGATAATACAATTAAATTTGACATTCAAATGGGAGAGAAGCTTATAAAGTGATATTTCTTTCACTCGAATATAAATGATATAAAATTCCTCGGGACATTGATAAAGATAGGTAATAATAATGTATCTTGCGGGTGTAAGGCTAGACGTAATAACAGAATGTGTCTCTTGTTTGCGATCATATAATAATGGCGATAAGCCGACTTAGCGTGGATGCTGCTCTCTATTATTTAAGTCTCAGCTTCACAATCAGAGGGACATATATTGAAGAGGGATTTTCTGTCGTGTCGATGGGACGGGAAGCCAAGAACCCGGTAAATCTTGCCGACTAGCAGCCAATTATTCAGAATCCTTTCTTGCGAAATTCTAATTGCGTCAGCAGTTCACCCATCCTAAAGATCTATGTGAATCTACGCTTGACTAAAAAAATACAGCCACGCAAGATAAATATCGCTAAGTAAAGAGGAATAGCCATTCTCCTTCTCCCCCTTCACTCATTCTCCCACACCCTCTCTCTCTCACTCTCCCTCTTCTTTTCTCTTTCGTCCACCACGTCGGAGAGACTACTCTCTTTGTCTTAACTGCCCATCCACTCAACCCGCACCATTAACCACCCCCATCACCTATCCCCACATCGAACTATCGCACCTACACTCGCTCGCTCATCCTTTTTATTTCGCGTGGAGCTGCACTTTCAATTCAGGAGCAAAAATTACCACCTCCAGTCTCGATTCTTACTTTACGCACCATTGGTCGCCAATCTCTTAAATGAAACTTCGTCGCGCGCACTCCTATCGCTACAGCCTTAACAAAAGTACCGCCAGGACTTTATACGAGGGCATGAAAAACAAACAGCCAAGCAGCGGGGAGAAAAAAAAAAGTAAAACAAAACGAATGAAAGAGAGAGAGAAAGAATGAAAGAAAGGAAATGAAAGAAAGGAGGAGGAGGAGGAGGAGGAGTAGGAGGAGGAGGAAGGGCGCACTGTAGGAATAATCACATTAAACACATTGAGTCGCCCCCGCAGAGGCAAGAAAGCGGCGACCTCGGCCTTACTTCACTCAGCGAAAGTGTGCGCGCGTCAATGCCCCTTAAAGCGAGCAAGCGAGCGATCGAAAAATAGCTCGGATAACGTGTGCGTGACAAGACGAGGACATGGCCGAATGAAAGGAGATCGAGCCACTACGATTGTAAAATTTAAATAAGCACTCGCGCGGCTCTGGCGACGTCGTCTCCGCGGCTAAAAGCGACGAAAATAAAGAATTCTCGAGTGCACAAGTCGCAACGAATGGCGCAAATTAAGTAAGGTAGGATAGAAACGGCGACAAGGAGTTATAGAAATCGGTAAGCGAAGTTCGTCGACTTTGCGGTTCACGAGGGGCGTGGGGCTGTGTGGCGGACGGCAACCGTGGGGGTGAGTGGAACGTATAAAGAGGAAGAGGAAGAAGAGGAAGAAGACGAAGAAGTAGAAGAAGAAGTTGAAGAAGAAGAAGAAGTATAAGTCGCTTGCCGCCGCTATTGTATTTAACTTGGATTTTCTCCCTCTCGTTTCAACGAATTCCAGCTAATGAATCAGAATGCGGGGTAGGCGAAGGGACGGGGAGAAGTCTGACACAAAAGCAGGGTAACAAAAGGGGGATGGCGTATCTCATCAGGAAGAGAGGTTACGACACTAAGTTAAGTGGCTCTGCTTTCCTTCCATCCTTCCTTCCTTCCTTCCTTCCTTCCTCCTTTCCTTCCTTCCTTCCTTCCTACCTTCCTTCCTTCCTTCCTTCCTTCCTTCCTTCCTTCCTTCCTTCCTTCCTTCCAACCGACCTATCCACCCACCTTCACTCTCCAACATAATCTTTACACTGCTCACTCGCATTAGCTTTGAAGTACCGAACAATTATCAGATCTCGTGACGCACCTTCGCTATACGACGAATTGTAGATAAAAGCGTAAGAGGGATACACAAAAGACCAGTTACATTTGTACACGGAGGAAGAAGATAGGATACCATACCTCCTTTGTCAAATGAATATGAACTTTTTAATTAAAAGACATTCGCCCGTCAATAGGAAAAATGATTTTTGTCGTAATGGCGAGAATTTAATGTTTTTTGTAGCGCTATTTCATTCGCGCAGACGATTTCATTTGTAATTGTTCCGTTTTTTTTAATGCACTTCTCGAGTGTATTTATCATCCACTGCTTAGAATTGAAATCCTAATTATCATATTGGACTCTTAACCATCAAATTTCTATTTGCAAGTATCACTTAGATGAGCATTCGATGTTATGTATGTGAATATTTAATAAAATCCTTGGGAAGAGAAACAGCCGCTATTAAGATTATTATTACCAAATGTATTAAGATAATGATCGATGATCACATATTCAAATCTATAATTAAAAAAATATTGAAGTTCGAAGCTTCGAAATGCGAATAGGATAAACTTTTGCATTACTCAGCGTAGGATTTTATTATTTTTAATCAAGTTGATTAATGCGCCATGTTGGCATAGATATTACACACGTACATTATAGGGATGCAACTGTGAAAAGATGAAGAGATGGATAGAGAGAAAGGCTCTTTCAAAGGAAAAACTTCTATTGACTAAATGACTTTCTAAAAGAAGAAGAAAAAATTAGAGAGAAAGACATAGAACGAGAGAGAGAGAGAGAGAGAGAGAGAGAGAGAGAGAGAAAGAGATGCTTGAATTTATAAATGTGATATTTGACGACTGCAAAAGTTACCATTAATATAACCGAAAAACTTATATTTATTACAATACCAACGATTACTCAAGGAATTACAACCTTACACAGCACTCCTTCGAAACCGCTAAAATATTTGAATAGCAACGTCGGTAGGGTAAAAGTTTTAATGACGTTACTCCTTCGGAAACGCTAAAATTAAAAGCCCTCCTCCTCCTCCTCCTCCTCCTCCTCCTCCTCCTCCTCCTCCTACTGGAAACTATTTGATGCCCCCAAGTAAATTTGCGATAAGATACCCAATGTCGCCATTGCCCAAGCTCTGAATAGCCCAACATATCTCTCAAAAGTTTTCAAAGTGCAGTGTCAAAGTGCGTTGTCAGCGACTCACTTTTGCCTCCGCTTTCTCCTCTTTCACCTTCCTTCACTTACGCACTTTATTCATGTATTAGGTGATGAAGCGAAAAAATAATGATTTTCTACAATCTGTGTGCTTAGCACAATGTACAGTTTCCCGTAGTACGCGAGAGAGCGAGATAAAGAAGGGAGACGGGACGAGAGTGAGAGGAGCCTCAGAAAGCGCCATTAGCTTTACGATCGCGCATTACGAATGGAGATGAAGTATGCAGAAGCGGAGGAAAGAATACTGCGATAAATTTCAAATTCTATTGGAGATACATTCCCGCGTTACGCTCGACACTCGCTTTATCGGTCCGTATATATCAGTATGCAAAAAAAAAAAAAAAAAAAGGTGGGGGGGGGGAGCAAGAATACAGCGGGAGCGCGTTATGTCATCGTAATTTAATAGATGTTTGCGACCCATTTGCCTTTCCCAACTACTTGCGACAAAATCCTGCTGGCCAATCGTCGACAGGGGGAGAAAAATTTTATTCTACCTACTATTACCAACTCCAGCGGAGTTTGCTTGTTCATACTTTGCGATGCTTCTCAAACGGCAAAGCCGTACATTTTCACCAAACATGCTTTACATTGTACTTACTCTCGTGATAGGTTAATAATGTTATACGGAGACTATAGCTTTTGCGCATTAATGAAATGTGTAATGGCCCGAGAAAAAGATCTGATAGATTTTAGGCGATGCGCAATATGTTTCGTCCCGTGTTTCGCCTGTCCTACGGGACGTTAACAAACTATTTGACTTTTTAAATTCGCGCTCAGTTAGAAGTTTGCCGAGGGTGGTGAAAAGAATCGCAATTCTCAACCAGATAATGCAAAACTTTTGTGTTACTCTATGGAACTATGTGTGATGATTATGAAGTTGAGACGTACCATTTGCAAAGAATCTAGGCATTATTTCATCATGAATATAAAGTGAATTCGTCAAGAAACTTTATTGTTCTCTAAAAATAATATCTCGGCATTGCCAATTCACGTCGTCGGATGCAATTTTATGTCGAAATTTTTGGCGATTAAGATATTCCGAGTAATTTAAAAAAAATTGCTCCTACATCTCAAATTATCTTTCAGTCGCGTAATCGCACTTGATCATTGATTATTGAATTTGAATTTGAATTTGAATTTATTATTATTATTATAACTTTTCCTTTTTTTTTTTTTTAATTTTAATATGCAATGGGAGGGAAAAAAATTTGTAAAAAATTTATTACGATTGCTCATCATTAAAATTTTCGCAGAACAATTTACAAATCACAAGTGCGAAAACCACTCGACAATTTTTCAATGTAATTTGCAGAAAATGGGAAATACAATTAGATAGAAAATGCGAATTACTCACCTTCAATCGAAGATCTCCGACAGTCCACACGCGGCTGGCGAAATCATTCGAAGCTCCGACTATAAAATTGCCCGTCGAATCGAAATCCACGGACATGACGCCGGCGTTGCTGCCCGTCAGCATCCCTTTGCACTCGTAACCTCCTGTAATTAATGTCATTACATTTCATTCCTTAATTAAACATTGATGTACATTTACTTATACCGTAAAGTGAAATATAATACGTGGCGTTTTATACATTTAAAATTATAGCACACACACGTTTATATATATATATATATATATATATATATATATATATATATATAACATCGTATGCGTCGGGAAATATGAATATGTATGTGCCAACTGTGCAGTAGGCATAATTAATATTGTTGATGTACATGCTTCAGGTTAACACACCTTTTTCCAAGTCAATTATTGTACTAAATTAATTATATCAAAATTACAAGCAGCAATATTAAATACTTACAATATCTTTAAATACATATTCTTTATCTTTAAAGCTATATAATGTTCTATGCGTTATTGACGATGCAAAGTCTATTAAATTTTTACTCGGTGATTAGCTGTATTGCACAATGAATTGAATTTTGAGACGTTAATTGCGATTTTTAATTACAATCGAACCGTTTCACGCACTCACTCGATCTTATTTCATTTATAATAATAATTTATTTTAAAAAGTGAGATTAATTAAAATTGGAAATTCAACAGGAACTTACTTCATACGTAAACAATCTTGTTATTAATTTAATGTTTTTGTTTTTTGTTTTTTGTTTCTAAATAAGCCATAATCATGAAAGTTTTTATAAGAAGTCTGTTAATAATTATTTTGGAACTTACGTTTAATTTCGTACAAATTTCATTCTCATTTGTTTAGCATAGATTGCGATTACGAAATTGATAGAAATCGACAAGGCCATCTGATATTCCGAGAAAATAAATAAAAAAGGCGAGAAATCTTATTTTTCATTAAATTTTCAGACAAAAACGTTTAGGGACTATTTATTATAGGTACAAATATTTAAAATTTTCATAATTTTAATTCATCTGTCAGGCGTAATAATGAGAAGTTCGCGAATGATATTCAATTATGGGAACGATTGGTTAGCGAAAAAACTTATAGGCTGCGAGTTTTGAAATGCAACAATAGGATAAGAGCGATTATGTAGCGAAAATGAAAAAACGAAAGACACGAAAGCATGAGCGAAGTATCAGTAGAGCTTAGAGTTTATAAAAAAAAATTAACATTTCTGCCAAGACGACAAATTTAGCGCATGTGACGAGCAGGGTCAATCGCTAGATGAGGAAACGGAAGGTCAAATTTACAAATCGCGGGTTGTAAACGAATAATGGGAGTCGGGCAACAGAGGCTACACACATGTTATAGCAATTTTATCTGACATGCGTCTCACGCTCGTTCGTTCTAACAATATGGAAACAAACATCTTGTTATTATAATCGTTTGTTTGTTCATTTTCCTTTCCGATCTTCGCGTACGATGATATATTGAATTAGCACGATATCAAACTCCCAATGCATAACTGATCGTACAAACGTAAATTCCATTAACATTTTAATAGTGGGAAAGAAATTTTCGGAAATTCGTTATGAAATTTGAAAATTGCCATCCGCTGTATTCCGACGCAACAGAAGTGTTTGAAAGAATTACACAACTCTATGCAACTGAATTATGTTTAATTAACTATCGCCATACAAATGCATGAAAAAAATTTCTGAAACTAACTTTTTCAAAATCACTTAAATACATCGATACAATACCATATCGATGTTCACGATATTGATATTCTTTGAAAGTGCCTTAGTAATAGTTGATATACGCTTATTTGGAAATAAATACAATGATATATGCATAAGCCTGTTGATTAATAATTATTAATAAAACGTTTCCGACGAACAAGCTTTGGTATACAAACATTGCATAAGAAACATCGCGTAAAGTGGAGACTGAAAAAAGAAGAAATAGATTAAGTCTTGGGAAAAATGTAGGCAGATAGAAAAGACGCATTAGATAACTTAAAACTCAGTAGTGAAGGCTTGAATCTTCTACAAAATAGAACGTGCCTCTCTCTCCCTCTGTGTGTGTGTGTGTGTGTGTGTGTGTGTGTGCGCGTGTGTGTGTGTGTGCGTGCGCGCGCGCGAGAAAGAGGGAGAGAGAGAGAGAGAGAGAGAGAAAGTCAGACAGATGAACGTCATTGTCCAAAGAAGGCACTCGTTTATGTACCTACAAGGACGGAGAAACATTTTACAAGCACTTCTACGAGAGCGGACGAGCTTTTATCCTCGAGAACTCGCCCCGTATACTTTCTGTCAATTGTTCGTAAACCCTCCAGTGAGTTCGCACACAAACTGACGCATACGTGAGGCTATGTACATACATATCAGCATGCATGTATACAGGGATGTAGAGATACATATATATAGAGTGAGTGAGAGAGATAGAGAGAGATTAGGTACACTATCGCGTAAATGGACTTTGCTAATGAGCACGAGTAAAAGACGAAAGGAGAATCGAGAAAAGTAGAAAGGTATATATTTGAATTGTAAATAATATTTAATTGAATTTTAAATCTAATATAACAGTAATTGATTAGCGAAACCTTAATTGCAAAATATTGATTAATAAGATTAAGATTTATGCAATTATATTTCATAATTTATAGTGCACATATTTTAAAATATTATCCAAAATTAAATTATTATTATTATAAGATCCAATTTACGTAAATGGCACATCCACGGAAAAGAAAAAGCGCATAATACAACTGGGAATAGAAAATTATTCAATATAAGTAAAAATTGATACTTATGCTATTCGGATAATATTGACTATAATAATATATTTCAATTTAATAACTAATTGTCATAAAAAATAAATAATCATTATCGTTTATTTTGTTATGATAAGATTAAGTGGAACTGTATTTAATGTTAATATGTTTCACTGATAATTCAAATAAAGTGAAATATTTATTGAAAGAGAAATTATGATTCTTCGGAGTATTATTAATGTGCAGAAATTTATTCAATTTTCTTCTACTTTACATTGAACAATAATAATATTCTATGATAATCCAGTTTGCTCTTACCACGAAATTCATCGCATAATAAAATATGAAGTTGAAATAAAGACGTTCGGTATATAAATGAAGATATAAATATTTGTTCAAAAATATGTTCAATAAATAAAAATTTAATGACATCCGTCTTAATATCAAGTTGAAAGGTAGGATTTCCAAAATATAAGAAAAAATTGAAATCAAATTTCTTTTCAATTCATTATTTATTGAACATACAATAGCCGTATTATAAATAACAATGTATATGTTAAAATGGAAAAGATAATAAAATCAAAATACTGCGCATGAGCTCGTATTCATTAAGCCTTTCAAAGATTCTAGTTAAAATTTTTGTTCGTTAGATCATTTTTGGTGTGTATCTCTCCGCATAATCAATACACCATAAAACTGATAAGGCACACGTTTTATTTATTTTATTTACTGAATATTTGAAATAGTCGCCATTATATTCATCGCATAAAACTTTTCTTTTTTTTCAGAAGATTTTCCCATCGAATCTTTATTATAATATAGAGCCCAATGATTCTAATAATAATAAATTGTTATATGTTCATAGTTTATTCTTTATCTAAGTAAAAATTATCGAAAATTCGAAACAATGAAATTGATGATTGAAATTTCTTCGTTAAAAAATTGAATAAATAAACGCAAAAAACTACCATAATAAAATAGTACTTGTCATTAGTACTATTGATTTAAAGTGACATCTTAATAGTTTCTCATAACTGTAATAAAATCTAAAAAATTTTTATTTTATTTACTTTTGAACTTTTTTACGAATGAATCATTATGTAATTATTAAATTTTATGTTTTTTTTTGTTTTTTTTTTTTTAAACAATTTTCTACACTATAATTATGATTTTTATATATTTTTCTTTAAATGAAATTATTAACCTAAAATATGTAATGTTACTCTGACAGAGCTTCATTAAATTGTTATAAAATACAATTTATACAAATCTATTTTAAATCTTAATAAGTAATATCTTTATAATAAGATTATAAATTTCACATCTCTATGCAAAACATTTATAAGTATCAGCGATAATATATTTCGTTACAATTTAAAAAATTACTTTATTTTATTAGTAATTGATACGTAGGACTGATAAAGAAAGTCAATTTGTTATTCTTATAGTTTTATTCACAGTGTAATAGAAATACCATAATTATGATGTGCCTTATCAAATTTTTCGACATCCTCACTGAACAAATATTTTAAATTAATATTTATTTCTAAATTAAATGATAAAACAACATTTCATTTTTACCAATAAATAAAATAAATGAATAAGCAAATAAATGAAAAATGAAGTAAATAAATGAAAAATCATCGTATGAATTATAAAAATTATATATTAATGTAAATGTAATCTTTCCTTTTATTAATCTGTTGAGTATATTTCATTTACAATATTTAGTAACATGAAACATGAAACTTACTAATGTAAAAATAGAAAATCTTACAGATTAATAAATAAGTAATATTTTTCTTATTCAGTCTTTAATTGAGAAATATTATTCATATGAAATATTTTACTAAATTTTTAAAAGTTAGATACGAATAATTTTTCATTATTTACTTCATTACTTCTTAAATAGATAAGCCAAGTAACATACTTGTCTAATGAAACATTTTTATGAAGAATAATAATTTATTTAGTATATATAATAGTATTATTATAGTACGACTTGCATATTGAAGCAAAATTGTTATAAAATAAATGTATTTTTATTCGAATAAATGTTAATTTTATTGCTAAGTTTATATTTGCTTTAAATACGATGTCGATAAAAAACGATAAATTAGGATAATGTATGCGTTATTGCGTTAATCGTTTTGAAATTCATTTTAATTAATTTATATGTATAATTTATTTAATAATTATTCATTTCTATTCTTTACGATATCTTCTCACTTGAGAAAGAATCAAAAACTTGAAAATTCAAGTTAGCAGTTACATTTGGTCACATATTTAATTGAAAAATTATTTTTACCTATGACCTTTTTTTTTTGTTCTTCTTCTAAATTCTACGCGCAGCTTCGAATATATGTATTGACTATGTGTCTGTACATGCAACTAAATTCGTTAAAATGACCAATTCGATATTATAGAATGATTGATGATGGATTGAAAGGTCATTAGAAGAACATAATTAGCAAACAATTATAAGGAATAAAATTTTTAATAATTAATTTCAAATGCTTCATTTATAATATTTGAATTTACGTGTTACGATTCAATTTATGTACAGCATTATTGATAATTAAGGATTATGATTTCAATTAATCAGGAAAAAAAAAAAAAAAAAAAAAAAGAAATTAATGATATAACGAATGATGAAATTCCATATTATTAATTACAATGGTCTCAATCGATATTTTTACAGCTATAATACGCATTATTAAAATGAATAGAAAAGGCAGTTATAAAGAGGTTGTTAATGTGGCGAACACATCGTTACTCGGACATCAAATTATTATAAATGCATACAAGAATTGTGCATCGATGTGCCTACGAACATAAAATCGACGAGTTCGCTCTTCCTTATTGTAATATAAACAAAATCTCATTAAGCATTAAGAAAATAATGAGGAAGCTCAAATGAATCTCTTTTTTTTTTATTTTGTGTACATCAGGGCATTCATATAGTTTTGAATTCTCAACCCTTGTTTTGATTATGTTGGACGCTACTTGAAAGATAATGCAATTCTTAGGTTCTTGCATGCTGCGCTTGGCTGAACATAAATTTTCTTTTATGCAGCGAGACGAGTGGACTAAAGAAAAAACAGCGCAGCAGTTTTCATTGTTTTTAACTCGTATTGAATCGTATGTAGTTGCGATGGAAAATTTGCAATTCCGAGTAAAATTATGAATACAGTAAACAAGTTGAATAACGCATCCTCTTGCGTTTGATGATTTAAAAAGAGATAATTATTGTTTTGTAAAATTCAAAAAATACATAAATTCAAAACAACCAAGAGTTATAACTAGAGGATACGTATTAATGGGAGGTTCCACCTACCCCCCCCCCCCCCCCCCCCCCCCCCCCCCCCCCCCCCCCACTAAAACGAATACAACTAATTTGTATATAAATAAAATAATTGGCACGATGCCTAAATGCACAGTCAACATAATCGTACAATTTCAATTTTGTAATTGTTAATGAAAGATGCAATGATACTGCTTATGGTATAATATCCGTTACTAAGTGTCGTTTTATTTCAAATAAGTCGTCGCACAAAACAACGGTAGGTAGCAGATAAAATACGCGGTAATTATAATGAAATACGGATAAATGCATGTCATATCAATGACAGATTCTTTTGGAATATACTGGGATAAAAAAAAAAGTCAATGTTACGAGATAAGGATTGAATTTACTTGTATAGTCTTGATTAATTAAATGCATAATCGATGCTTATTGCTCTTTTTAACTTGTATGGCTTAAAGATCCCAACGGAGAGTCAGTGAAAATTTGCATTTTTGTACTCGCAAGGTATAATTATTTTAATTTAAAGAAACAGTCCGCACACAAGTTAAAATGTAATTCAATATAGACATAACGCATTACTCGTAATCTCGTAAAGTGAATGTGTTTGAACTTGAAATTGGAGCAGTAGTGCAAATAGAATAGTTCTCGTATGTTGGTTCAGTATTTAAAAGGAGGAATAAATCTCGATTGCATTCTGAATCGGTTGCGGTCGTAACCACTCGAATATGAAAAGCGATACTCCCTGAATGCTTGTACGTGCTCGCAATAACGCGTAAGATGGTTATTAATTACCTTTGGTTATATCCCACAACTTGACTTTCCTGTCGGCGCCGCCAGTAGCGAGAATTCTGTCGGTGGGCGACCATCTGACAGCGTTCACCTCGCCTTCGTGTGCGTTCTGCAACGGGGTTGGTGTTTCATTACATTCAACCGATTCATCATGGTAAACATTCAGAGACAGAATATGATGTATGAGAGTGGGAACGTTTCCTCGAGAAAATGGGAACTAATAAAATTTTACAAAAGCCATGCACACATTGAATATACCCTTGCAAGTGGGCAATAGTGGAACAGTGAGACGAGGTGGGGAGTGATGGCAGTTCGCGAGATCTCGAAATGCATTACTTTGACTACTCATGCAGATTAAAATCCTTATGCGATTCGGGCTTTTCACGAGATTCTCTCTAACGTCGAAAAACTCATCGCGTTGATGGATTGAGTTCGGCGCATTAGAACACGTCGCTCAAGCACCAAATTTAAACTTTGAATTGCATGCGCGTTATATTTCATTTACATTTATGTATGTTGAGCAGATATATATACTTGTTGCGTTAAATTCCTCATATTCGTACGCGATCGATTGATGCCAAAAACTAATGTATTACGATGTGTGCAAAACTTGCCAGATCGAACCTAATTCGACGAATCGCGTGTACATTAACTTGATTACTACTTTATTATTTAATTGGATAGGAGTGTAAAATTTATTTGCAAAAGAGATTTAAGACCCATTGACAATATGCAAAATTTTCAATCCAACTGTCTACTTGAATCTATTATTCATTTTATTTCTAGTTTTTATGTCTATTTTGCCATTGTTAAAGCATAGGTATTTGTAAGCGTTATCGCCGTTAAAAAAAAAAAAAAAATTTACGGAATATACAAGATGTCCGCACCAACGGATACTTATTACTCGTCTGAATAGCAAATTAAATGCTTCCAATGAAAATCAGCACTGCAAAGTAGAATAATATAAATACTTTAAAAGCATTATTATTGTTTAAGTTAAGAATACTTGATTTAGCTTGTTATGTTGAAATAAATTAAAATTCATAATAACAGATTGAATATCCGATTTTAAAGTAGAAAATTTTTCAAATAAGTAATAACGATACTACCACACTGACAAAACTGTATCGTAAAATATTTATCGCGTATATTTTTTATTATAATTTACTTCATTAAAATTATACGGACAGCAACATACATCGTATAAAATAGTGTAAGCGAACAATTTAAAGATTTATGTTTGTTACCGCACTCGGGTCAACTTTATATAGACGCATGTTGCAATAACCTTTACACTTACAAACATTTGGACGACCCTGCTGTTTTCCACTGTTAAAAAGACTCGTACGTGCCACCAATTGGATGTTGAATGGAATGAGCCCTAATAAAATAGATCTGACCTATGTTTTTCGATAAAATAAGATCTATTTTTTTTTTTTTTTTTTTTTTTTTTGTTTTTTACTGACAAAATTTATATTAGAAATATGATATTGTAGTATAATATAAGATAAACATATACTACATTATACGAAACCGATCATAGCATGGAAAAAATTTTTATTTTCAACCCTACATAAAAAGCGCACACACATTAAGTAATATATAAAAGCTTAGTAACAAAGTTTAAATTTAAAAGTATTTTTGGATATTTTTACGGACATACTAGAAATAATCTCGTATAGAATAATATTTTGTTCGATCAACTACATTTAATAGGTTTTTCTTGCTGTTATTCTAAAATATTCATTATAATATATATATATATATAGACACATAAAAAAATTAACAAAAAATTTTTATATTTTCAAAAGCCTATCTGTTTGCACAAATTAGAGTAATGTAATTCAATAAATAAGTAATACGCTCCCGTTAGAAGAGAAAAAAATTTCTATAGAAATAAAACTCCTTTCTACTTTTAATTATCTATGATAAAAGAAAAAAAAGAAGGATGCAATTAATTAATCGTACTATCTACAATCAACGTCGGCATTTCATTGTATATTTATTATTACATAATAATTTGTAATATTATGCATATTTATTATTACATAATAATTTTTAATATTATGTATATTTATTATTACATAATAATTTTTATACGTGAAATATGACTATTTCTTTTTACATTATCTTTAAATCAATATTATTTAGAGAAGACTCAATATAAAAGATCAAATTATTGTTCAATTTGTTTCATAATAACATCAATTTAGCGATACCTTACAACACTATAAGAATGAAACTCCATTGAAATAATAATTTTATGACGCTTCCAAAAACAACTCTATAAATATTACAAATATATTTTAGTTTTTTTTTTTTTATGAAAATCTACCGGTATTTTTTAACCACGTCTACTTATTTATATAGAGAGAGATTATTAAGAAAAATATTGTATAAGCAAATCATTAAAATCATTTATTTGCACTACATCTATCGATTTCTGAAATTTTAAAAACAAATTCTGTTATATAACTTAGAGTAAAAGTTATTTTAAAATTATCTCTCACATAAAATTCTTATCTTTATTAATATAACCGAATTTACGATCTGCATTATTATAATTATAAAAACTAGTTTATGTACAGGAATTTATCTTTTCAAAATTTATGGTTACATTTTTCAGTTTATCATATGTCCTAATAATAAATAATTAATGATTATTTTATTAAATCTCGTAATTGAATCCTAGCTTGAAAACGTATTTATTATTATAAATAACAATTTCGGACTATCAATGTTCATTATGTGAACTTTCATTGAGTTCGATATTGCTTTGTCAGTGCAGTACTTCTTTATATTCATATTATATTCTTTATATTTATAAAATATCTTCAATGAAACTTGTTATACACATTAATGATGATATTATACAAGACATCGTAAAACGATACATTTTTTTAAAAGAATTATTATTCTGCTTTTACGAAGAAATGATTTTCAATTAATTTGAATTAAAAAATTAAAATTATAATATAAAGAATCAATTTGGTCTTAAAGATATTACAATAAAAATTTCGAAGATGAATAGTTAAATATACTAGCAAAATAAAACATTTGTCACGCATAGATTCTTCTGTTGAAAATAATAATAAATAATCGGTCAAATTGAGTAAAGTTATTAAGTCAGTGCAATAAAATAAAAATTAGAAATAAAATCAAAAAATGCATTTGGCATGTAATGCGTCTTATTAAATTCTTTGTTGAAATATATTATAAATCCTATTATTTTAGATTTTTATTTGATTGTCGGTTCATTTTTGATAAATATTTACTTACACTTTAAATTCCAATAGAATTCTTAATTTAACCGAAAGGTTTTTTAATTCAAAAGAAAAAATTTGTAGACAATAGATAGTTTTAAGAACAAATACTTTTTGTAAGCGTTTTATTAAGAGGTCGTGTCAGTCACAATTATGAAAAAATCAAATATTTTATCGCATTTTTTTAAATTCACATTTTAATAATTTTTTTTTTTAAATTTTTAAAACTGATAAAGCAAGAAGGTCATAAATCTGCGTCTTTTATTGCAAAAGTAATCGTTAGGCTATTTTTATCTAGAAGGTTTGTTATCGTTTATCGATTAAAAAAAAAGTATCCAATAATTGTTATATTTATTTGAGAAACCATGATTAACTAGAAAATACGTAGTGTTGTCAATTTACAACGTAATAATTAACTGATAATAAATCTTATAATTATCAACTTCTTGTATAAAGATGTGATAATTAATAATTTACTGCATAAATACATTAGTAGTTTTAGCCAGTTTGGATATTCAACTAAAAAGATCAAAATTAATATTATAATTACGGTAACAACAATAGATTACTATATTATAAGATATAGAAATATTAAAAATTATTTTCTATGCCGAATTGGAATGTTTGAATACTTAACGTTGGACGGACAATACTCATCAATATATAGAAAACGTAATCCTAAGACAAAAGGAATAAGTTCTTATTTCTTAAAAATAAATTTTTAAATGCCATGAAAGAATGTCAAAAGTTTTAACTAATCTGTACCTGTAGATACTTAATATATAAAATGATAAAAAGAATTTAATTTAGCCAGTATAACAGCATCAAATTTTCTTATTTTAACCTATAATTTTTCATCAATCGGGCATAGTGAAATATATATATAATTATAAAGATGATAACTGTTATAACAATTATAAATACAATACAAATTTTAAAATAATCAAAACGCTCTTGTAGTTTTCCGACCGACAGTGACCCATACGAATAAATATAATATTTTACATCAAACTTCCTTTTTCTAAATTCTTTGTTTGTATATTAAATTCTATTATATATTAAAATATTTGAATTTTTTTTATAAAAGTTCATGATATATAAATTTAAAAAATATATTAGCTATATTTTATAATTTTATAGATATAATTTTATATATCTATCTATACTATAGAATATTGTTAATGCTCATCACTCGAATAAGTTACATTCTATAAATTTGCATATCAAAATGTTTGAAATTTTTATGAACGTCTAACGTACTATTCTCATTAATAATTAAATTACTATTAATGATTGAAAACTGTTATCTATTAACATAAAATTGTAAAAATTCGGACTTAAATCTCTTTTTGCGCCAAACAATGTTAACATACATAATTATTCAATAAAACTCTACAAAAATGAGTTCATTTCTAAAAGTACCAATGAATATTGAATCTAGAAATTATCATTTCTTTTTAAGCTATAAAGTCTAGATACTTGACACTGATTCTCTAATTTTATTCTAATTAATTGTACGTATAAAAGCAATATCGTATATTGAAATAAATCAATGTAAAAAAAAAAAAAATATATATATATATATATATATGTATTAGATAATTATTATATTACAGAGATATAATTTTTAACAAGAATTCTTTTAAAAGACTATAATAATTCAAATACTATAAAATTTTAAATTCTACTTCTCAAACTTAATAATAATAATAATAATTTTCACTTCGATCCAAAAATCTTATTGAAATCTATGAAATTATGTAAATATATATATCATTTATGCTAATATACAACTTTATAAATAAAATATAGCACGGTATTAACGTATATTATCTTATCATCTACCATATCACGCAGTTCAATAAATAGTTATAAACCAATATATAACTTTAATAAATATCTTCTCAGTATTAACAATAAACGTATTAAGATAATATACGAACTATAGGAATTATGCAATTTATTCCGGATAATTATTGAAAAAATTTTCACGGCTAGATAATGCATATAATTGAAATTAAACGATTTTCAACTGGAATCAAGTGCAGTTATTTTGAATTGTTGTTAGTAAATGAGTATTAAAATAAATGATTCCTTGACTTTTGCATTAAGTATTAGGATTTCGATGCAATACGATGCTTAAGTTTAAGATAAGCAGCTCACGCTCTTTGACAACTGAGTTTATGTAAAAATTTTGCCTAGAACATTGTATAAGTAACAAGTCATTTATGCAGACATCAACGTACAAATTTGATGGAGACTTCTGTAGGCACCGACATTGTTAGATTGGCTGTTCCTTCCTTTAAATTTATACGATCGGGACTAGCAGGTCTAGTGTCTTTTGCCGCATCTTCTAATTCTTTTTGCATTTTGGCTTGTCGTTTTCTGCAAATTGAAATATAGAAATGAAGTATAATAAATACATCATGATAAGTCCGTATCTTTAATTTGAATCTTTAATTTGAAAAAATAGTAGCCTCCTGTAAAAAAAGCAAAGGTCTGTTATTGCAAAGTCTAATTTTCATGCATATTTTTATTTCATTTTTTTTTTTTTTCGCTAAATTGATTAAAATTAATCCTGTTATGACACAAACAAATTCTAATTTAGTAATACATTATTTCAAATTAACTATGCAAAAATTTGAATACAGTAAAAATCCAGAATACTACGACTAATACACACATCAGCCTTTTACCTGTTTCATTAAGAGAAAATTCATCTATATAATTACAAACTCAAATCTATACTTGTAAGCACTTGTTTATATCAACATTCGCATAAAATTTTGTTTCTCTATTTTAACTGTTTTACATTTATTAAGTAGCTTGATGTTCGCTACCAGCCCAAAAGCTATTTCATGTTAGAAACTAATGATCTTTTTCATAGCAATGTTCGTTTGCTTATTTGTAACTTACCCAAACTTTGAAATGGAATGCATCAAAAAGGCTGTGGGGCTGGTAAAACTCTCACTGAAACGAAAATGTCAAGCAAAGTGAAGTGGCTAAGTGGCAAGCTCTACGGAAACTAGATGTGGTGGATGAAAATTAAGCGAAATATATTATTTTATAGTAGAGACCAATATATTTATTCACATAAAGAAAATTGTTTAACAGAGGAAATAATGGGCTAAGCAGATGCAATGTACCAAAGATAAAAATATAAATAAAAAATAACGTTAAGCAGAACATGGAGAAAATTGAGCAGAAAGGACAATATTTGTTAAAAGTTAGCGAGTGTATAATAAATATATAACTATTGTATTAAAATGCAAACTAACGAATTAAGTAAATCCTTTCGATAAATTAATATATGAAATAATATTCATTGAAAAGTTAATGCACTAAATCATGCGAATAAGTTTTCAACTAAACTTTATAAATCTGCTACAACCATATATATAAATGCATCTTTATCGTTATAAGATATAATATATAATTTTTATATTTATATATATATATATATATATATATATATTATATTGTATGAAAATATAAACTTGCTCACACACAGGCGAGCACAGATGCAGATACACATTATTTGTACACAGAATTTATTACAACGATCCAACAAATCTAGCAAATTCAAAAACTATTTTATTACTTTTATCCTCTGCCTTACTATTTCAATTTTCTAATTTTTTTCAACAATTTAAACTTAATATGCTATGTACATCGTGCAATTACAGAAAAGCAGCAACATTAATAATTAACACTAACCATGTTGCATAATTATTATGATTCTAAAAACGTGTCTACATATTTTATTACTTACTTTAAAAAATTATCGTTCTCTTCATTCATTTTCTCAGCATCCTTCGCCTTATACTTGATTAAGCGGTCTACCAATTGTCGGTTCTCTTCCTGTATAATAGTAATAATCGTCATTAGAAGTATGAAGGGTATTTGTATAAATGGATTGTAACCAATGTACTTGTGCTTTTCTCAGCTTATCCTCGAGCGATGCGAAAGCAAGTTGCAAGGCCTGATGTTCGTCTTTCAACATTTGATTTACATTTTCCAATTCTCTTTCCTTCGAAATGCACCTTTTAATTTCTGAATTTAAATTAGTATTCATCTCTATGCTTTCGGCCAAACTAAACGCAAACGCATCATTATACGGTACAAAAATTTTTGTAAAATCAATAAAACAATGCAAAAGTAGGAGCAAAATAACATAAATTAAAGTACCTCGATTCTTTTATTTGAAGTGCCTTCATTACCTCTTGCACTTTATTATTCAAATCTACAATCTGCTGAGTATGCTCGCCTCTTCTTCTATGTAGCATCGTTAATTCATCGGCTTGGGCCAATAATTTTGCCTCGAGAGCCGCATTAGCACCGGAGCTCGGTATACCACTAGATACTTCGCAACGTAGTTTCTCGTTTGCTATCGACAATTGCAATTTTTCACCTCGCAACGTATTGGCATTGTCAAACAAACGATTATCTGCAAACATAATCCACGAAATAATAATAAATCCTTCCTCCTTCGCTCACACCCCATAATGTCATGATTTATCCTCATTTATAATCTAACATCGAAGCATTAAAGTAAAGCTTCTTACATTCAAAAATGCCAATTTTCATGGCCAAGCATTCGAAACTCAACTCTATTTATAACTTACGCAAACTAATTAGATCGTAGAAGCATTGTGTTTGGGTTCTATTTCTGTCGCGCAGCTGAGATATAATATTTTTCCTCCAGCTGGTATTTTCACCAGATTGACGACCCATAGCTGCCTCTGCATTAGCCATCATTCGCCGTTTTTTTTCTTTTTTCTCCACTCGTATCCCAATTATTACGATCGACTCACCTCCACGATGCTCCGGACACAAACCAGTTTACCTCACTGGACTATTCAAAAGAGCGCTCATTGAAAGCAATCTGCCAATTACCACGCGAGCATCCACAATATTTTCGTGCTATCCCATTAACGCGCGCAAACACCCGAAATCTTTATTAAAAAGCTGTCCGTAATCGCCGAGACCACTTTGGCACGCTAATCGCCAAGCAATTGCATATCATTACGGTTTCACAATGAAAAACCTCAATTGTAAATTTAGCCGTCCTAACCTACACATCGGGAGAAAATACAAGAAAAACACTACATGCAGTACAGAATACAGATGATACGGAGCTATTTTGCTGTCTGAAATTGCCGCTTATCACCCCGGCGCATATGATAGACAGATATTTTGTTGATATTTTCAATGTTGCCCGGTAGCGCTATTAATTGCTTTTTTCGGTATTAAGGAGAACTAGGAGGATCGTTGAGCGAGCGCTATTTCTCTCCTCATTCGTTGTTTATTTATCAACGATCGGTTAATGTCGGTTAATGTCGGTTAATGTCGTTATCGTGTCATGGTAAGAACCTTTCGGGCGCCATAGCAACCAATTAATTATCTCTTGATGACATTTTCCCCCTACGCCTAACGAGAGTATATGGTTTATAATATTCTTAGAAATTAAATTTATGCTCCGTTTAATCAACGATCTTCGGCTTCTGACGATAATAATAATTAATAATAATAATTAATAACAAAAATTAATAATAATAATACAATTAAAAATTATTATTATCATTATTATCATTTATGCATGTTTATTTCATTATTAGTACACACTAATTGTTTATAATACCTCGTCCCCCCCCCCCCCGCCCGTTCGACAAACACCTATGTTTTCGTGTTTGCGCAATCGGATAGGTGAGTTCGGATAGGTACATTGGCGTAGGTGCGCTCGCGTAGGGGCGCGCGCGTAGGCGCCGTATGTGTAGGTGCGTTCGCATAAGTACGTATATGTAGGTGCATGCGCGTAGGTACGCACATGTAGGTGCATGCGCATAGGTGCATGCGCATAGGTGCATGCGTGTAGGTACGTGCGTGAGCGCGTGCATAAACATAGAATAATTTATTTTAGGATAGAAGCATTAGAAGTAATAGATTCAGTGAGAGTATTCCTTTGTTTTCAATTACTCAAGTAGCATTCATTATTCAATTAAAAATTAAGTTTGAAATTTAATGTCAATTAATATTTCCACAATGATTATGTTTATCATAAAAATCCAGTAACACGGCAATATTATATTTCCGGACATGTCATAAAGAAAAAAATGAAAAGAAAAGCGAAATGTCATGAAGGTTATAAAAAGTATATGAAACGATTGTACTGTAAGCGAGAAAATGTCTGTGCAAATAAAATGTAATATTTCATCTTAAATTAAACCTTAAAAAAATTGTATTTATATAAATTAAACCTTCCGTCCTGCATTGGGTAAAATAAAAGATCAAAAATATAAAAATTTTTAGTAAACACATTTCAAGAAGGAAGGCAAAATTAAAAAAACCTAATTCAAAGGCTAAAAAAAGATGTAAATCTAAAACTACGCCCTTACGTTCGAAAAAACTTCGAGGATCGTCAACGTACACAATCTACTGCATTGCAAATTGTGGCTTTTTAAAGAGTACAGGCAATCTATCGATATCGGTAATTATATATATATATATATATACAACATCCAATATAATTATATCGGAATGATATTTGAATTAAACTTTTCATTTAGATTGCCCGTGCCTTATTGCGTTTGTACAACAATGCTGATCAGGATAGAACAAAATCAAAAATTTTATACAAGTGGGAATGTAGTGGGTGAGTATTTTTCGGATACATATAATAATAAACGAGTACTTTGGAAATCAACGTATTGGAAAACATTCGTCATTGAGAATGGAATTATAATATTTTGTGCAGGGAAAAATTAAATATACTGAAAGGTATTAATCACAAGCATTTAATATTCCTGGAGGACAATCTACAATACGCGGCTGTAGATATGTTTATGCTTTACAAAGTTTGGGGAAAACATGAAGTTGCATTGGTTCTAGCAGTATTAGGATCCAAGGAAAAACTTGAAAAATTGCTCGAGAATTTATCACATTTGCATTGAGATGTGATATTCCAAACTGTACAATCTCTCATTTATTAGGTAATTGCATATCGTTACCATAAAGAACATTTTTAACAAATAAGCTTAATATGTAATTTCTCATAATCGCATCGACCAGGTACGAGATTCTATTTTACACAACTCCAGTCACGCGCAAACTAACTTTTTCAAGTCTGCGCTCTGCATATCTTTAATATCTTTAATAAAGACTCTTCAAGTATTTATGAATGCACAAGCAAATAATGTAATCGAGCATTACGTATGATTAACGCTAAAAATAAATTCACACTATTTTTTCAATTCGTGTATACGTTGAAAATACATTACTTTTTATTAAATTCATTATTAACGAATTACTCATCCTTACAAACAAAAAAATTGCTTATACATTCTTAGAAAATATCACGAGTGTATGAATCTTCGTGCTCCGGAATTTTTAAATTCCACATATTTTCTCTGTTACTTACTCCACACATTTTAGCAATAATTATATTCGAAAATATTTTAAAAAAAATTTCAAATTAAAAAAGTAAAATCTTTACAAGATAATATGATGGGAACAACCAAGGCTGTCGATAATAGTGAAAAAATAATATTCGATCGTATGAGCAGTCAAAACTATTTGTCAATTGCCATATTCAGTCGTATTCAATCAATAAATCCATAATTAATTCGGTATTTTATCGTACTTACTCGACAATTTAAACAATGATTTTTTTATTTTTACGGAATTCTTATAAAACGGCTTAATGAAAACGTGAAAGCTCAATAGGAAGTGGAAAATTAATTTACTTTAACGTATCGGATTTACGAGTCGCAGCAAAACAAACGCGAACAGCGCATTAAGGTTAACCTTAACCGAAGGTGCCGTAAATTCGATCAGACTACTTGAACGTACAAAAACCATATACGAATCCCATGAATTATCGATCGAAGTGTTTGGTCTTTTTAAGATAAAATAAGGCCGTTCATCTCGCTCGCCGTTAGATGGGTAAAGGAGTCTTAAAACTTTTTCGTTCTCCGTCACTACATATCGCCCCTTCCTTCTTCTTTTTCCAGGACTTTTTCCTTCTTCTTTTTCCGGCCTCCCTCGAGGCCCACCACCCCTTACTACTGTATACGAACGAGAACTCGCACATTGAATACGCAAAAGCTCGGAAGAGAGATGTTTGCGCTAAAGGAATAAAAAGGAACTAAAGGACAGCGTGTTGAGAAAAGCTCGCGTTGAAAGTGCATAATTTATTTGTTCCTCTCTACAATTTATCCTCGAAGCTTTACACCACGAAGTTCACATTTTGGTTTCATTTTTGGTGGGCGAGTGGGGAGAGTCTCCAATTTCGTTATCCCGAACGAACTTTTTCTGCCGACAAAAACAATAGGAAATGAATAAAAGTTAATTAAGAGCTTGAACTATGAGTCATACTAGTGCAACATAGATATTTCTTTCTCCAACAACTATTCGTATTTTTTTCTTATTATCTCTTCAAGTGTACATTGTCAATTTTCTGAAATATAGACACACACACACGCACACACAAACACAAACACGCACAAACACACAAACACACAAACACACATGCATGCAAGTGCTCAATTATTTTACTAACAAATTAAAGTACGTATAACTATAATTTTTAACTATATTGTTTATTATGACGTTGAAATAAGTTACATAGGATTTTTCAAGCAATCGATCATTGCCGTTATATTATAAGATCTCATTCATTGTTTAACAGTTTTATCTTTATCGTTTATAATAATTTTGTTACTAATTTGAGTAACGAGTTGTCAGAAGGATGATTTTGTCAAAACCATACCATGAGACAGCCTGACACTTTATTTCCCTCTCACTTTTCTTAATAACGTATTCAAGTCATTTCTTTATATAATTAATGATTATAATACTGCATTTACATCATTTTGTTTATTAATTAATTACATTAAATTATTACATTGAAATAATACTGGAAAATTTTTCAGTCAAACGATCGGTTATCAATAAGTCCATAAGGAAAAGAAAAATTTTTGGCGCACTCTAGTGATTGCAATTCTCTCATTTAATCCAAATGAAGGATACACATATAACTAAATTGCAATATATAGAGATGGCATACATCATTTTAATAATTAATGATTTGTAACGTCTAGACAATGTTCTCTCGTTTTTCAATCGATTTTCAAACCAAAGCGACAAAAAACTTAAAATACATTTTAAGTATTTAAGTCATTGTGATAAATTAAGCACTATTGACTTCATTTTTTCTTTTTTTTTAATAATGTTTGATATATATTTTTTTAATTGTATTAATCTTCAAATAGTTTATCTACTTATAAGAAATACATTTTTTCGTATGAATAATATCATGATTTTATCTTTTCAATTGAGATGAAAATCTTTCGACATACATTATCATTGATTTTTTATATTTAAAATATACAATTTTAAATATATTAATTTAATAATGACGTTATTTAAAAAAATAAAAAAATAAAAAAAAATGAAAAAATGTATGTATTTACTAATTGAGATTGCGTTGAAGTATAAAGTATATAATTATATCGTTAAATGAACAACATTGAAAATCAAATATATGTTATTATTTTCAAAATATTTCATTCACTTTAACTTGATCATTCTTCGTTCTTAAACACAGAATGGAAGTTTCTATGCCTTAATTGTAACCTTTTTAAAATGAATTTTTAACATATTTTCCTCGTTGAAATCAGCTGAAAAATTATTAGGTAAAATATATATTTATCAAGCTTACTATTTCAATATCACATCATTACATACAAATACAATTTCTATTTTATACTTTTTCATAATTTAATAATAATGTACTCATCTATAAATTGCTTCTCAATGTTAAATATAAGCTTTTTGCGTTTTTATTTTGATCTTAAGAATATCTTCTCTTATATGATAATATCCACTGTCATAAATGTCATAATACATAGAAATGTTGGCATATTTTTAATTTATTAATAATTTTCAAATCTCAAAGAAATAATTATGTATAATAATTGATGCTTCTAATAACAATGGCTATATTCTAATGACAATTTTTTTTTTTTTTAATGCAAAATTGCATTTTCAGTCAAAATTTGAGACAAGTATTTACAAATCTTAAGCATTTACGCGGCAATTCTTAGACTGCACTTTAAAAGAAGAAGAAAAAAAAAAATAATGGATTTTTACATTAACACTCTTGTGAGTACAATATCGATATTGCTTTCCTTTCTCATACTCGCTAAAAGCTGTGCTTTCATTCTGCAGTTTTATTTAAAAGAAAAAAGGAGTTTCACAATCGTATGTAAAATGTAAATTTAAAATTTGCATCTGAAATATTATGCATAAAAACAGTCGGTGCATCATTTTGCATTAATTAATTAACATTGGCAAAAGTTAGGTTTGCAATTGAAGAAGAAAAAACGTTCTTATTACCACAGTTTCAAATTTCTTTGCTTCCCGAGCATTTTAAATACTCAACTTTTTAATATTAGTAAGTGTTGACGGCATTACGGTCTTATTGCACAATACCACTTTATAATATAAATTATTAAATGGCGAATGAGGTAATATTTTATTGCACTGTACTGGCATGTCGACATATCGTGAATATAGATTTTTGTACAAAAAAAAACAAACAAACAAACAAACAAACAAACAAACAAACAAACAAACAAACAAATTGCTTTCACATAGGAATTCTAATCAATTGAAAAAGTTGAAGCTAATAAGTTGAAGGTAATTCGAGACGAGATTTGTCAGTGAACTCGATGATGCGCGGTATTTACATTTATTTCCAAGGTTCGTGCAAGTTCCTATGATCCTATAACGAATGTTATTATCCTGCAAAATGTTGTTCGCATAATACACAAATTATCGTCTCATATCTATCAATTAAGTATATTCAATTCACTTCAAAAACTACATGAATATTGAGAGGAATATGAAGCTGAGATGAATTATAAATAATGGACGGAATACATACGAGGTACGGGAAAATAAAAGAAACATACAGAAAATTCCGTGATCTAGATCCTCTCGTATTAATATTTTACTATCGATATATTATAGTAGTTTTGCGCGATAACGTATTTGCCATGATAAAAAAAAAAAAAAAAACATATAAAATGAAAGGATATTCCGAATGTACTTTTACACAGAGATTTGAAATATTCTTTAGACGTGCACTCTGACATAGCAATTATTACTATAAATTCGTCAGAATCAATAATGATTATTTGATTTGAAATACTGGCATTATGATTTTCTATAGATTACAAAATTTGTTGTTATTAAATTGAGAAATTTATTTACTGCAAAAGTAATTAATATGACGTCTTCAATGCAGTTGGAATTCAAGTACGTCGAAAATAGTTTATCGAGAAGATATCGTATTTTTCAATTTAGTATTTATACGATGACAAATAAAAATAGCCATGTTTCATCTTTGGATGTGACATGCGAAATTCAGCATTCGGAATTGAAACATCAAATAACTAACGCGAAAATAGCCATTAAACGGGACTGGTCTTATGTTGCTTTGTTAACGATATTTTCTAATGAGCATCGATGAATCGGATGAATCGTAAGATAATATTATTGAACAAAATAAACTGGTAATACAATTACGAATGATTATTTCATAAATACCTTGACAATTTTATAAGTAATAATGTTCTACCACGATTATCGATTACCTTTAACTGACCATCTTATCATAAACTTTGCTTTTAATTGCTTTTGACTAATTTATTTCCAAAGCCGTGTAAAAACGCCAAACCAACAATTACTGCCATTGTCATTTTTATACCAATACCCATGGTCGTGGCTCAATACATTTAACAAACACGCGCGCGCGCGCGCGCGCGCGCGCACACACACACACACACACACACACACAATTTATCATAAATTGTGTATCAGAAACACCTATTATCATAAATGGAATTATCGTCAACGACAATAACCTTACGAATCGAAAATTTCTCTCTCTCTCTCTCTCTCTCTCTCTCTCTCTCTCTCTCTCTCTCTCTCTCTCTCTCACTCCTTCTTCTCCCCCCACCCCCTGACATCATCGTTCTATCGTTTTATCGGTGACTGCGTCGAGCGTTTATCTCTCTACATTTTACGTTAAATCAAAATAAAATCCCTGCACACGTTGCCGTGGACGTGTCGGAAGCCCCCGCCTCTGCACCAATCAATTTCCCAGCCGAATGGCATCGTAACACAACGACATCTAATCTCGGCGATAATTGTAAAGACTCTTTAAAGAATATTTCACTCGCAGTAAACGACTAATTCCCTACGCACTCCCAGACCATTCGTTATGATCATACATTCAAATGATCTTCCAAATGTAATTGATGCATCCGACTGTGCTAGAGTTAAAAATATCGAGGATGGAGCCAGCCGAGTATTGTTGGGCTGAGGTGGTGAGGTATCGAGGTATCGAGTGCTGCGAGGGGGAGAGTGGGCGAACGAAAGCCTCTCGGTCGTGCCTTGAACGGAAATCAAAGTTTGCGCGTATCCAAGTGCGTTGTGAAGGGCTCGCGTGCATTTGTACGGCGGCGAAGCAAAGTCGAGGGTGCGAATGAGCGTCGATCGGCGTGGCGCGACAGGAAACCCATTTATTTACCCATTTTGTAATCTACCCGTTTCCGACTGCAATTGTATTTCCATCGTAGCTAAAGCATTGCTACCGGACTGTTTACGAGTCGGACAAGGTGGGTCGATAGCCTCATTTTTATAAAGCGTTTACCGAAATAATCTCGAGTTTGTTCGCTCGGTTACAGGGCCCGAGTGACGAAAGCAACATCCGGCGAAGGGCAGCCGCTCGTTAAAAATATACGAAATCGTAGCGGGGCGATTGCGGTGGTGATGATGTCGTTGTAATCGGTGGATGAGGCGATAGGGCGGGTAGAGTAAAGAGAGAGAGAGAGAGAGGGGGGGGGAAGAGATAGAGAATGTGTGAGTGTGTGTGTGAGTGAGAGAGACGAGTGGAGGGATTCGGCGGGGGCGGCAGGGGGGGAGGGGGGGGGGGGGG
>NW_011948423.1:5745906-5747314 GCF_000503995.2 Ceratosolen solmsi marchali
GGGGGATGGAAGGAACTTTATCGCGTGGTAGGCTCGACGTCATCCGTAATAGAGGACTGGCGGCGAGCAGGCGTGGCTCTATTAAGCGCTTTGGAGCCGAAGGGAACCTTTAAAGGGCAACGGCGGCGCCGTGTCTCGCAGGGTCTGGCAGTGCCGCAGTACCGGTGCATCACGCACATACGTCGTTATTATCGATCGGCAGTAGGGACGGTGCTCGGCAGTCGTGGTCGTTGGCGTAATTGTTGGCGGGAAGGTGGTGTTGGTGGTGGTGGTGGTGGTTGAGTCAGCATTGGTGCCTGAGAGCGCCGGTCGGATCGACGAGGTTGGCCGTGTCGGGGTCGTCCGCGGGAACACCGAGGAGAATCGGACGATTGCGTCGCGCCACGCCCGCGGCACGCGTTCGTTGTCCCGCCGGGACGGCTCTCGAACCGGTGGTGTCGAGCCTCGCGCCTCGTAACCAGAGGGAGCTGAGGTCGCGCGTAGATTCGGCGCAGGAAGACCCACGTCCGTGAGCAGCGGCAGCAGGGCGACTCTGGACCGTTGTCGCGTGGCGCCACGCTCTATGCAACCAGTCTCGCTCGGGAGCGACCATCAGTCGCCTGCGACGCCTGTGTCACGAAAGTGACAGCCAGCGCTGCTGCTGCTGCTGCTGCTACTGCTGCTGCTGCTGTTGTTGCTGCTGCTGCTGCTGCTACTGCTGCTGCTGCTAGTGGTGGTGGTGGTGGTGGTGGTGGTGGTGGTAGTGGTAGTTATACATAGTATTAGTATATTGTTCGTCATCGTAGTAGCAGTAGTAGTATTAATAGTAGTAGTAGTAATAATCATAATAATAATAATAATAATAGCAGTAGTAGTGGTAGTGGTGGTGGTGGTGGTAGTAGTGGTAGTAGTGGTGGTGGCGGTGGTGGTGGTGGTGGTGGTGGTGGTGGCGGTAGTAGTGGTGGTAGTGACGGTCGCGGCGGTAGTAGTGGTGGTCGTCGACGTCGTCGTGAGTCGAGCCCTCACCGGGCGGTTGTCCGCGCGTGTGTGGGTGCGCGCAGTGCGGCATCGACGGGGACGGGAGTCTCGTCGGCTTGAGCGAGGCCAGCGGCTGCGTCGCTATGGCGGACGACGAGGTCCTCTTCGACGACGTTTACGAGCTCTGCGAGATCATCGGCAAGTGAGTAGCGCCAACGCTGATAACGGATATACCGACCGAACGGACTCCCTGCGGCTGCCCTCTCCTCCCCCAATCCCCGCAACCGCCGTCGCCGCCGCCCGTACTATGTATGCACGTATGTGTTTGTTTGTTGTTTGTTTATTTGTTTGTATGTTTGTTTGCGCCGCGCGCGTATCTCTCTCTCTCTCTCTCTCTCTCTCTCTCTCTCTCCCTCATTGTGCGTTCGTGTGTGCGGCCGTGTGCGTGTGT
>NW_011948423.1:5750344-5802109 GCF_000503995.2 Ceratosolen solmsi marchali
GGAGGCCAGCGGCTGCGTCGCTATGGCGGACGACGAGGTCCTCTTCGACGACGTTTACGAGCTCTGCGAGATCATCGGCAAGTGAGTAGCGCCAACGCTGATAACGGATATACCGACCGAACGGACTCCCTGCGGCTGCCCTCTCCTCCCCCAATCCCCGCAACCGCCGTCGCCGCCGCCCGTACTATGTATGCACGTATGTGTTTGTTTGTTGTTTGTTTATTTGTTTGTATGTTTGTTTGCGCCGCGCGCGTATCTCTCTCTCTCTCTCTCTCTCTCTCTCTCTCTCTCTCCCTCCCTCATTGTGCGTTCGTGCATGCGGCCGTGTGCGTGTGTGTGACAGTGAGTTACCGAGCACGCGCGCGCACTGGAGGCCCTGCGCCGTTGTCGCGCATCGTGCCACATCGAGATAAGAAGAGCGAGAGAGTGAGAGAGAGAGAGAGAGAGAGAGAGAGAGAGCGGCACGCGCGCGAGTGTGCACGTGTGTGTACGTGCGTGCGTGCGTGTGGTCGCGCGTGTGTGAGGAAGCTCGATGACTACGTAGCTCGGCTCGATCGGCTGTCGGATGCGAGCGGGAGCATGAGGTCGGCGGGGGGTTGTGGCCGCGGCCGGGGAACGGTGACGGGGGCGGCGGAAGGTTACGGAATAGGCGGCTTGGGAGGAGACGGTGACTGGTGGGAGTGGGAGGCGAGTCACGAGTGTGGGCTTGTGGTCCGCGGGCGCTCGGCCTTCCATGTATATTCATCCGTAGCTAACTTGGACCGTAAATTTCCTCGGAATCGCATGTCAAAATTGCAAGCTCTTGCGTGTGAAAGGTATATTGATGGCGATGGTGACGAGGACTGAGAAGAAGGGCCCGGTTGAAGAGATCGCCGACCCCCGAGGATCGCTCCACACTCTCGTCCGTTCCAGACACGCTCGATTCCGCCTCGGGACGTTGAGGCGAGGTTCCGCACTCGCTTGGCCCGAGGTTGGCAGTTCGTTCCGTCTGTTTTTTAACCTCTCGCTCGATGGCTTTACGAGCGTGTCGTAATGGAAAATGGCACAAGGAGGACTCGTACGAGTAAACATCATCGTTTCCTTTATCCGCTGTTTTAGCGAATTGTCGGGGAGACGTAGGTGCACTGGTTCGGCGACGTTCATGTACCGCCTCTTTGTGCTCCGCCTCTCCTCATCTTATATCGCAATGTCATGGGCCCGAAAGTTCAGCGCTGTGATATAAAAATTAAGGAAGCTTGAGAGTTTGAGTCTCTCGTGTAAGAGGGGCGTGTTGACTCTTGTCGCTAGCGGGGGAGTGGGGTCGTGAGAGACAGAGTTAGAGATAGATAGATAGATAGATAGATAGATAGAGAGAGAGAGAGATAGAGAGAGAGAGAGAGAGAGAGAGAGAGAGAGAGAGAGAGAGAGAGATCCAAAAGGTAGACAAGCGTCACACACTTGGAAATAAGCCAGACGACACGCGGTAATGTCGACTGACATCACTCTCGGCGAGCCCTTCGACAATGTCGTCATTGTTCTCCATAGTCTTTCTGCCTAATGGCCGTATAAATAATACAAATTACCACTTGGGTTTACAAGCTTCCTGAATTTTAGCGTGAGCTTGGTTCGTTCGCGACGTCTCATTCCTTCTTTATCTATTTCTTTTATTTTAGCCTTCCGTTCTCACGAGCAGCGATCTCAATTTTATTTTTAAGCTGGATGAAAAATTTGACAAAACGACATCATTAAATGGACTGCGTGAATTTTTGAACAGTCATCGATCGTTATCGATAACAATCACGATCCGTCATTTTTGTGACAGAGCTTGCTAAGGAATTTCGTTGAGCCATTTGTGTGACGAATAATTTGTGTGATGCCTCTCGCCCCAATCATGCCTCCATATTTCTTGATGAGTTAGGCAAGCCGGATAAATGAATAATGTCGGCGCGATTAATTGTCCGACGTAAAAGGTAAATTTTATGTCAAAGCCCGAGGTCGATTATGAATAATAATTACATTGCCGATTTTCCAAGATTCTTACGTACGTTGATAATTCATTTAATGTTGACGAATCGCAATGTGCAAGAGTGCGATTACATTGTCATTTGCGATGTCCTTTGGACGAATTGCCGTATCGATATGTAATTTGCTGCTTTAAACGCGATATATATTTTTTGCTAGGCCGAGCGCTGTCTATTCGATCAGAAATTTTGATTGCCGCCTCGGTGACTCTGCAGCTCCGAATGTCGAATATTCGCTCGAGCACTGCTTGATGCACAGATGAAAAACGCGCCGCGCCCATTCCCAAACCTTCTCAACTCGAGATTCCAAATTGTCGCGTGTGAAGGGAGAGTCGGTATCGTTTTGCGCAATAATTACATCGACTACGCGTAAGAAACCTTCCGCCCGATGTTATTCGGTATCCGAGTGAGCCGAGGTAATGACGGATCCTGACCAATATCCGGACATAGATACGAATCACGCGAGGATACACGTCGCGGGTTCTGGCAGGATTGCCTATCGAGACCAAATGACTGTCCCAGCGAGTGTGAAGACGTTACGTGGGTGGTATTGACGCGCGAGTACAGCATGGATTCGCCGGATGCCGTTAGCGTCGGCCAATCGAGCGGTTCCTTGAAATCCGGTCTAAACGAGCAAATCCAATTGACGCGACACCGCGAAAAGTCACCCGTCCATCGCTCTCCACGATCGTCCAATTAGTCGAATTAAAAGTCGCCCATTGAGCGGCTGCATTCGGACGTCAGAACGTAGTCTTCGACTGTGCACCGTAAATGGCATCTGCTTTTGCTGCTAAAATGTTCCCTATTGAGTTTGATCTGCTGATCATCGTCATGTATACGTAGCTGCGTGCCAATAGTGTTGGTAGCCGAGCGATATTCCCATTAAGCGAGCCCAATGTTGAATGTGGCATTGATGTTGTATTCCCAGGATAAAACGATTTGTGTTTCGAGGAGGGTCCTGAAGGATTTCCTGGCTCCAATAGTATGCGCAATTCCCGAGCCTGTTTTATCTTCGAATAATATACGTCTTGAGAGTCTTCTTGTCCCGACAAAACTCCCGACGAAAGGTACATTAATTGTCACGAAATTAAATCCAATCACGTACCTTTTCTGCCTTTCCCCAAGCAGTCGGTCAAGCTTACTATCGCCGTCCCTTTGCCCAAACATTGACACTTAAATTTGTATTCTATTCATAGACGATCGAATTTATTGCTGCGGATATGCTTGCCGCTCGAGTATATGGCTTTTACAAATTGTTTTATTTCGTGATTTTCCAGACTATTATTGTTTCGTCCCAAACAAGCGAGTAAGGCTGATAGGTTTGTCGGTATTATCAAAACTTTCTCCTCGTTTGGCAATGTTGGCTTCTTGATATCGTTCGATAGTATTAGAGGCCGCGACTCTTTCAAATCTTCTTATCGTGTAATCTATCGATATCTGGCATCGAGGTCCTCGAAAATATTACGAGCTCAGTGACAACGCAATGTAAAAAATATTTATATAAATTATAATTCTACATCCGAGCTCGACTCGCATAAGGATCTATTAATTCACTCCTTACGATCGTTAATTCCCAGCCTCGTTGGTGGAGAGCAATTGACTAAATTTTAATAAAAACAATAAAATAGTCTTAATCTTAATTGGCTTAGTGAGATGGCCGTTCCAACTAGCTCGAGACGCCACAATGAATGTCTTCTTATATAATTATTAGCATAACCGATAAATTATTCGTAAATTTAATCTCTGTAGTCGGCGAACATCGGCATTCTAAAAAAAATATAGATTCCTCGATATTGTTTTACATACTCGGATTGATGAACATCAAGTAGTAGGGGATAGCGTTATATCTTCGCGTAATCTATAAAATTGCAAGGAATAGTCGCAGCGATCGAAGAGCGAAATAAAAAATCACGATAGCATAATAATTAAAGTTTTGGCTGGGAATGAGTTTTTAAATGATGCATCTTAAAATGAATCTTAACCCCGAGAAAATTGTGGCGAGGGTAAAGAATACTCTTGGAGCCTCCTGAAATTGTCGAGCGCGGGGTGGGAAGGCGGGGGGAGGGAGGGAGGGAGGGAGGGAGGGGGGGGGAGGAGGAGGAGGAGACTTGTCAGCGATATTTCCGACGTAGAAGCTGCATACTGGGCAAAAAAGTTCGACAGTCTCGGTAAACTGGCGTCTCCAGCTACACATACGCACGCGCATGCATGCATGCACGTGAGAACACGGTTATGCATCTTCGACGGTCATCCAACAATTCCATTTGTAGAGTTCAATTTCCCATTCCACTCGCGAATTTACCGCCGCGTATCTTCGCGGTGCTCTGGTCTAACACAAACTATACGCAGCCAATAATGCGGAAGCGATGAGTATGTTGTTGTACAAGGGTACATGCCACGTTGCCTTGTGTGCGCGCATAGAAGCGTGTGGGTTTGCAAATCGGTGCAAGTGAGAGGAATTGTGCCGAGCGGTTGGTGATCGGCGGGGTGCGAGGAAGAGATGGAGGAAGAGGGAGACCAGAGAGTTAATTCCTCCATATTGAGGCTCGCGGTATCTGTGTGCTTGTGCTGGTTGGTTTTGCACATTCTTGCAATCATGCCACCACTGCCAACTATGAATAGTTACAACTTATAGTTATGCAGCCACATTCTAAAATTTTACTCAAAAATCTTTACGCTAAAAAAGTATTTTTACTTTTCCTATGTAGGTTAATAAATGTAGTCATTGATGCGAAAATATTCACGCTATATAATACATATATAATACATACAGATGCAATCGGCCACAATATTGCTGATCGAATTTGATTGAATTTGATTTTAATATTAATACGTAAATAGAATTTTACAAATGGTTTTATTGCAGTCTTATTTTTATCGCAGCGTGAACAATTCTTCAGCTTCATTACTTGATTATATATAAAATAATATAGTCGGAAATATCTCTGAAAAGTTATGAAGTAGATATATTTATGCATTTCATATTGGAAACTTGTGCGATTTAAATAAAATTTATATATTCATGAAATACGAATAAAGGATGAAAAATAAAAAATCTTTTAATCAGTTTACCCTTTGAAAACTTTCACGGTTATATTGTTGTAAAATATTTCTTCACTGCAATATTATACGATTGACAGACACTTTTGCAAAATCGCTATTATTCATTAATTTAAAATTTGAAGAAAAAAAAAATCAATTTTTCAATAGTTGTAATATCGTATTTTAATACAACATTATACAATGATACAATTACGGATAATATTATACATTCAGAATATTACGTTTCTTGATTGTTAATGACTGATTTTCAATTACTTTCATAAGCTTTGATATCTATAAAATATCGATCTCTAATTGTAATGAATTTTTGTTCATAATTCCGTTAATTCTAGCGACTAAATAAATTGAAATTAGCAGTGGAATTAATCATAAAATAATTAATGAAAATTAATCGAATAAGTTCTTTGAAAAATGATTTCTGATTACTCGCAAGAGGTGATTGAAGTATGTCTTATTGTAAATATTTTCATTAAGTGTTATACATATATCTAACAATACATTAACTTTAATTCATTTAAAATTGTACAATACGTTTTGAAATTTATATTATTTATTATAAATTATATATTTATATAATTGAAATTTAATAAAATAATTCACAATAAAGAAACTATTTGGCAAAGAGCCCGCATATTCTAGTAATTTATTTGATTGAATCCATCATCATAACATTTATGAGCACTTGATACACATTAAATTATATAAACTTTTAATTAATAATCTCGCTGAGTTTTCATTTCATTACTATTAACGAGGCGTTATATAATATATTTCAACAAAAAAAAAAAAAAAAAAAAAAAAAAAAAAAAAAACAACAACAACAACAACAACCAACAACAGCAACAAATACAAAAAAAAGTACAGTAATTTGTTTAGTATGGCCTCTGAAGAATAATCTTCAAACAAACTTGAAATCTCAATTTATTCGAAATTCAAATACATTTAATCTTCTTATATTTTTATTTACCGTATGATTGAGAATGATGTACCGCGTAGTCTGGCAAATTCTTGGCACGAAGAGCATATCTTAGTTACAAAATAATTACACAATGCCAAAACTCTTTAAAAATGTTTTCACTTTATTATAATTCTCAATTTTCCAATAATTCGTTATGAAGGATTTGTTTATTTTAATAAATGCCTATCAATCAATGAAATCATAAAATACTAATTTATAATAATATTTACTCTTAATAATAGCTTTTATTTATTTTTTATAACGTGTGCTATTGTATGGAAGATATTATTTTTAATTCCATTTTAAATTCTTTTTATCAAAAGCACTTAGAGAGAATAAAAGAGTTATTTTTTTGTTGTGAAAACTTATTTAAACTTATTTAAAATGTTAAATGTAAATGGAAGTGATGAAAAATGTTTTCTTGGTAATAATTCTGATTAATAAAATTTATATATATATTATTTAAAAATACGTAATATTGTAAATTATTTTCCATCTTTCAAACTTGTGGAAAATATATATATTTTAATAAATAATTATATACAAATATTTCTAGTAAACTTCACCCACCTGATTATTTTGAATGGAATTTTGTAAACGGATACGTTATTAATATTTAAATAATATTATTCATTGGCAATAAGTTTATTTAAATTTTTGCTTTCAAATTATAATTATTAATTCTGTTAGAAAAATACTCAGGATAAGAAAAATTTTTAAAGCTAAGTTGCTCGATGTAACCCTAAAATGTTAATTGTTTATAATGTTAATAGTTTGTGTGCTTATTGTTATATATATATATATATATTATATTTGTACAATTATAGATTTGTTTAATGGTTCAATATATTGCAATACTGTAAACGTAGGAATTGCTTGTTGTAATTAAACTTAGTATTAAAATTTAAAATATTGACTTACTTAAAATTATATTTAAAATTGTCATATATTATTACTAATACACATACATATAAATTCAAATGAACAATAGCACAATCATTTTTTAATACTTCTGCTATTCTATTGCATATATTCAATTGTAATAATGAAATTGATTTTTCATAAACAATGTAAATAATAAAAGATTTAGCAGTTATGTAAATTTATTTTATCGTTTTATTTTCAGATATTGTATGCATGATTGGAACTTTATTTTTATGAACTATAATTTGAGAGATAATAACAAGGAAATATCATATTAAACACATTTTTTACGTCATCATAAATTATGATATTTCTTCTCATTTAATGGATTTTTCAACATTGTATTATAAAGGATATATGATATTACATTTTAATTAAAAATAAATCTAATAAAAATAAATCTATGCTTGTATAATTGAGTGAAATTTTAAATTAAAATTGTTGTTATATAAGTATCCAATAGTTGTCCTAATTTATTTATAATAGATAATTAATTCGAAAGCGATAATATATGTATTCATTAAAATCATCCCAAGCAAAATGTGAAGCTTGCCAAGTGGAATTACTAAATATCTTTACACATGTAAATACATTTTACTTTAAAATCTTGATTCAACCTATTTGAGATTTTTATAATTTGTTTTTAGTTAATAAATCAAAAGGACATTCATAATTTGCTATTACCTATCTAGTCTTTGTAATAAAGTTGTAAATTAATGTTATCTCAAAAAATTATATAAGAAAAAAAAATGTAAACTATAGACAAAGTATAATGCACATTAATAATAAAGTAATTTAAGTTAATAAAATCTTATTCTTATAATTATTTGAGTTTTATTTTCATATGTATTTTCCTAATAATCATCATACAAGATTATCAGGTTAGTGAATAAAATCATTAATATTATTCGAAAGAAAACAATTATGAGTAAAGTAATATAATAACATAATAATTATAATGGAGCATATGATGAGATCAGTTCAGATTATAGTGACAATGAATCGTAGTATAATCTAACGGCAAGAAGATCTAATACTATTCGAGCGAAATGTCACAAAATGATTGTACTTCATTAGTAGATTAAATTTTCTAATCAATTATGATTAATTATTCAATGCCAATTAAATTGGAGCAGAAGAGTCTTAAGAATTGTCTAGATATTATTTGTAAAACTCTTAGATTTTATTGTTAATTAATAAAATAAAAGTATGGCGTAGAATAGTTGATTTACAAAGATATGATCTTTAGAGGAATGTAATACAAAATGAACTTTTGTAAATGGAAGCAAACTCTAATAAAACTGTATTTATGCCATTTGAAAGTTCATGTACATAAGGTAATAATAATTCTATTATTCATTGTTATAAATAAACCTTATTAAGCACTGATCAATTTTATCAATAAAAATAGAAATATTGCTTTTGTAAAATAATTTCTAAATTCTAAAATTTATGAAATTTTAATTACCGAATAAATCTCCATATAAAGTTCAATGATGAAAATAAAAATACTATAAATTTAATTTCATAAAACTTGTGAAATATATTTTTTATATATATACCTATGAAGGATATAATAAATATTCCAACTATGTTTTATCGTTAAAAATCCAATATCCAAGAATATAAAAAGGTATGGACATTTAATTCTAATATTATAAAAGAAATCACTATCGTCTTCGTAAACCATTTTTCATGCCATCAATGAGCAAGACAGTAGTTTGTGTTAATATTAAAACAATTATATAAATAATCTATGCTATTAATTTCGTATTACTATTTTCAAGTAAATTGTATTTGAGTTATTGTATTTTATTGACATAAAGTAGATTTCACGAATTAATCAGAATTATTTCAAGTTCAAGTTTAATATTTATACTGACTGATACATTAATGCCTATTGTTATGTAGATTCTATGTTGATATTTAAAAAAAAAAAAAAAAAAAAAAAACAGTATTGACACTTATATATTTGGCGAATTAGGTTTATCCAAGAACTTTTATCAGTCATGATGAATCATGGTAAATTAATATTATAATAACTAATATTCTTGTATTATTAATTAATGTTAAAACAAGTAAATAATTAATAATAGGTATATCGATACGGCAAATGAAATAATATTGATAAAGTTCAATTCTTATTTAACTGTTTATGAAAAGAAGCTAAATATTGAAATATAATGATAATAAAAATTTGATTATAATTATTTGGAAAGTTGTGTAATCATTTAAATATATTATTTAAAAAAACATCAGTTTCATCCAAATCATACGAACAAAGTAGTTTCTGAATGATTTGTAACAAAAGCTTTCATTATCGTTAATTTCTTAACCAAAATTAATATATTAAATCCTTTTTAAATGAATTATATTAGATATACATATATAAATAAATTCAGGATACATAAAATATCTACATATATTTTTTGTCACGATACCTGTCAATTGAGAACTTGTACATTCAGAGTCTATATTGATTTACATTTCTATTTCAAGTTTTTGATTTGATCAATACAATTTTTATTTTCGCATTCACATAGAATATGTTAAAAATATATTAATTTATGTATAACACGGTATAAGAAGAAAATATAACCAAGATTCTAAATTATTTCGTGCCTATATTCTCAAATACAAATTTACATTTTAATTTTGTTATTTGTACGAAAAAGATTATACGTACGTTTATAACTTTTGCATTAGTATAATAAATATTGGTAAATAATGATATTATTTATTTTTTAATGGATTGATATATTCAGAACTATTTAAATAATAAAGTAAATATATTATAAAACTATAACAAAATTTTCGATTAATACGAAACAACGTATGAAAAATTTTCGGATTATAGAATGATTTATTAATATATATATATATATATCACAAGTACATTATTAATGATATTGCATAAGAAATCGTATTTTCTACATTACATGGATCATAAGAATTTCGTTGAAAGAGTATAGTAACAATTCATTAATAAATCATGACAATTTGTCGAGCTAATGCGAGTCATATTGCACTTATAAGTATTATAGAACTATAAGTTTTATTTACGTAAAGTAATGAATGATTGAAATGTAGATAAATAACGATTAGCATTTTAGTCAAATTCGTGCTCTGAATTATGTAAAAGTTGTCAAGATTCCTAAAATTCTGAGCAGATGAGAAAATTGCTGACAATAGCTAAGAGCCTTCTGGGACAATGAAGTTAGCTCTTAAAAGTTGGTTGCTTGTTCAGTATGTTTCAAATAATAGACTATTAATGATAAAAAATATTATAAGATTGGTGGAACAGTTTTGACGGTTTGAAATTTATCGACATCTATGGTTACTGATTTTCAAGTTTGAGATTATTTACTTTACTACTATGTTACACTTTTAAAACAAAAAATTATTTTTTTCCTTGAAGTAGATTTCAATTTTTTTTTTTTTTTTTTTTTTTTTAATATAATTATATATTTAAAACTTTTAGAATTTTATATTAATAATTGTTAATATTTCGTTACGGAAGTTTGTATGCATATAGAAGCATTTCGTTTATTGCAAGCATTGTTCGACAATACCAGACTATGAAAATTCGTCAATCAACGAGTGATTAATAAATTAGATAAACAAAATCATTTTCATTTTGCACTTAATATAAAGTAAAATATTTAGTCAATGTATCAATGTTATTTATCTGGTGTTTCGTAAATATGTATTTATATATTGTGTGATTGGAAAAACAGCATTAAATAAAACTAATATTAAATTAAATATTATAATTACCAAAGTTTATATAACGTGCGTACATAAATTGTATCATGTGGAATAAAATGCAAGGAGATTATTATTCAAATATTATTTTTATATAAGTTTATATAACATCTGATGGTATCAAAAAATTTAGATAAGCTTTAACTAACTTAAAAGTTTTTCGCTTTAGTGATGTTAGATAGCAATTTTTAAATAATAATTTTAATAAAAAACATTATTTTTATTAGAACGTTTCCGTAAAGCTTACTTAAATAAAATTATTATTACTGTAAATGTAATCACCGAAATGTTTTCCAGCATTACCATATGATTTTAAATTTTAATACACTCTCATTAATTTAATGCTTCAGTATTATTGCATTTGTGGATATTAGTCTTATATATGAGTTTGTTAATGACTTAAAATTAAAGTCCAGTAAGGGGTATTATAAATGATAATTTTCACAATTATACTATGATTGAAAATTGTTGCTAATTAGTAATAAAATATTGACAATCAATGACATCCTCCATAAATTCGTTATTCAAATCGCCTATGCGAATGTTATTATTCGGAAAATATACGTTACTATTTATTACAATTTTTTCCGCATATTGAGTAATAATTGAACTGTTGAAGTTTATTAATTAACAAAGACATTATTTATTATAGGCATCGTTAATTTTTGAAAAAAAAATATATTTGGAAAATAATATTACAAGCAAGAAATACATTGCGATATATCCATTTTAATATAATTCTTTTTATGGGAAATCGTTTTATCTCTCAAACTGTAAAGGTCGTCTTTTTATCTGCTTAACATTATATAATTACAATTAAAACCAGATTATGTTTTCAATGTTTGTAAATGTGAAAATAAGTTTGACGCCTAAAGTATTTAAATATAAAATGGACTTATTATTATTAGCCATTTTATCAGCAAATAATATAACTACAATTAACTAAACAAACATATAAGCCAAAGATATAATTGATATCTATGAAATATATTCATAATAAATATAATGATTTTTAATCAAATCTTACAGCCCATGATTCATATTGTGGCTGTTTAAATGTTTACATCTCTTTTTTCTCAAATAAATGATAAATTTTTGAAAAATATGAATAAAAAACAAACTAGTTGTCACACGTGGAGTTAAAACGCACTACTTTGATATAGAAAGCGCATTGCAACTCCACGTTGTTTTATATATTTTTTCATACAGTTGTTGGCATGAACAAATATTCATTTAGTTTTAATATAGAGAGTTTAGTGAAAGAAATATTTTATTTCTTTTGTAGTTTATATTGCTCCAATGACAGCCATCAGTATTCAAATAAAAAGATGTAGAAATATTTGAACGACCTATTGATTAAAATATAAATGATATAAAGTAATGAACAATTCGTGTCAAAAGGTATTTTAAGGCAACTTTGTTACAATGATTACATTTATGATTATTACACGAGTAATCGATCACTCGGTTAAGAATTGGAATGACGGAAATTCGCGTCGATTAGCATGTTAAAGAAAAATGATGGACGGGACATTTTATTGATTCTTGTCGATTTTGACGAGAACGTGAGACTTTAGATTAATTAGATAATTAAAATATGTTGCACAAGTACTTACATCATAGGCTGATAAGTAAAGAAATAGATTTCACTGATTTAGTTGTATGTAACACTAATACCTCTGAATTTAATCAATAATTTGTCTTACAGTTTACATTGTTATTTTTCACTGTTTATTAATTTTTTTTTATAATTTTTTCTTGTACGTTTTAATCTTTCATAAATCTCAGTAATGTAATACAGTTAATCTATGTCATGAACATAAATTGCCGACACCTTCAGATGTTTGTCATATAAATGTTTTATGAATGGCTGAATCGCTTTAGCACATGTTGCTATTACAAGATCCTATTCGGTCATACGTAATCGTTACGAATCTAAAGTGGACTTGCCCAAGTGCTATTGCACGTAAAGTTTCCTTGCCTCCCTGCATTGTACTATTCTCGTTTTATCAAAGATTTATTCATTAAAATTCCTAATAAAGATTATTAATTTAATACCAATTATTATATAGCAATTGATTTAATAAAAATTACATATAAAGTTAATCTACTAGTATTGCAAATAAGATTTTTTTTTTATTTATAATTCAGCCTTTTATATATATATATATATATATATATAAGAACATCTGTTAATTATTACCGCTAAAAGTTCTGTAGCTGTCACCGGTTTATATGATAAATATTAATGAAATTAGGTCACATCAATTTATAATTTAAATATGATATTTTAGTTAAACTAGTGGCTATTATTTTTCTGCGGTTGAAAAAGATAAATTTATGTTTGTGCGAGAAAATTTTCAATACTTTATAAAAGAAATATCTATAATATAAATAGTAGAAAAATACCTATGTAATACTTATAATATGTTTCCTCTTGTGTGCATAATCGAAAAAAGTATGAATTTAATAAATTGAAAACTGTATTTCGAAATAATTGAGACAAATTATGCAAAATTAGCAGATTAAATTAATATATACTGAATTCCAGTTCTGAAATATATATTTATAAAAGCTCATACGAATAGAAAATACATTTAAGTTTTAGGTGATAAAAAAGTTAATAATTCATTTCATTAATTTAAAACTTTATATGAGTTTAATTCAAGCTGTATAATTGGTATAAATTATTTCGAAATACAGTTTTCAATTTATTAAATTCATACTTTTTTCGATTAATTTTATTTTATTATAATGCTATAAAATATATAACGACGTAGGCAAATCCTCTTAAAAAAATAATATTGTTTAATTTATATTTGTGAATTCGAATAATAGTCACTTCACTATCAAATTAAAATAACTTTGTAATAAAATTTAGATAATGTAAGTTGAGATGTCACTTTAAAAGTTAATAGATACTGTAATGGACTTTGTAGCTTTACGAGTAAATAATGCTTACATAAGTATATATCGTTGAATTAAAATACATACGACATTACTTGTACTTTATTTATGACATTTGAATCATAGAAACTGAGTGACAGAGTATTCTCGAGTCAGATACAACGACTGAACAAATAAATCACTTGAGAAATATTTGGAATAAAGTACTCCTTTATTAAATATACATAGGTATGCGCGTGTACAGGGGGGGAGAGAGAGAGAGAGAGAGAGAGAGAGAGAGAGAGAGAGAGAAAGCGCGAGAGAATAAGAGGTTTGCATATTACAACTGGCGTCTCTTATCTGTTGGCGACACGCGACTTAAGCGTCTCGAAGTAACATTTTGTTTTTTTTTTATTTGTTCTTCGCATTGACGTCTTGCCGATAATAACCGGTAATCGTGGATCGAATGAATACGGTTATAAACGGGTTAATGAATAGGTGTAAACGGTTATAGATCGATGAGGTAATTGATTGCCGATTAGCGCAAAATCGCTCTCTCCATGAGAACCGAATTTCTTCGCTCTTCTCCCGTCAATCTTACATATTGATCGCACTAGATATTGCTTGAACGTTCACCCACTGGTCTTGCAGTTTGCAACTTATTATTGGTTGTCTTTTAGTGTCGACTATTTGGATATTGCTAATTTTTTTTATCGCATTTCGCTACGGGAAAGTGAAATTCGAGTTGCGTCTTGCCTTTCGTTGGTTATATGAGGGCGGAGTCAAGTATTGACGGAGACTAGGAGTCTCGACGCCAGTAGATTCCATTGTCTTGGCCAATGAGTGTGAGTATGTGTAACGTTGGTAAAATTTAATATATTCTAAATTGCTAATAATTTCAAATTTTCGTTTCGGTATTTCATACCGATGTACCTCTTTGTGTACCTAATATACTTTCAAAAATATATTTTATTTTATAATACCATCTATTTGTTTCTCGGGTTTTCCTTTTTTTTCTTTTATTATTTATTTATTTATTTTTTTTTTTAACAAAATATTATCTGATTAGTTGAAATCATTAAATGCATAAATTAACAGCGATATAAAAAATTGTACATTTCTAATATCTATGAATTTGAAAATTCATTATTTAATTGAGAAGTGCAAATTAATTTTAAAATTGTGCATATATAGTAAATAATTAATAATAAATATTAAATCAAAGAAAAGCTTGAGTCCATATATATTAGATCATAATAACTTTTCCAACTTAATTAAGATAGCTTCATTTACATATTTGATTAAAATTCCACAAACACTTTCATTCTATTCGTCCACTATTTATAGTTTACGAATTATATAATAATTTGTAGGGAATTTTAGTGTGAGTTTATATATAATAATAATAATAATAAAAAAAAAAAATTTTTTTTACAACTTTACTTCTCTAAATTTTTATCAACTGCTTATTTATTAATTTTTAATATTACTATATAGGATATTTTTGAAATTGACTTAATTTTATGCATTTTTAAATATTAATCTAATTAATTTTCTTAAATGGAATTTTAAAAGTTAAAATCTATAATTTATTCGTTTTCAAATATTTATATTTTATACAAATATTATATTAAAAGTAGATGGAATTTTTCAAGAAATTATACTTGCAAGACGAACTTTTACAATAACGTGAACTATAGCTGTTAATAAATATTTACAATTATTATATATTGAAGATTCGAAAATTTCAAACATTTATAAGTAATTTAAAAATAAATATCCTAAATTTTACATACAATTATTAAAACAATTCTAAAGTACTTTAAAAAGCTTTAATTTTCTTTAAGTAAATACAATATTTTCAATATTAATTAATATTATACATTATATGCAATGGTTTAGAATATAATGAATATCATTAATGATTAATGGTTACGGTAAAGACTTTCCTTGATTATTGAATAATGAAAGCATTTGATTTGATTGAGCTCAGTATCTGATTTATTGTTGAATTAGATTCGAATTTACGTGTGTGTGTGTGTGTGTGTGTGTGCGTGTGCGCGCGCGTGTGTGTGTGTGTGTGTTAAGTTATAAATTGTAAGCTTTTAATATAATATTTCATTGAAATAATAAACTAATCAATCGATTAATACTAAAATCAAATTACATTGAAAGTGATGTTTAATAAAAGTGTCATATAAAAGTAATAAAGTTCAGTCATAAACTTATGATTTTTTTAGTACTCGTAGCAATTGCAGCAATCTGATATTAAAATCATATTTTATGAAGTTAATTAAAAAAGTTTATGCTTATGGACTGTCTTTCGATCAGAATGATGTACTTCGAAAGTTCAAAAGATCATGTTATTGACATATTTTAAGAGCCTTAGACAAAATTAGTTTTAAAAGATTGGATAAAGAAACATAAGGCACTCTTTAAATATATAAAATAATATATTTGAATATATAAGTGTATATATCGACATATCGTACCCGTTGAAGTATCAATAAGTATGAAAAGTTTAATAATGTATGAAACATGAATGTAAAATCTCGTCATACTGATGTGTTTAATAAATATGTGTATGTAGTCGTGGCTATTTGATATGTTTCTGATAACGATGATCATATGTTTATTATTGTTTATTAACATTTTTTCTTAATTCATATTTAACATGTATAATAATAATTTCTTTCACGTTTTTCTCGAACTTCGACATATTGAAAATATACGTTTTTAAAATAACATTTGTTGTACATTTCTGGATTATTTCTTACTTGAATTATTGCACAAATCGTTTACATTATACAAATATATATATACACAAGCATAACTGTATAACATCTGTATAAGTATATTGTAATAAGCGTAAATCCAATACTATATAAACTCTAGGCACTTTATTTATCAGTATTCCAAAATATTTGTTAAATGCATTTTACATTAATATGAAAAATAATAAGGTGGAAAATATAGGAAAATTTTAATTTACCAAGAGAGAATCATTCACGAATAACGAATACTTTTTCTGCCTTTTGTTCAGTATAAAAGTTATCCTTTTATAATTTTAGAAATAAACTAAATTTAGTATTCTGAAAAATATTAACAAAAAAACATTCCAATAGAAAAGTCTCGCGCATATTTTCAACTTATCTCTATTATCGAATCACTTAAATTCTTATATTTATACTTAATTAAATATTAGAGAGATATGTCAGTATTTTAAAACCCTAATCATTTTACTCTGTAACATTTAACAAGATATTTGATTATTAGGGAATACGGATTTACGCAAAAGAATGTTTGTTCGATGTTGTATAAAAATTATGAAATTGCAAAATGATGTCGAGTGTTAAATGCGCGGGATGAATGATGGAATATTCCCTTAATAATTTAATCCGTTATTTAATTTAAGCTTTTTCTTAATTGTTTTCTTACTGAATGAAAGCTATGAAAATATTATGTTAATATATCGATTAAAATTAATAAGCAGCATATGGCACTTTATATATTAATGAGAAATTACTTGATATTAATTTTAATGAGTCAGATAGTAAGAATTTTTCATTAAATAAATAAATAAATAAATATATATATATATATATATATATATATATATATATTATTTTGGATATTCAATATCTTAATCGAACAGTTAATAATTTTTATTTAAAATATCATCAATACAAACTAAGGAAATTATAAAGTATATGTTTTTTATTTATTTCGTTTGTTTACACATTTTCATACTATTACATGTCTTAATACACAGTATTTTACAATATTGACATTAATTGAAAATTTCAACAAAGCCTTAAAATGTAAATAATTTATTAGTTGATAAATATAATTAATTCATTGTCAAATTAATCAATGTTTTGGAAATTGTAAGTCTTCAGTTTCGTAATTGAAAAAGTAAAGATTTCTTTCGTTGAAGAAATTAATTCTTATTATATTCTTCACGTCTTAACTGCACTAAAGAGAATCATCTTACCCTTGCCATTGTATCGCTGTATTTGATATAATATGAAAGTAAAAGTTATATAAATTAATTATTATTATTTTCTAAATAAAATACTTGCTTCCCATATAAAATTACTTACTTAAACTGAGTAATGAAATTTATAATATATTTATAATATTTATATCTGAATTTGATAAGGCAAAATTATTTGGTACTTTTCTCATAGTTTTTCTTCTTTATAATATTTCTATAATGTTTGTATGGTAATTTTATGTGTGTAGAGTGAACAAAGTTTTGAATAAATTTAATAGATGCGTCTTTTAAAATATTATCTTTTAGTATAAAATGAATTGCCTTTAATTTAATGAAAAATTTATGTTTTATATTTAATGTGACTGCATTAATGTTATTGTTATTTATGTGATCTTAAAAACTCACAAGTTTATCGTCTTTTCAAAGAGGAAGATAAATATTTTTCTCTTTTTATCCTATATCAAGTCAATTTAAAATATTTGATTAAATTTACTTCTCACTTATTTAATTTAATTTTCTAGTTTTCCACTTTAATCCCAATTGATAATGTTCGATTTCACGCTTACGTTCATCTTCATATGTATCATTGTGTCATCGCGATAATATTTAATGGATCATAGATTTTCATTTAATTTAGTGATTGTACAATATTCAATATTCTTTTCTATCAATTTTATATCCCTACGAATACTGTTCGACTGGCTTATCAATAATCTTTTAACTTACATTTGAGTTAGATTTTATACAATAATATATCAATGTAATTTATAAATTAACTGCACAATAATCATAAACGCCCGAATGAAATAAAAATATGGACTTTAATACTGAATTCTGTCAATTATTGTAATCAGATATTTTAATTTATGTAATGATAAATTTTTATGGTGATTTAAAATAATCATAAAATCGGACACACTAGCAGCGATTATGTATTTATTATTTTTTTTATTTGTTACTAAATCTACAGCATTTGTTCGTGTGAATAATACTTTACTGATTAATACTTTAATGCATTACTATACTTAGCTTACTATAGTAACAATACCTACGTCAGTTTAATAAAAAAGTTGGTACTTTCCTTAATTTATTCAAATGGATTTTTTCAACATTTAATCCAAAACCGCACTTATTAACTATTCTTTGAGATTTTTCTTTTGTTGCTATATATTATAAATAAGTAAACGAATTTAATTAACATTGTTTAAGTGAACTCGAAGCTTTTATACTCTCGGCTTTATACTTTAGAAGACTTATGTTTCTCTCAAATAGTTGTTAATGATCATAAAGATCTTATTAATTTGAATTTAAGTTGAATTTAAATTAGATTAAGGGCCATTATATAGGATTTTAAATAGGTAGTCGATTAAACAATGATTACGTAAAAGTATAATTAGCATAATAATTATATGGATGTTGCATTACAATTTATATATAGTAAATTAAATAAAAAAAAAACTTATGTTTTACCTCTGAAATAATTCAGTAATTTTTATTATTATTTATTCTTATTATTATAACGATAATCACATTATGTTATTCCATTCAGTCTTGTCAGTTAATGATAACATGGCATGTTCTAATGACTCTTTTACTTTAAAAATAATTTGTATATATATATATATATATATATATATACTTATGAATATTTTATCATATTAGTATTGTATTATTATTAATTAAAGTTTAGGTATTTTCGAAATATTTTATTAGATTCTTTTAATTTTTTGTTGTTATAGATTTATAAATGTCGACGATTTATTTTATTTATTTTTATTTAGATCTGTAGTTTATGTGGTCTTTGTATTATTTTCTGTACTACTTCTTTCTAAATCTCAGTGCTTTGTTTCATAAATCAATTACAAGATTTATAGTCACTGATCGAACATTAAATATCGGTCATTGAATGATTCATGGTGCTTTAAAATATATACACGCTTCTCTTATCCTTTATTTTCGAGTACTGCAAGTCTGTTGAAAATTTAATCTTGATATTCAATGTCCGTTCTTTACTTAAGATTTAACAGATTAAGCATAAGGATTATATTTCTATTATTTTGGGAAATTGAAATCTCGATTTCATTGTAGACAATATTTAATATGTACAAAATATACGAATTATAATATTTTCGTCAAACTGTTAAATCTGTATGATTATAATGAATTTGTTTGTAATAATTTATTGATTTAATTGATTTGTTCACATTTATATGTGTGGACATGCGTGTATATGATCGGTTATGTCGATATATGTAAAGAATAATTACGTTTAACATTATTATTATAAGTAATGCAGATATTCTAAAGGATATAAATTTGAAATAGGGTAAAGCTTATTAATTTTAGTTTCTCATTAGCCCAAAGCCTTCATATTCGTTAGTCTAATAATTCATTTTATATGAAATGTTCTCACTTTTTCTGAAGAATTCTATACAAACAGTTTTCTTTTCAGAAAATATTAAAAATATTGGTATCCATTGTCTGTACATTTATTATTAAAGCCTCCTGATAAATATATACAGACAACTATTTACACTGTTCTTTCTATAGTACAATAAGGAATATATAAACATAACTAGTTCAATAACAATGAAAGTTGATAATATAATAGAATCGTCGATAAAAGATATCATTTTAAAAGGATATTTTTTCTCCAATAACATTAATTAGTTCTTCCAAATAATATACTGAAATTTGTGTGTTTGCTTATTGTAAATAAATCATGTATAAATATTTATTTATATTCGTTAATTTATTTGTGATTTGTGAAACGTCTATACACGCGCGCGCGCGCATATACACATAAACACACATATTCTAGAGATTCTGGAAATGTTTTAATTAATTTATTTTTAATCTATTTTTAAACTTTTTTCATTGAATGACTAGATAAAATGAGGCAGCTATCTCATTTTTATCTCACTATCAGCTATCTCCAAGAGAATTAATTTTAAATTTACTCATTAGAGATATGCTAAGTATTTGAAAATATGATTTTGAAATGTTCGCTTACTCTCTATCACTTTTCCCTAACTACTTTTTTTTGTATATTTAGAGTTACTCTGATATCTTTAACGCCACACCCATTATCCGCAAGAACAGGACACGATATGAAATAGCGATACGCCTCTATCAAGGATTACTTTGATATACGTTACAATGTTGGTCCTTGTCTGTATTAATCGAATATTAAATGCTAACTCGACTGCTTGAATGCTAACTAGTTTTTAACAATTTCATGAATAAAAGATAAGTTATCATTTACAGGATAAAAGAGTAAGAAATTCAAATTAAAAAAATTGTTCACACCTTTTAAAGTTTAATAAAGAAACCAATTTTTTCTAGTACCTTATTACTCTTATAAAATTAATATTATATGCGTGCTAAATTAATTCGACGTTCATTAATCTTACGTTAAATAGAACAATAAATTAAAGACAAATTTTTTATTTAAATTTAACATTTATGAACATAAAAATTTTGTATTTCATCAAAAATAAGATAATTTCCAATTAAAATAAATTTCTTTCTATGAACTAACTTTTACTTCACTAAGAGGATATATTAAAATTAACGAACTTCCAATAATGCATTAAATTTGCATTATAATGAATATTTATTATAAATTTGTAACATTTCCCATTTAACAAGTAAAATATTATTTATTGAAATTTACTATATTTATGAGTAACAACATTTATAAATTTTGTTAAACTTGTCAATATAAAAGTCCACGTTGAAGATTATTTGTCGTATATTATAGTGTTCAATGTTTATATTTACATGTAAATACATGTAAAAATTAAAATAATTCTACATATTGATAAAATAAGTATTTTTCGTAAATTAATGTTTTTAATTAAAATCACATTAACTCAATATGCAGGATGAATAGAACAAGAAATATTATTACAATATTTGCAGTAATTATTGAACGATTTGATGAATTTATAAATGTTTCCGTATTTTCAAGCACTACTCTCGCAAATAGGTAAATTATCTTTTATAACTGTATATTATATACGTAATTACCATCTATATGTTAAATATTTATTAGTAATACAATAATTTTAAACATTACCGAAGTACGTGTAAAATGAGCAAAGTATAAGTCATAAACTAATACATATTATAGATATAAAATGAATTGTACAGTGCTCATTCGTATCATTTTATTTACTAATATGTGTATCATATGTACATGCCCTTACAAACAAACGTACATGTAGGTATAGAGAAACGATTAATAAAAATTTATAATGTTTTATGTTTACAATTTTTGTGAATATTTTCAGCTCAAAACTATTATATATTATTATATATTAAACCAAATAGTTTTTAAATAGCATTTTTATTCATTTTTTTGTTCTTTTTCACCAAATAATTGTACTATTCATGCAAGAAAATATTATGAATAACAATAGTTGTAGTTCACTATTCTTTATTAATCATATTTTCATTTTATTCATATATATATATATATATATATATATATTAATTCATTCGGATTGCAATTATATAAATATAATATTTCCAGTACTTAATTATTCGCAGTAAATTATTAGTTTCTAAAATCTATTCCTATCCGTTAGTTTCTCTCTTTCTTTCTCCATTACAATTTTATTTTCAATTTTTTCATGGCCCACAGATATGTATATGAATGTATAATTTTTGTATTGGAATTTTGAAACGTAATATCGAATAGATATTTAAATCTCAATTTATTATATTTTTTTGAAATCATTTACATTTACTATTTATACAGAATTTTGAAAATAATGTCTTTTGAAGATCTTAATTTTCAAATATTATAATTATTACATTTATTTACAATATTACAATTATTTCGAATAATTGGCATTATCGATTGAATAATATGATAATGTTGCTATGAAATTATAAATATTCTCAATATCTGTAAAATACTAGCGATCCCCTAATCGATTATCTGCACAGTGCGTGTATTTACAGCCGCTAATTGTTCGATTTGTTTTTTTTTTTTTTGTTTTTTTTTTGTTTTCCCAGGGGTCCGTTCAGCGTAGTGCGAAAATGCATTCACCGCCAGACCGGCCAGACATTCGCAGTAAAAATTGTCGACGTGGCAAAATTCACTTCCAGCCCGGGGCTCAGCACAGCGGGTAAGCAAACATTGCACTACCAGTGCCACTTTCAGCAGCGCCATCCCAATAGTAATACCATTGCCTTTTGAATACGACTACTCATCGTTACTATTATGACGTAGGAGTCGGTAGCAATACTATTCGCCACCCGTCCCATTAATTTTGTCGCTCGCATGTCTGTGTCGGGCGCAAGGCTCTCGGTCTCCACTTCCATTACTCGTTGAATTTATACACGAGCTTACGGCCATTGTGAGTTGGCTTGCGTTGTTCTATTCCACCGGGGAGTCTTGAATCAGCGAGTGCAGCCCAGTCTATTGTCAAGGTCTTATCGTCGGGAAAAATGTGAGAAGAATCAGCTATTTTGCGCTTAGGTTGGTCGGCCCCTTGAATTAAGCCGTCAGCTTGATCAGATCGTAAATATAGTTTTTTTTTCCCCTTTTTTTTGTTTTTTTTTTGTTTTTTTGTTTATTTGTTTTTTTGTTTTTTGTTTTTTGTTTCTTTTTTTTTTACTCGCGGTAATGCTGTTCTGTCATACTCACGCGCACATTACGGAATATCGGCTGACTTTAATAATAAAAAATGCTTTTTTTCGACCGGTAATGGACCGTTTTCACGGTGTCGCGACTACATATTTTTATTCACTTATATCGTTATCTTATGTAAAATATTTAATCAGAAATGGTTAATGCATGAATTAGATGATCGGAGAGTGTCGATAGAAATGTATCCGATGATAAATTTCCGTTCATAGATTTTCCATTATATCATCAACGAATTTTTCCCACCCTTTATGCGCCTTAATAGCCCTTTATCAAAGCACTTGGATTTAATCTTCATCTTGATAACCACCGGATTAACATTAATAGCCTAATCTATTGCTACAAGTTTGAATCTAAGCCGATTATGATTAATACTTTGATAATCAGGGTATATTATTTCAGATTTGAAGCGGGAAGCTACGATATGTCATATGTTAAAGCATCCGCACATTGTGGAATTGTTAGAAACTTATAGTTCCGAAGGAATGCTCTATATGGTTTTCGAATAGTAAGTTTTCTAATTATAAGAGCTTTTCTTAAGTGCCTGGCGTTGAGTTTTAGAGTACTTTACAAAACTATTCATCATTATTATTTATTTATTTTCTAGCATGAATGGATCGGATTTATGCTTTGAAGTTGTAAGGCGTGCAACCGCTGGATTTGTTTATAGCGAAGCTGTCGCTAGGTAAGTGCTCGTAGAAATTTATTTTGAAAATGATACGGTACATTAGAGGAGAGCTTGGCGCTACATAGATATAGCGAAGCTGAGTTTTCACGTTATAATATTTAAATAGGATAGGTTAAAAGATGATATTGCAAACAGTATACCAGGGGAACGCAGGGGATACAGTAGAAGGTAGATGGTAAAAAATTATCGCGAGTGCTCGTAAAGTTTTAATAATTAAAAAAGATTGAATTTTACGACCGCGTTGCGCTAAAGTGGAATTAAGAAGCTTTGGTCGTTGTTTATTTTAGAAATTTTCGTTAATTTTTGCTGATATGTCCTTTATTATATTTCATGTAATATTGAAATTGAAAGACATTTTATGAGCAGATTGTGATTAATAAAGTTCACCGTCGGGAAGCCAAGTTTAAAACTCGTTTTAAAACTTGTTAATCAATAAGAATTAGGAGTATAAATGTTCTTCAATACATAAATCATTGGCCATTACCTATTCAGCTGTTAAAAATCATTTAAAAATTCCATATTTAAAGTAACAATAATTACTGAAGTAGTACAAGGACACGATTCAATTGCTTCTCTATAAAATTCCGTAAATTTTACTTGGATAATAGATAATTTGACAGGCCAAAAGACTAATGCTGCCACGAAGTCGATTTATGATAAATTTTGTTTTCGAGTACGTTTGAACACACATTCAAGAAGCACGAATTTCGTTTTAATCTCCGAGCATCGTTCAACGTTTAATTTCAAAGGACGAATAATTCTCAAGGCTATTAATAATTCTTAGTGTTTACTTAACTTTCACCGACAGTTGCAAAAGCAACGAATTAGCGTACTTCAAGCTGGCGCTCATAATATTCCAATGCAATGTAGACGTACATGAATGATAATATGTCGCCGGAGGAGCGAAAGAGTCGCGCAAGGCAATTAAACATTTCATCGATATTTCAGTCACTACATGCGTCAAATCCTGGAGGCTTTACGCTACTGCCACGAAAACGAGATAATCCATCGAGATTTAAAGCCGCAATGCGCCCTACTCGCTGGTAAGGAGAACTCCGCCCCGGTGAAGCTACGTGGATTCGGGGTGGCAGTGCAACTACCCTCGACGCAAGCCAACGGCGTCGGTACGTAAGCCACTCGACGCGTGTATTGTTCTTTATTCACTTTATGCAGTTTTTTTTTCTATCCCTATGTTATTTCGCTCCCTCTGCCCCTGAGGACGAGCGAGCGCGCGCGAGCACACACAAACCCACACCCACACGCACACACATACATCATGTCGCAAGGCATGAGGAGCGACGCGCGCTCGCACGCCCGAACACACTTCTGCCTGTTAATATGTATATATATATATATATATTGTTTTGTTTTATTGTACATATTCGTATATGCACGCGGGCACGTATTAGTGACGCGCTATACTTTTTTGGATCTCTTGAAAGCGTGATATGACGTTAGCTCGACCCCTCCTCTCTTCGCCGCTCCACACCCTCCTTTAGCGTTCTCGTACGCGCCCTCGGGCAATCATTGAGAATGCAAGGATTCTGAAGGCGACAGAGTTGCGCTGCAAGCTCCAGACTTTTCATTGGTCGCTCAAGCATCGGGTCGCAATGGCGTGTATTCTTTCGAGCTTTTCGACTGCACGAAGAAAGAACGCAATGTTACCAACCATTCGTCTCTTCTTCGTTCCGCTTTTTGTTTCTCGCGCGCTTCCGCACAAATGACAAATGATAAATAAAATTCGCACCGCAGCTACGGAAGAAAATTTGAGGCTCCGCTACGTCCCTCTATTCGTCTTTATTTTGCGCGCCTTTTAATTTCCCCAAGGCCGATTACATGAAAAAGTATTTTATACACCAGAGGTGATTATGAACTTTGAGCCCTGTATTCTGTATTTCCTAGTGAGAGCCTTAACGGATCGTCGCGAGTATATTTTACAATTTCCTTCTGACAATTCCAGCTTGACTTTTAGTTTATCAATTTTTCGCTGTAAGGTTAAGAAACATTGGGAATATACGAGTTGAAATCCCAGCAGCAGCACGGTCTCCTTTATTTATTGCACTTTTCGCACACTCTTTTACTATTTTGTAGCTTTAATTTAGTTGCGAATTATTTATTTTCAATGACTCGTGCATTTTCATAGCACATTATTATTGATAAGGGAACGACCAATAGTATTTGTCTTGTTTTAAATCTATCTACGTTACGTTTTTAATTGTTGCTACTGGTCCGTGAAATAATAAATTTCTCTCAGTCGTTGAATGAGGAAATGAATTTTCTTTTAATACAGCGCGCTCACGACTACAAGTCTTTGTTTATTTCTTAGTTCGGGCCATTGTGTTTCTTTTTAGAATATACTTGATTAAATTTGTAATACTTTTGTAACGAACGTAGCAAAAAATCTGTACGAATTTTGTTTTTTTCCAATCTTCATAACAATAGAGTGCAATAATTTCGAATTAATTGTAATTTACTTTTTACGAATAATAAAGTTGGCTGAGCAATAATAATGTACGAAAGGATTGATGTGGTGTAGTTAGAAATTTGAGACGTACGTGTGTAGTTATTGTTCGGCTAAGAACGAAGCCAACGTCGTACGGTTTTTGAGAACAAACACAAACTATATTTTGCCTCTTAATTAAATCACAGAAGCAACCGGCACACACGCGCACACACACGTTTATTGCTTGTGTCAGATTAGTATTATATATATCGGCGAAACGAGCACCACGACGAGTCAATCAGTTGCTGTCACGTCTGTATCTGCCAAACTGATGACTCGGTCACTAAATTAATTTCCAATTAGATTTTACTTTAAATTTTTAGATGCTCCCTGCACTGTTTGTATGTGCATTGTGACAAAGTTCGTCTTTGATAATTATCACTTGCTTGTCAGTCATCAGTACGATATTAAAATCAGTCGAGCACATATTTTTATTTTACTGTTGCATTTTTTGAAATTTGATGCATTACTTTGATACAATTTACATATATTATTTATATATATATAAGTTTAATATCACATGATTATGTTAAGATATAATCTGATAGTTGTTGGTGATAGTAATGAGTTGAAAAGTCTTGTAAAATGGAAAATGAAAAGGAGCCTTAAATTGATTTGCTAAGCTATGATACAACAAAGCTCCAATCCACTTTTACTTTAATAAAGAAAAATAAATAAATAAATAAAAGTATGTATTTTTCAGAATACTCAAGTATTTTTTTATATCAAACAGTATTTTTATTCGCTGTTACGTAAAAAATTCAAAATATTGCATTGTTTTATAATTATTACTTTACACAGCACATTGTTTCTTTGAATCAAACTTTACTGTGCCCACTCTTTTTTTTTTGTTTATTTTTAAATTGTATTTATCTTGAAAAGATAATACTTAAATGCTTAATTATTTACCTTCTTATTTTTCAGGTTTATAGGGTTAGAAAATTTTTTTTTTGTCAACTTAAAGTTTAATTTCCTCATTATTTTATAAATAGCTGTTCTGCATGAAAATGAAATATTAATCAAGTATTTTGGTTTAATCGATGCTTCAAAAGCAAATAATAACTTTTCGTACTTTTATTTAACTTTATCTCTATCGAGAAGTCAAAATAATTTCTTGAAAATAATTTCAAGATAAGCCACTATAATTATATAAAAATATTCGCTTTCCCATTTACTATTAAAGAACACTAGTTGTATCTATAATATTTTTATTAATAACTATCCTTTGAAGCGAAGAGATCCTTTATCTTGTAGCAAGATTGATTACAGTTTTTCTACATATATTTGGGGTATTTTTACTGGCAGTATTAATGGTTATTTTATTGATTCCTGTATTTCGAATCCATTATTAAACATAAAATTAGAAAAATAAAGATGAGATAAAATTATTTTTCAATTTTTGTATCTAACACGTGTTTCATATCTAAACATTATTTAATAATTTCTATAATTAGATTAAGGTTATAACGACATCTGATATTATGTTAGGTGGAAAATGCGTTTAATTAAAATTTTTCACTATACGAGAAATATTTATTATTAGTTTTATTTGTACTTTTAAATAAAATGCATAAAAAAAAAAAATTTATATTAAAGTAAATACATTAGCGAAATAAAAAAATTCTAAAGACACTGATATCTGAATTATAAAATAAATATATTATTCAAATAGTGTACTTGTAATTCAAGTATTTGTTTACAAAATTATGATGAGAATTTAACTAAAATCTTAAATGTTTAATTTTCATTAAAATAACTTACTTCCGTTTAACCAGATACAAGACAAATTGTTTTCTTTTATTAATATACGAACTCCTTTTGAACAAAAGTAATGTAAAAGCATACTGAAAAAAGTAATATAACTTAGTAAGTAAAACTGTTTGTATAAAAAATAAAAGAGGAAGAATGAAATAAAAAATAAATAAATAAATGAAAGTTTCAACAAACAACGAATTTTATTTATAAAGTTGTAAAGTTGGATGCTCGTTGAATAATTTAACCTTTAAAAGCTTTTGGGAGATAACAAATATTTTAATAATTCAAGTATGTAAATATCACGTGAATAATGAAATATGATCTAGCAAGGTAAAAGATGTGAAAATATTAAATTTTTTACTAGTCGTAGTTTCGATTCAAAATTGAAAAAAAAAAAAAAAAAGAAGAAGAAAAAGAAGAAAAAGAAAAAAATGAAGCAAAAATCGACAATTACGAATGAAATTTTCTAGATTACTAAATTTGTTGACCAGATAAATATTCGGCTATGAAAGAAAAACAGGCTTTGACATTTTCCAATTTCATTTCAATGAATTCAGAATGTTACACAACCGAGTATCGGCCGTATGTGAGCCCAAAGGGGCAAGACTACTTGAAGGTCGACAATGAGGGTAAGCGTCACCTAAAACCTTCGATTCATTTTTTGTTTTTGTTTTTTGCAGGATTCATATTTGTCACTGCCAACAATATATTCCTTCATGCTTATTTATGATTTGAAAAATGAACAACGTATTATTGCCGCTATGCAACATCAAGAAACTTTTCAAGATATTTCTCCACGTCATTATAACACATTAGCGCTTACATCTTGTCGCTTGTCTGCTTGCAATAATAATAAATATCCGACATAATATTTCTTCTCTACGCGATCCTTCAAAGATAACAATGACAGTGTGTTTATTGTGTGGTATATAAATTTTGACATGGATATCATACATTACATACGAATGAGAAATATAGACGTAGGTCGTTTACATTTTTACACGTCTACTGATAGACGAGAATACTTTCAGCAAATTCAAGAGTCGACGTGTCTCCATTGTTCAGTGAATTCTGTTAAAAAGTTACCATTTATCATCTCGTATTCTTAAACCATATTATCACACACTCAAACCTTAGCATAAAGTTATAGGAATAAAATAATTTCGAGATCATAATTTTTATAGGAATAACGCAATTTCGATACATTTTAATTATATCGTTTTTATCCGATCATACTTTATTTACGACTAGATGTGTTACACTGAAATCATTTGACGTTTGATACATGTAATACACGTAATGATAGTAGGCTAATAAAGCCTAAGGAAATCTATAATTATCAATAAGCAGATTCATGATAAAATGAAATTGTATAATATATATTACGAATGGCAGCTTAGACATATGCGCAACAGCGCAAAATATGTCCTTTTAATAGGATTGACAATGTCAAGCTGCAGTTTCCCTTTCGAGGACCTAACTGATGCGAAGGAATCGCTTATGAGCGAGACAGAAGACAACATCGGTACATTCACATATGCCCGCTCTATCGCTACATTGAATGAATAATACGAGACATTAGAATGTGCAAGTTTTTACAATAATGTTTTTGTCAACTTGCGCCACTTTTTCATTTTTTACTTTACTTTTGGTTCATTTATTTTGAAAAATTTTGATAAGTACGCCGTCGTAACAATTGCCTCTTGATCATAAAAATGCGGTTCGAATTTTTCCCTTCAAAATTTCCTATTTCCTATTTCGATTCATCCACTTTCACTCGAAGCTTTAAAATTCTAAAATTCTATCAAGCTTCCCGCTCAACTTTTTTCCGTGTGTTTTTTTTCTTCTCTTATTTCATTCAAGATCTTTGTAAAATAAAAACAAATTTGTATTTTCATAATATTCTACATAAAGCTTGACATATAATTTACGGCATTAAAATAGTAATTACCCTTGACTACTCTGAAACAAACACATTCTATTCTCGATAAAGGCAGCTTATGAATAAGCTTTTATTATAATTAAACGAGCTTTACAATATCATCGTGTAAAATATTATGCAATTGTAACATTAAAGACGTTTGTGATGCAGAAGCGATTACGTAATAATGTCGTTTTTAAAGCGGGAGAAAATTTCGCTGAAGATCTAAGTAACGCGTTGTTTCGCTTGTTAATCGCATTGTTCCTTAGGGAAAGTAGATAGCAGAAAGTCGTAGCGTGTCTTGAGTCTCGTTTGGCCATTTTACACGGACTGTTTGATATATTGTTGTCGTCCTCCATTACGGTGGATTGTCATTTATGTTAGTCTACATGACTGTTAGTTCTTTCACGAAAAGTGTTGCGCATTTTCTCGATTTAAAGCCACAGTACACATCGATTTTTTTATACGTATACATATGAAAATATATCATTCATCGTATTAAATTGTTACCAAGTACCAATAAAAGTACCAATAAGTACGCTTAGTCAGTATTTGTCATAGGATGTCATCTGAAAACTTGAAATATCAAACTTAAATATGTAAATATCAATTTGTTTCTTATAATGATTTTTAAGCCTACTTAACGAATGAATTTTTTTTTCGCGCAAAGTAGAATATTTATATTATATTCTTCCAAAAAAAAAAAAAAAAAAGAATCGTTATTTTTAATATTCTCTTAAAAGTTTTTTTTTCTATTCTCCAACGCGCCCATGCATGTAAGTACAATCGTAAGCATTATCGTGCTTTTATAATTGATAATGACATTTTATCAATGTTTATTATTCTCTAAGCTTAATGCAAACTCTATAAAATAAGCACGTTTGTAATATGAAATCATTTCATAATGAAATTGCTTTATTATCATTCCATAATGAATTTGTCCTTTATTTCGTGTAAATATTTGGCTCGATCTGTCTACAATTTAGTATATCCATCCCACTTTATTGTACATCTAATCGAGTTATCAATAAGTCTTGAATATTTACATAAACGAACTTCATACGGGTTGGTCAAGTAAAGAAATAGAGGACTTTTTTTTTTGTAACGCAAAGTGTCCCGACTTTTTTTTCCATTATAAACTTAATAAGATTTTAATGTCCGTCGTCACAGGTCGCATAGGATGTCCGCATTTCATGGCGCCGGAAGTTATATTACGCAGACAATATGGAAAGCCAGGAGATGTTTGGTCAGCCGGTGTACTTTTGCATGTTCTTCTTACTGGTACACTTCCTTTTGTTGGCTCGCGGGAGCGACTTCGGGAGTCCATTTGTCGAGGAAGAGTACAGGTATTTCCGGCAGTTATTCAAATTAAATACCATTTATTTGTCGCATTTCTCGCCGTTCGTAATTATTCGAGAAGCATTTATCACATTAAACTGCGCATAGAAAATTGTTTTTTCTATTTTGTTTTCCTTCAAATTATATATTTACAAAGTCGATGAGTTATTAATTGATTTGTATTCTTAAAGGATGAAATGCAATGATAAAAAGTAGTTAAAAAATTGATATGTAAATTGCTGTGCATTCCATTGTAAATACGTAATTGATAATGGAAAAAAAAAATGATCTTTGTAGATGGAAACATCATTATGGGATCCAATAAGCGAATCGGCGAAGGACCTCATTCAACGCATGTTAACCACAGATGCGAATCACAGGATTACCATTCAGGAAGTGCTGAACCACAAATGGCTTCGAGTAAGTTTTCAACAATTATTGCATTTCCTCGGAGACTCTGTATGCTTTAGCCATATGGTATATACATACATACTTATGAATATATACATATATATTTCTATATATTGAAGCGCATTCAGTTATGAGGAATGGTATGTCAGACGATACGTACTGAGAAATAAATAACAAATGGTCCGAACTTTTTCATTTCTCGTCTTGGTACATTTATTCCTGTATCATTTATTAAGTGTTTTATCACTGTAGTAGCGGCCGAGTGCCAATCTGATCGCAAGTGTATTGTTACGCGGTAAACTTAGGCGAGAAGAACTTCGTGCTCGGGACGGATATCTACGTGTTTTGAAGGACTTTGGTTCTGCAGGTACGTCGTGCTGCTACGTGGCTGAGCATTTAGCTGATAAAGTAAAGAAGGGAAGTACGAGGACCCCACGCGTATCGATGCAATGCACGTGCAAGTGGGTTATCGATCGCCCAGGGCAAAGCTCGAGCGCTTAATGGGAATAAGCTGGATATACTTCACCCCTTTCTTTTTTCTTTTTTTTTTCTTCAAATACCTATCCATTCGAGTCCCGTGTACTTAATGAATATATAACGTAAGCCGATCGCAAAGTTCTAATGTATAGAAAAACTATTGCCACATATACGTGTTGGGGAAATTATTTCTATTGAAATGCGAAACCAGGCGCTCTCGTCGTATGCTTACGATTAATGATGAGTAAATCAGTGCGAGGATCCATTGATCTAGTATATTCATGTTTAATAATTATACGAGGAGAAGTGATTTGTGATGGAATTATTTGTGTTTACAGGATCGCGATAAAGGTATTGCGCGAGTACACTTGGGCGAGACAATCGAGGAATTGAAGAAATTTAATGCCAGGCGAAAATTAAAAGCCGCCGTGAAAATGGCTGTCTCGTCGTCAAAATGGCATAATACGTATTCCGAAACAAATGGCGATAGTTATTATGAAATTGGCGATGAAGAGATAATAAGCACTGGTACATAAAATAGGTCGACTAAAATTATAGGTCATATTTAATGACTAACTCAGCTATTCAATTATTAATATTAAGTTCATGTGTCGTTTCCGCGGTTTTGTTTTTCTCTTTTATCATCGTCATCATCATCATCATCATCGTCATCATCATCGTCATCATCATCATCATCATCATCATCATCATCATCATCATCATCATCATCATCATCATTTCTTCTTCTTCTTCTTCTTCTTCTTCTTCTTCTTCTTCTTCTTCTTCTTCTTCTTCTTCTTCTTCTTCTTCTTCTTCTTCTTCTTCTTCTTCTTCTTCTTCTTCTTCTTCTTCTTCTTCTTCTTCTTCTTCTTCTTCTTCTTCTTCTTCTTCTTCTTCTTCTTCTTCTTCTTCTTCTTCTTCTTCTTCTTCTTCTTCTTCTTCTTCTTCTTCTTCTTCTTCTTCTTCTTCTTCTTCTTCTTCTTCTTCTTCTTCTTCTTCTTCTTCTTCTTCTTCTTCTTCTTCTTCTTCTTCTTCTTCTTCTTCTTCTTCTTCTTCTTCTTCTTCTTCTTCTTCTTCTTCTTCTTCTTCTTCTTCTTCTTCTTCTTCTTCTTCTTCTTCTTCTTCTTCTTCTTCTTCTTCTTCTTCTTCTTCTTCTTCTTCTTCTTCTTCTTCTTCTTCTTCTTCTTCTTCTTCTTCTTCTTCTTCTTCTTCTTCTTCTTCTTCTTCTTCTTCTTCTTCTTCTTCTTCTTCTTCTTCTTCTTCTTCTTCTTCTTCTTCTTCTTCTTCTTCTTCTTCTTCTTCTTCTTCTTCTTCTTCTTCTTCTTCTTCTTCTTCTTCTTCTTCATCTTCTTTCTTTTTTTTTCTTTTACTTTAACGATATTTCGCAATGATTTTACACTTGTAACTCTTTGTCAAAGCTTGTTTTACGAAAGAGATAATTAATAATTATGTAAAATTTGGCATTAAAATATTTTTTTTTATTTCTACAGCAGCTGTCGCCGAAATTTTAGACTCGCTAGATGATATTGAAGTTCTCCAAGAAAGTGGCAGACTGAGTAGATCAGAAATTCTTGCTGCTGTTGATGACAAACGACTTCGAACACTATTAGAAGTAAGAAACCCCTATAAATTTATATTTCATCATAAAATCTAATAACTTTCATACTTTATAAAATCATGATTGTTATTTTTTATTGGAAATAGTTCATCAAACAGTTCATTCACCATCTGCAAACAATAAAATCGTAATTGCGTAGGGAAATAGTGACAAGTGAATAGATTGCTTTTATAATTTCTTAATATCACAAACTGCCAAATTTTAATAAAACATTGCTTGCGCGATGTCGAATTTCGTTAAGGGTATAATAGATGGCCGAATAAGGCCGAAAAAGCTTTGACAGAGACTTACAATCGGTAAAGTAGGCACAATCGGAAAACTTCCCTACTATCATTGATCCGTGTAACCAGCCGATGGAGGGGTAGATTCTGCGCGCTATTATCCAACAATGGGCAAGCATTTGCTTCGGGAGCACCAACTTTGCTGATAAATTGTTTAGTAACAGTTGAAAGCGGATCGCGGCGCTGCAAGCGTTGCTCACTCGTTGAGCGATATTGAGTCGAAATCTTGGGCAGTGCCACAGCGATTTTGCATGCTCTGAAGCGAAGGGGAGCCACCGTATTGTGGCATTGAAGTGCGCTCCCTTGCGGTCGCATTGCAGTGAAAGATCGAAGCGGTGCATTCACGGTTACTTCTTGCATCAGAGCTTTTCCTGGGAATCAGGCAGCCTAAAGATGGCTGCTTCATAAAGATAAAAACAAGGAGGGGAAGCGAAAAATCAAGAGGGGCTAGGGAGGTGTGGGCAAGGAAGAAGGGCCAGAGAGAGAGAGAGAGAGAGAGAGTGCGTGTGGGTGTGTGTGACGCAGAGGGGGTGGCGAGTGATAGGGGGAACAAGAAGCCGAAACGAAATAAGAGTTGAAGCTGTATCACCAAACTCTTTAGTACTATTACACAATGACGTTAGATATTATAGAAAAGCAATCTCGTACATATGTCAGGCGTGGAGCACCCGTTATCTTATTTCTAATTGTCATATTTTTCTTCTTTTTATCATTCGCCCTGCTGATTATATTTTTTTCCACAATTCGAGGACGAATTTTACCGCCGGCACTAAATGTTGAGCCTGATTATCCAATTTAGGCTTGCTTATCACCGATTATCAATGAATAACAAAATAGATTTTTATTTGCTTATGCTTCTTTGCGAACTAAGCATATCCTGAACATTAATAGAGACATTAACGAATATGATGGTGAGTTATTCGTCGAATATCGACGAATTATTAGTCGATATTATGTGCTTTGATGTTTTTTTCTTCTCTTTATGTAATTTCTGTAACGATTAAAGAATCTAATTTTTGTAATTTCAATTATTATCGGTAAATATATGATAATATACATCAATAGAAAATATTGAAAATAAAATTTCACTTTATCGTTAAAGCTATTTTTATTTACTACGTTAATTTCTATCGTTGCAATAAGATTTGCTCGTCGCTAATCTGCGATTAATAATATTAAATACGTGAGTGCAATTTTCTTCTCTAGTCGTATTTATTTGCACTGTCATAATATAATGTAATTCGCTGCTTACAAAAATTATTTATGCTTATTGATATATTAATAATAAATAATGAAAACTAAAAGACGGTAACTTACATTTATACTTAATTTGATTATCTAAATTGTAGATTTACGATAGAATTGCGACGCGACTTCCGTCACCGTGTCGAGCACCACAAACTGATGCAGTTCAGAGAGCGCAAGAAGTCGAGGAGCTTCTTGGAGGAGCCGAGAGGTCATCTACGAGGAATATCGATCGTAACGATCTTCAAGAACTTCAAGAACTACTTGTCCTGCCTCATTTTAAGGTAAGACTTTTTTAGCTATTACGACTTTACCAAGACTTGTAATAAAATTCAAAAAGTATCTCCCTAATCTGACACATAATGTGAAGTCTGGCCTATTTAAAAAGTTTTTTTATTAATATTCTTTTGACGTGGTCTATCTAGAAAACGAGATTGACCATTAATGTGTATTATAATATTGTTAATATTGTGCACTTGTTTCAATGCTTCAGTCGTTATCGTTCATTTAAGAAATCATTTACACACGTGGCTAATAAATATTTTTCAATGGTTCGTAACGACGGCAGTATCGAGCTAAAAGTACGATTAATCGTCCGAGTATTCCTCGCACGGATTAAGATCTTGCGTCAGAAGCATCTTACAGCTTTCTTGTCGATAGTTTAATAACGAAGTCGATCATTCATCAAAGTATTCCTTATAGAGTGAACCGCCGTGTCGAAGTTCCCGAACAACGATATCATTCTTTTGTTTTGTTTGCTAACAATGAATTTGTTGCGATGTTTCACCTCGTCTGATCTATAAAATTATAACCGGGTCGCGAATATGTAGGTCAATCGTTAAAATTCTCATTAGAAAATTCCGTAGAGATAGAATGTGCATTTTGTCGTAGCGGAGAAAGACGTATAGATAGCTAAAAGTATCTCAAAAGAAAGTGGCATGGAGGAGATGAATCATTAGAGAAGAATCTCCGGCGAATGAATCCATCCATGAGCTCGCGGCTCGCTTTCTTATTATACTTTCCAACCATCAGTACGAGTAATAGATGGTCCATTGTCCACGATATCCTCTGTCTTTATCCTTTTATTTGCATTCACATGATTATCTTCTTAAACCAGTATTCGAATCCCGTACTTGCTTCATTCGACTTTACTCATTTTTCGTCTGCTTTTAACATCTCTCCCTCCTTGATGCTTCCAGCCACCACAAAGAGTCCGCCCCTGGAGGTTTAGTTAGCTAAACTTGTAGAATATTTAACGATGCAAAGTCTCTGCATTTTACTACCAGGCATTAATTTATCATGCTCTCTTCATTTCATCGCATCTCCGACGTGAAAGCTCACAATTAGCGCGAAACTTGTGAAACACACAGTTGTCATTACAATCTAAGATCTGCTTGAATATAAAAGAGTTATTATTTATCTCTCTTTCTATCAATTTCACTTGGCTTAAGAAATTTCAAATTTACGATACAATATGACAAAGTTGAAAAGCATAATCGATCATACTTTTTCGTCGGCGAACGCAACCTAGCCCCGTCATTTTTCACGGACCGAATTTTTTTTAGTAAATGATTATAAAGCGTAGCCGGATAAGCATTTGATTAATGCGTGAATTAGTGGTTTTTTACTCGAGCTGTATTATGCCACCGTACATTAATTATGTTCTTTTTTTTTTGTTTTTTTTTTGTTTTTCGTTTTAATTCAGAACGCAGTTAGTTTCTCGCGCAAATTGTCATAATTTCTTTTTACGAAACGCCAACAAACCGTTTTACTCATGCACTTGGTGCAGCTTCGTTAACGAAAGCATTAGCCATTATAATCTCGCTCATTATTTGAAATGATCGATTGATTTCATTTGAGCAAGAAGAGTCTCAAAATTGTATCTTGGAATTGTTTGCAAGCCATTATTGCAAACAGATCCCGTGGGTTTTCGTGTCCGTGTATTAATTCCACATTGTCTTCTTGTAATTTATATATTAAAATCAATAGCCAGTGGTGGCCCCTCGAAACGACAAAGTACGAGTCCGTTTGTAAGTGTAAATACCTTCTATCGTTCTCGCCTCCCCCCTCTCTCTCTCTCTCTCTCTCTGTCCCCCTTATATCCCCCCTAAACGCCAAACCCCTTATTATCGCTAATTTTCCCTGATTAAAATGGCTGCAGAGCGAATGTCTGTCGTTTCAAAAGCAAGTATCACGCATCTTTGTACGCATTCATGTCCGTCCGTCGTCGTCTCATCCGACAATTCCACTTTAATGGAATTTCTCTTGACTTGAAAACTTCATTTCCTTGAGTTAGCAGTATTTTCGCGGCGCGCTTTTTTCGTGAATCCGCTTCCGCAGCGATTCATTTCCTGACTGTAAGGGGCACTTGCTATGCCACCGTGAAAACAACACTGATATCGAGCATGCCGATGTTGTTGGTGATGTTGTTGGTGCTGCCATCGGAACGCGAATTCGAAGGTAGCGACAGTTGCGGAATAGCAGAGTGATGACGATTGGTGCGAGTGGGAGCTTTAGCGGTGGTGGTGACAGGATGGCGGTGGCGGTGGCGGTGGCCGTGGCGGTGGTGGTGGCGGCAGCAGCGGCGGCGGCAGTGGCGGCGGCGATAGCGGAGGCGGAAACACTGACACGCTGCTATGCAGACCTCTCAACCTCTGCCCCTCTTTTGAACACAGCGGGCGTCTCGCTCGCACTCTTTGGCCAGGGCCGTGGAAGCGGAGAAGGGTCGAGTCAGAGCTGCCGCCGCATCGTCCGACGGCCAGGGCGCCCTCATGTTAGTACGCCGTTGAACGTACATCGTATACGACGTCTTCGACGTGGCCGGGCCGCGGTTAATCCCATATTCCATAAACGGTACACGTGATCTCGCGCCCTCTTCGCATGCGTACGGCTAAACCATTTTGCTTTAGTTATGTGATCGCCGTTTTATCATGTACACGCGCGCCCACCCCCGTTACATCACGCATACCAGGCACACCAGTTCACACCAGTTCACACCAGTTCACACCAGTTCACACCAGGCACACCAGGCACACCAGGCACACTTGACGTCCGGTATCGAGTGCGATAGCGTTCGATAATTCTAGCGGCATTAGAAGCTGCCGATCGACGAGCTTAGCTGCCTCGAGGGCGTTATGAAGCGCACCTTCTCGATAAGCTTTAAAGGTTGAGTAGGACCGTCCCCGTCTTTTGTATGTAAACACGGTAGAGAGGTGGCGATGGATGGCTGAGTCGAGTGCGCAAACTCGCGAACACTCGCGCTTTGACATTTTGTTGCGAGCGTTTGTTCTAGTGTTGCATTATCACGAACGGCGTTGCAGGAATTTTCGATTTAGAATGTCGGGAACTTGAAATGTAGGGAGCCGAAGAAGCTGCGAGTAGTAAATTAATTCCTACTTCCAATCATCGGCTTGTTAATTAACCTTAATTGAAAATGTTCGAAACACTCGGCTGCCTTTTTACGATTGATTTCCCTCGCTAATAGATTTGCTTCAGGCTTTACCGATGCCTTGTGACGGGCACTGTAACAGCATAATATGGCCCGTCCATTTTGTCGCGTAAGCCACCTAATGTTCCGTAGATAACTTTCTATTTAATGAGAACTACCGTTGTTTTCTTTCAATGAATCGAAGCGTATGGAATTTGTCGTAGTGTAGGTGGTGGGCTCCTTAGTTTTAGCGGCCAGAGCAAGTGATAAAATTCAAGAGAGGTAAAGCGATATAATGGGTAAATCGCAAATATAGATAAATAAACCGGGGGAGAGTGGAGGGGTTTGAGAACAATTTACGCGAATGTTATTTTAAGCCCGTCCTCGGATATTTAATTAGTTGTATGATATCGAATAAGCTTTAAAGCTTAAGTATGTGAAGCAAACTCGCGCTTCCTCCGACATATAAATCATATTTGGAAACACGTGCACCTATATGTATGCATAATCACGTGCACCGTTCTACTGTGTATACAGATTTAGAAATGGAATTTCATAGCGTGCAAGGGGTACTGGTAAATAAGAGATAAAATGTAGATAAAAGAATGGGAAATAAATAATTTTCAATCGATAAATTTGGCATTTCTTCAGCTTCTTCACTTTATGGTATTGTGTATTTGAGTGGATAAGCTTGACTTGTCTATTAAGAAAATCATATTATTTACGTACTTTTCGTCTCAATTTTCTCTATTCATGTCATAGCTCTAGTTTTATTTAATCCTAATATTTATTTATTCAATATATAACAGTTTTTCTATAGGATTTCGTTATTGTATTTCCAAATTCTGTAATTATTTATGATCGTGTCTTTTTTTTTCCTTTTTTTCTTTTTTTTGTCCAAATCGTATATTTATCATGAAGTAGCAAGGTTTTATTAATGCAAATTATTATTTATTCTACCTAATAGAATCTTATATTGCTTTATGTTGAGTGAATTATGCGTTTATTATACCAGACTCTGAAGAATTTGATATAATAATTTGTACATTATAGAGCTCAAGTATTATGATATATTATTATGATTCTACAACAATGCAATCAAATATGTTAAATGTATATAGACATTATTATCATTTTTCTTGAAAAATTAACAATTAAAAATAAGGAAAAATGTTAAGTAATTATTTAACTGTAATTTTATAGGTAGACTAGAGCTGTATGTTTTTATATTATGAATAGAAAGAAAAATATATATTAAATCGATTAGACTGTATATTATATTAATTTTAATATTTACATTTCTGTTCTAATGAAGCGCTTAAATTTTTATTTTTGTTTTATTTGTTGTTGTTGTTTTTTGCTTAATCTAATAAGATCATTGATTACTTAATAAAACTTTTAGTATAATTAAGTATAGACATATACATATATCATTAGAATCAAACAGTTTGTTCTTAAATTTTAGTTTATTCTACACATTTCATATAATAAATAACATCGTTTCTCCATCTTTTCCTTACATTGTCAATTTGAAAATATAACCTGAAATGACATATTCAACGAAATTCGTAGTAGATTTAATCGAGATTTATTGTTATATATAATTTACGAAGATTTATTTCAACTCGATTATGTTCCGTAAAAAAAAAAAAAAAAAAAAAAAAAAAAAAAAAAAATTATAATTAATAGTCGTTGATAATTTTAGTTAAGTAGATAATTTTCAAATAATTAATTAACCGAATGATTGTAAATCTATCGTATATATTTGACATGATTTATCTTGTTAAACGTGATGATTATAAATCGTGGGCATTGTGATTGCCAGACACGATTTATCCAAAACATACCTGAGATTTCAAATAAAATTTTAGTCTTCGCTTAAAGGAATAATGTCTAAATTGAGTTTTCAATTAGATTTTCGACATGGATTTACAAGATGTCATATGATCAATATTGCACTACTTTTGTATATTTTAACATAACTATATTAGGATGATGTTATCGCGAGTATATTAGCACGCGAAAATATCCAAATTGTTTCAAGTATTTCAAATTATAAGAGGTTGTTGTTATTATTATTATTATTATTATTATTATTATTATTATTATTATTATTGTTACTTATCTAACGTATAAGTCCATTTATTTAAACGCAACATCGTATTGTGTATAGAAAAAAAATAAAAAAAAATAAGCTTAGACATTCTAAAATAAACCCGACTTATAATGGTCAGTCTTGCATATATTTACAATTGTCAACAAATATATGGGTTAAGAAAATTCTCACGGTCGACGCTTTTATCGCACATATAAATTACGATAATTAATAGCACATATTAATAATATACTTTTTTAATAAATATTTAATAAATAATAATACAGTAATAATATTTAATAAATATTTTATACAGCCGAATGTATTGTATCCGACTTTCGACATATTGAATTCCCCCAACTCACTTATCAACGAAATATCTCAGCTGTATTGTCCTCCTGTTTCATAACGTTATAGCACCATTGTGTTATTGCAAAATCGATTTTCTTGATGTAAATATTAACCTTTTTACATTACAGCAAAATTTACATAGCATAAACATTATATAAATTTCATTTCTCACCGCGAATAAGGCTTTTTCATAAATAGATACTTTTGTTCGTGTGACTTTGAAATATGAAGCGAATAATAATTTTAGTAATTTCCATAAGCAGTGTTTATTTGATTCTTCTACTACTATATTCCATGGCCGAATTAAAAAAAAAAGTTTGTAAGCGTATCATGAGAGGTGTTGCAATAGTTCTAATAAGATTCAACATTGTAGTTCAATATTTTGTATTTCGAAGAGGTAGTAGTAGGAAAATCATATCCCATCAATGTCTACGTTTAATAATAATTTAATTTCGTACGTTACTAGTTGCTTGAACTTCTCAACTGATTAATCAAGATAACCCTCCATCGCTTTTAGGAGTCGTGTTACTACTGATACTACAAGCCCTTCATCATTTAATCCGTGGCAAACATTTAGACTCACTTTATCGAATGTAGCGTTTTATTGACAGACGAACAATTATTTCTGGCATCTTTTAATACTAAGATCAATACCAAGTATAATTGATATTAAAAAAAAGAAGAAAAAAGAAAAGAAAAGAAAAAAAAGAAAAAAGAAGCAAAGTAGATAAGAAATAATAATAACAAGTAAAAGAAGAGTAATATTGAAAATTCATTAAAACGATAATTTTTATTATTCTTGTATTGACGATACGTTATGTGATACATTAAAGATATTCCAAAGTATAAAGTTAGTTGTAAGTATAAACGAGTGGAAATAATCAATGTAGACTTCACGGCGTAAATTACAAGAGCTTATAAAGAGAAATTTATCATCATCAAATTTATTATTATTCATTTATAAAACAATGCTTACGTCTCGTAAAAAACAACCTCGTAAGACGATATTTCTTACTTTCAATTTACCTTCGGGAAAATTTAACTTTATATATCCGTTGAAGTAGTCGTATCATTACTTTCGCCGGTACTGAACAGATTGCTTCGAGAACCTTTCCTCGGCGACCATTTCAATTCGCATCTCCGTTCTTTTTATTCCATCTACTCGTTCGCTCGCTCCTTCACTTGCACTATATTTCGTTAATTTTTCTTCCATCTCCGTTTAAGGCCGATACAAATCACTCATCTCGTCTTCATTCAAGTTCCGCATTATTTTTTATAAGCTATAAAATACAAACGCCCTGAAGTGGTTGTAAAATATTAATGAAAGATGTTTTCTTCGTGCCATCTTTTTTGCTGACACTGATAAATGTGTGTCAGGTAGCTTATGAATCTGCCTGCCAGTGTGCCAGACAATATTACATGTAATAAACATAACATATACATATTTTACTTTGTTCTTCTCTATTCCCTGGAATAATAATGATGACTGTAATCAATTGATTTTATTGTTATTAATAAGTTAATGCGTTCGCTCCACTAATTCTTTATAAACGTATTTATTATTTAAGGGCTGGATAAATTTATTCGTTAGTTTATAATAGATTTAATATTATCGATGTTATGTAAAAGAGATGAAGCGTAATATATTAATAAGAATTAAAGTAATTAAATTATGTAATTATATTATTTTCATTTTCCATGAAAATGTACAGTTTAATGCATATGAATTTACTAATAATTTAAATCTTTTAAACTGTAGGAATACATATATACCTTTAATACAATGATAAATATTTAGAAATTTTATCTAACTATTTCAAATCACATTGATAATTAATACTTTAAAGATATTCAATATCATAATTAATAAGCTGTTGAGACGGATAAATTAAAAAAATATAAATATAATAGTATGAAACTATATTCGTAAATAAATTTTGAAATCATGATATTTAATAATTTTAATCTACGACCTGTTCGGATTATCGATATACTTAATGTACTAAAGATCGTAGAGTAGAACTTGTACATGAACTCGTATAGAAGAAAAATGTTGTTCGTTTAAAAAAAAATAATGTTTCAAGTTTTTTCAAATTATTGAACGAACCATATTTTCTGTAACTATTGCTATAAAGGAGGGTATGATTTTTTTTTTTTTGAAAGTAGTTAAGTTCTCAGTTAAGCTTAGCTTAGAAAATTATGAATTCTTCTAGTTTAATAATATTTTCTCTGTTATTACGATTAATAATATTTTTATTTTCAATTACGTTTTGTATTATTTGTAAAAGGGTCGTTGATTTTTTGCAATTTAAAATATTAGATATTAATAAATCGAGTAAAATAGTGCTTACATATATAAAATATTGGTAATTAATTTTAAATCAAATTTACATTAATCAAGGTCATACGAACAATACACAGCACTCATTGTAGATAAAATATAAGGCAATGAATCGTAATAATTTTCAATATTTTACATTATAATTAAATAAACAATATTTATATTGTGTTAATGTATTAATTCAGTCAATTATATTATTTGTACAATTATTTTATGAAACCGAAAGCTATATTTACATCATAAGATCTGGAAGTTTCAAATTAATGTTATTGATTTTTTTTTTATTTTATTATAACTTGAGTTGAGCACGTAATTTAAAATGATATATTCTATATTCAAAATGCGATTTCATGCATATATTCAATAATTAAGTATTAAGAATATTCAATGTAAGTACGAAAACGCTTCTGATCGACAATTTGATAAGCTGATATTTTGACTGATCTCCTTCGGCATTCTGTAATAATCTTTTTTCTTAAAATCTTTTTGTACATTTCCTTTTTAAATCCTTGTAGGACGCTCAATAGTTATTAAGCTTTAGATATATTATATATATATATATATATATATGACTTTATACACATTTTTCTGGGAACTAAATTGAAAGCCTTTTTTCTTAACGCTTGCCTCATTTTGTTTATATTTAGTTCTTTTTTATCACGCTCTTTTATTTCTATCTTATAACTCTATATGAACGTTTATTTTGTTTTTCTTGTGCAGCTCTATTTTTCATTATATTTTTCATTACATTTTCTTAATTTTCGATTTTCTCTCGTCTCTTTTTTGAAATTCTTTGTGTAAATTATCAACCTTCCTAAGCTTCTCCGCCTGCTTAATGTCTCTATGCACCTAGCAAATATTACCGCAGTAGCAGTTGCTGTTAATCGCAAAAATACATAGGTTTTATCATATTTCGATCATATTAAAAAAACAAAAAAGTCTTTACCTTTATCTTAAATAGCATCTAAAGTATTCTGGCTTGTCATTCACAGTCCTTAATAATTACGAAATAATTGTATTGAAAAGCTGCACTTAAATATAATTTCTCTTCAAAGAATTTGCTCATTACTTTATTTCATTATCCAATTCTTATTATTAGAAGTTGTAATCCTTTCGAAATAATAATGATAATTACGTTCTCTCAAAAATGAAATATTCATTTTCTTCAAGATTTCACACTATTATTGTCGAATAAATGATACAGCTAAATCCACGTCCAAGCATGCACCCCCCCCCCCACACACACTTGATATAGTATTTTACAATTTTTATTTCTTTATATCCTTATTAAAGTTGGGTTCTATTACATGTTCATAATAAATAAATATATTTAAGGCATTATGATATTACATTTCAATTATTGCACGTTCTTATATATTATTTAAACCTATATCGACCTTATAAAATGAGGTTATATTGCAAATTCTAATTAAAAAAGTCAAACAGTGAACAAAATATACTTTATTAAATTGATCTTTTAATTAATTAATTTTAAAAACGTTACATTTTAAAGTTTTTCTTTCAATTTGATATTAACTTTGATATTAACATCGTAATTTTGTTTAAACGTTATATACCATATTCTATTTAAATATATATATCTCCTCTCTCTCTCTCTCTCTCTATATATATATATATATATATATATAATTTTTGTTTTATTATTGTTTTATATAATCCTTCATTTTAGTTTATATTAATATAAACTAGATTAATATTTTCTTTAATATAAACTTCTTTAATATAAAGAATTTGTTCAATTATACAATCCTGCTTTTGACATTAATATCCAGTATAATTATCATTATGTTGCATTTAATGAACTATTTTATAAATTTTAGATTTATTAGTATAATTTGTTTTACACATGATTTATTTATTGAATATCGACAGAAAAACATCGTGTGAAACAAATTGTTATTTAAATTCTTATAATAGCAATACCATTAAAATAAATTTGGTATATTATTTTTTACGTAATTTCATCAACTTCAAATTGTCTTCAATACTTGGGAGCATATTGGGAATTACGTAATTTGCTCGTAAACTTCTTGGCTTATAATAAGTTATTAGCAATGAAAGATGTACAAGATTTATCGCTAAAAATACACACATATATATTGCCATCCGTGAAGATTTATGTAATTACCTTTAATTACAGAGACTTACAAATATTTCATTCCTTTAACAGTGAATAGATATTAAATAATATTGTTTTCAATTGATGGCAATGTATAACGTAATATATATATACATATATATATATATATATATGTATGTATGTATGTATGTATGTAGATACAAGCATCTGGAATTAATCTGTTTGGTTGAATCTGAATTCTGTTTATAAATTTCCTTAAAAATAGCCGAAATTTTCCGAATAAACATTTACATTAGTGTACATTAATCAATTTTTTATAAAGCCCATCGATATTTCAAACCTTCAAAATGTACAAATTATTTTTATACGTTATATGAAAATAGTGTCGAAAGAAACATTCTTTATCGATCTGAAAATTCAAGATGGGACTATTGGTTGTCGGACGATGATATTCATCGCATTTTACTTCCTCGCACTTTTCCAACCATCGCCTCGATTTCCATTCCCCTCGGTGAGCTGCGTATCTGGGATTTTTCGATGAAGTGATTTGAAGAGTGGCAGAATAGCAGGCCTGAATTAATAGGCGTATCGAGAGATTACGGAGAAGATCAAGAGCGTGCAACATCGGGATTGAATAGAGCGAGTAAATCGTGAGAGAAATTTGTGATAGGATAGATATTTATTAATTGCAAAGAGATCAGTCGTCCGTGTGAGTGGATAGACTTTCTATCAAGTTATTTCAAGTCTTAGGCGTGTCAAGCATGTTAATAGGCACATCGTAGAGCGGTAATAGAGAGAGAGTGAGTGATTGAGGGCGGTGGGGTGGGGGTGGTGGGAAGTACGAAGAAAGACGAGGGCATAGAAATAGAGAAACGGGCTATAAAAATGAGGGTGAAATAAATGAAAGGGTATTTGTGAATGTATATGGTGCTCGCTTGATTCGAGTTCCCATATTTCCAGACGCCCGAGAGTTTCCGCAGTGTTTACGCAGTTATGTTAGCTCGTTGTACCGAATTAGATAAACAAGATGTCGGAGATAGTAGAATTGAGGTCGGATAGAGGTGCTTAATGGGCTGATACCTTGTTGAAAAGGAAGCTGCCGGCAAAAGAGCCTGGTTAATCAGCCCTGCCACTTTGGTCGCAAGGAGATATTATTGGCGGTAAGCTATTGTTGCGCGCCGCGAGGAAAAGGAAGTAGTATTAGTGCCGTCGAAAAGCAAGACGACGACATCAAAGTGGCATGTTTAATAAGAAACTACTTCAGTAATAATCTGCTGAGGCAGCGCTAGAGCTAGATGCACCTTAGGCGGCAGCTATTACGTCAGAGAAAAGAGGCTAAAGCGAGTCACAGTGCGAGGGAGAGACGCACGAGGCGTATTTGACCTTGCCATGCCTATGTAAGCTGGTAAGAAGACCGCTGCCAAATTACGAGAGTCCTCGGAGAGGACCCCGAGGGCCTTCGGCAGAGCGGTATTACTTCTTGTGTCTTTGCGCAGTGAGAGGCTGTGCGGGTTTTGTTATAGACTCTTTGTTTGCATCGGAGCATGAAAACACACTCACTGCCAACATTTTAACTTTCTTTCTCTAGCCTCAGCACTTCCTTTTATTTATCTCTTTCTTTATCTTATATCCTTATCTCAGCATCCAAGTCTCTCCACCCCGCTCTCTCTCTCTCTCTCTCTCTCTCTCTCTCTCTCTCTCTCTGTGTACGTTTCTTTTTCTGTTTGCCATCAAGTCGAGTGCTCTGAAGACCATCTGAACATGACGGGAACTTTCCAGATCTCACTAGATTTTCCTTTCACTAATGGTTCAGCTGATATTATATACATTCGCTGCTATCAGCTTCACTATTATTATTAGTATAAAAAAAAAAATGTTGACGCACTAGCAAAGCTTCCTGCTCCTGCTCTTTTCCATGCACTTATTTTCTTTTTTGCGTTTTGTTTTTCAATCCGAATTTATGTTTTATAAGGTTTTTTTTTGTTTTTTGTTTTTTTATATTTATTTTCTCATTTTCGTGATTTTTTTCCCCACAAACTTATACTTGTATTTTAACTTGCTCGCGTGTGCAAACTTTACTTTTATGCAAAAGACAACTTGTTGAAAGTTTTATTTTTTTTTCTAATAGATCTTGGAAGAAGTTTCCGCCAACTGTGTGCATTTAAAAATATTTACATTTTACACAAATTTGTTGGAATCGTATTTTTACATTTTAATAAAATAGATGAAATACTCAGATAATTACTTTCGTTTTGTATTTTTACTTTATATTTGTTATATTTGATTTTATTTTTGTTATTATTAATATAGAGACATGAATTTTATTTCTGACGTGAGTTATTAATAACTGATAGATTTAACAAAAAAAAAAAAAAAAAAAAAAAAAAAAATAATAACAAAATAACAAAAAAAAAACGAAAGAGAATTAATGATGATCTCGGTAATAAAGTACATAAAATGTTCGTATTATAATGCACTTTTTGTGTTGTGATATATTATAAATAAATATCTACTAAATTTGTGGTGTCATTATTTTTTCCATTACATTAATTAATAAAGATCGAAACACGTGATATTTAAGATCCTTTAATAAAGATACAATCACCAATCTCTGTATACTAGAAATGCAATTTGAAAATTATGCATTGATAAATGTAAATTTAGTCCATGGACTTGCTGCATTGGGCTATATTTATTAAAATGAATTTTGTATGTCTAATGTGCAGGTATCGTATGCTTTGATTATTGCAAAAACTGAAGCTTACGTATGTACATAGGAGCCACTTATTATTCATTATGAATAGCAAACATTTAATAATTTGTCAGAAACAATTCTAACTTGACTAGTTGGAAAAAAGGGTCGGTTTTGTAGAAAATAAAAAGAGCAGAGTACGGCAAAGTAGTTTTTGTTGATATGTTGCCAGTCCTAGAAGATGTATATTCGAATTTCGCATAGAGAATCTTTTGGATCTCGTCACGATACCGAAATAGAAAATGGAAAACTCAAGGATACATTTAGATGCAGTTGAATGCTCGAGAAAAAGAGAATTCTTTCCGGAGACAATCTAGCCTCTGTAGGTTGCATCCGTACACGGGAGCGCGCGCGCTAACACACACACACACACACACACACACACACACAGAGAGAGAGAGAGAGAGAGAGAGAGAGAAAATTCTATTGACCAAAGGACTGGCAGTTAGATGGCCTACTTGAAACGTTACACGCAGATTGCTGCGCTTGAAGTGGCTTCATGCCCAAAGCAGTCATATCATGGAGGGAAAGCTTAACGCAAACAGAAAGAATTGTAAGTCGAATCATACTTCGACAGACTTAGCATTTTTTCGTAAATGTAACGAATGTTCAAACTTTGCTCTCGAATGCGAGTTTGCAGACAGTTTTATGATTGAATTCGTTGATGGAAAAAAGTTTATCGATGGGAAGATGTGATTTTTGGTGATTTCAGTCGTAAGAGCTCATATTGAAGATAATATATGAGGGTCTTTAAAAGATAATATTCACTTACAGATTGTAATGGTCGTAGAATACCTAGAAATTAGATTATTATGTTAATAGAAAGAAATAAATTACAGTGGAGTATCTACTAAATAATAGAATTTCTACTAATAGTACTGAAATAATGTGGATTTCTTCTTTGTAACTTGTAGCCTTAACAATCTTTTAAATCCTTATCGTTATTAGAAAGGTTTTCTATTATATTATCCAATGATATTTAAGCTTTTGAAAATTTTAATTACGTCGATAGAACGAGTTTCGTAGAAAATTTAGATCTTGGCATTTTTTTTTCATTTATCTATTAAATATTAAAGTGGAATACATTTTTATAAAAATAATTCCACGATTCCTTAATTTATATTGACCTTTAAAAATAATTACATACGTACACAATTATAAGCAGACTTATTATTTTAATTATAATAATATATAGAATATATAAATACTAGAGAAATTACAGAAGTAAAAACAATGAATGTAATGCTGTAAATTTCAATACAGTACGTTATTTAATTAAGTTCAAATGAAAATTAATAATAAATGATATTTGCACCGAAAAATTATTAGCCATAAAATTTTGCCGAATTTGTTATAATATGTTTTTTACCATTAAATCTTTAAATTGCTCATTCATTAATACAGATAAATTTTAATTTTTATAAACTGGTATATAAGTATATTCAAACTGATATATAATTTTATTCAATTTCAACAATATTGCTCTTTGAATTTCACAAAAATATAATTAGTGTAAAAGTAATATACATAATTATTAATTCAATTTCATACATAAGTGAAAAAATTCGTAATTAGATATTTTTCACATTATTATAAATCAAAATGTAATATCAAATATTTTACTTCTAGCTTTTTTAACGAACCGAATTTCGTTAATTATTTGCTTCGTTTTTATATGTGAATGATTAAACAGGATTATCAAAGGATTTTATAAGGTTTTGATTTTATTTTATATCCATTCTTCCCATCCACGATAGCCAACGTACACATATGTATATTTACACATCGTAAATTCAAAAAGAAAAAAAATTAATGATTTGCGTTTGTTAAAGTATTTTTAGATAGATCAATTTTCTCAATTACACGGTATTCGATAAAATTAATAAAACTCAACCGAATTACTTTTAATCCACTTATTTTTAAATATTTATTATTTACGGCACCAGTCACTATTAAATCATTTTATTACCCTAAAAAAAAATTTGTAATTTAAAAATAAGATTGAAGGTTAAATATTTTGTTAGGCATTAATCGTTTAAGAATCTTCAGAAAGTGATTATTATTACTGAAAGTATTATTATACTGCACTAAGTTTCGATATACCCGTAATTAAACTACAATGAACTTTAACATGAATTTTTAATTTAATACTTAATATTAGATCATCCCATTACTATTTAAAAACCTATTTGTTTGAATTTCATTGAATTAGATTCATTATTAAACAGATTGATAAACGTTGTTAGATACTGCCAATCTGATTGTCGTTGGAACGTAAAATCAATTCAAATTAGTTTACATAAGGATACGTGAAAATTAGGTTAGTCTAACATTGTTATTTAAAGAATTAGCGTAACAACAATGTTACAAAATACAAATACGCATATATGTATTTACAAAAATCTAGTTTAAAACATCCCAACACCCACGTATCCAATAAAAAATAACAATGACAATAATTATTTATGTAATTAATTAATTAATTAAGCTCGCTAAATGTTAGCTATACTAGTAAGAGTGACAAACATTGTTCAATATTTCCAGTCAACGTTAGTTGAAATATTTTCTTCTCTTACAAATTTTCACAAACTAAAAGCAAAGTATGATCTTGATGCTCATTATCTAGAATAGTGTTTAGAATTTTACGAATACATGGATAGACGTTGATGTCGCAATGAATATTGCCTATATATGCTAAGTAAGAAGTATTCAATGGGTAGTGTGTTCAGCCTCATGTCCATGACAGTATTCTATTTCTTGTCTTTAAAGAACTTTTTACCTTCTCTACTACAACCTTTGCCGTATCGCACTCGATTTTCGGTCATTCAACATGTGAAAAGAACACCTATGAAATTTTTAAATGTAACTTTCTTCATCATTCTCCCTTCTCCTCTGTGCGCCCGTCACTCTCATTTCACTCCCTCGTCGTCTTTCTCTCTCCTCCATTTCTAAACCACATCCCCCACCCGTCCCGCGCCACCACCGTCCCATCAAGTCGCCCGACTGTCTTTCTTACCGTAGATATACTCACGTACGTACTTGATGCTCTCGAAACTACGAGACATGTCTATTTTATCACGCTGTTTTATATTCAGCGCCACGCATAGTCTCTTCGCATGGCTGTCACTGGGTTTTCTCGAGTTACTCACATACTTAACAGTTTGACACGTCTATACAAATAGCTTGGGGAAACCGAACATTTCGGTGCG
>NW_011948423.1:5802119-5818396 GCF_000503995.2 Ceratosolen solmsi marchali
CGGTTACATGGCAAGGCAGTCAATCTCAAAATCTCTTTGGAGGATCGTCGTGTCGCGTGGTAGTTTTTAGGTTGCCTGAAAGTCCCCCGTTAGCGCAAACTTTGGTAAAGTGATTCACCGAACTGTCAGCACTTCAAATGGACATTAAGTGCTGCAGCTACGAATTTAGACTTTTAAGTAATCGAGTATCCTTGAGTTTGCATGAAAAACGCGGTCGTAATAATCGAGTGATAGCGACAGGATAGAGACACCAACACGGACCGAGTGCTAAAAATCATATATTTATTAAGATTTACTTATCAACTTTAAAAATGTCTTTAGAATTTAACTTAAGCAATCATTATTCAAGTAATTTTGCACGTCGGTAATGAGTGAGCGGTGATAGGGAGGTTTTCTAAGTAACGCTGAAAATCCAAAAACATTGGGAATTTCGAAGAATAATTGAAGCATTTCGATCTTTTGATCGTGCAATAAATATATTATGCTTGCATTAGAAAGTAAATCATTAAATTTGATTAAGATGTAAATCTAACATTTCTATTCTAACATTCGAAATTTTTCGTTAAACGAACTTTATCCCAACCCATAAAAGTTAAATGCGCACTTTGATAGAATTTTAAATTAATATTTACAAGCCACGCATGCAAATTCATTATTCAAGCAATTTTCTAAATTGATTTTAGAGCCACTCATACATTAAAAGAATATTTACCGTTAAAGAATCAGGGTGTTCACAGTTTTACTACACGGGCATACTCGATTTTATGAACATTGAAGTTTAACAAAAGCGCCGAGTTATTGAAATACCATTAATCTCCGCTTCATTTACGCTTCATGCAGCAATAACAATCCGTTAGATCCAATATAATTACTCGGGCATAATTCCGTTCGAACGTCCTTACGCCCATAATTTTTCTACACCGTCAGCCAGGATTTACACAACGGGGCGCAGCAGCAGCGGCGCTACTTGGATTCGCTTCTGCCTCGCCTCCCCTCGCCACGCCACGCCATCCCGCGCCTCACCTCATCTCACCTCACCACGCCTTGCAAAATTTCTCGCTACTCGCTCAATAAATACGCCACTCAATCAGACGCCCCCTAATTCAATATTTATAAGGGCACGAAAAGCGAAGACTCGAGTCGTCGCGTGAATCACTCCCGCACCATCGCCGCCTAGCGAGTCGCTTTCTCCTAACTCTCCCGCCTCGCCCTTGGCCGTCCCCGAGATTCGGCCCAACCGTCGGGACCGCGCTACTACCATTCGACCTTGCCGAATAGCCCAGGTTCGACTTACCGCGGCCGTATTAGACAGTTGCGAACAGGGAGGGGGTGGGGGCGGACATTAGACCGAAAAGTTCGGTATCCAATTGCGCCCGTCCACCAAGCCAGTCCTCGGTATGGCGACGCGGCGATGAATCCGCCCGGGGCCGGGGCGTGTCCATCCGAGCACGGGACCTGCGACCCGGCCCAGCGACTCCCGGAGAGCGACCGAGCGCCAGTCAGCCGAGCCCTGCTGTTGCCGCCGCGGCCCCTCCGCTGGATCGGCGAGGAGACGAGGCGATCGCTGCCGAGCTACGTGTACAAGTACTACCTCGCCCAGACTCGGGAGTGCCGGCGCCGATATCTCAAGGTAATCCGCTGGGCGAGATGCCGTTATTCGGGGGCCAATCTCTTTCTCCCCCGTCACCTCCTGCGGTTAGTAAGATATCGTCGCAGGCAAGTGGAGGTGGCGTCCGACGACTTGGCGTCAATCGTCTTGGTTAAAGAGAATTTTGCATGTGCCGAGGAGCTTGTGCAAGCACTTCCCCCACAAGAGGCGCAGAGCTTTGACCAGAGATTTTTCCAAATACATCTGGAGATTCCAGATTCCTTCTAAATGACTTTCACGACGAAATAAAACGACAAACAGATTTGCTTGCATGGCGTATGGAATATAATGTTATGTTAAGACTATCCGTTCAAGTAGAAATAGTCGATTCAGCTCTGACAGCTATAGGAAGATAATTCTTACTCCGAATGGAGAGCAATAAACTTTTCGATCATTTGTCCCGATTGCAGATAAAACGTAGTTTTTATTCAACTTTCACATATATTTAATTTAAAAATTTTATTAACGTCGCGTCAAACAAATTTAACGGCTTATTTATGTCGTGCAAATAACAGTTTTGACATTATGAAACAAGGTTTTAATAATCGGTTTTTATATCCGGAAATCTCTCATCGTTATGCACAGACATTTTTTTTTTTTTTTTTTTTTTTTTTTTTTTTATTTATTTAAATCCTGGTACATGAATAGATATTCAATTGCGTGAATAAACCAATCATTATAATAGCTTCTTCGACGATGCTCATTTCCTTAAACTAAGCGCGTGTGCTATTTCTGAAGATCAATTTTTCGAAATAAACCAATAATAAAGAATTATTTACACTTTTTCAATGTTTCTAACTCGACTTTATCTAAAGAAATGTAGCCAAACGTAACTCTTTATTCACTAAATGTCGTACTAACCTATATAACATTTTCAAAGACAGTTGCCCTTCGTATAAAATCATATTAATGTTGTCATTAACATTAAGAAGACCTTTAAATAATCATGTAAAAAATTATTAATTTTTCTTATGCATATATTAATGAGGCAAAGAAAAAAGTTGATAATATCAATTATCAATTAAAATTATTAGAAAGTTAAAATAAAATTTATATGTGCTGTATAATGTCAATCTAGCACAAATTCATTAAAAACAAACTAAATCAATGCCTACTTACAATATAAAATAAGTTTGTAAACTTTTTTCCCAATTTAAATATGAAAGTTAAATAAAAATACTTTACATTGTGTTTAATTTGAAAATTGATATTTTTCCTTTTATAATCATCGATTTATAGGCAATTCTATTCTTATTCAAACAGATTTCGGTAATTATAGAATTTATTATGAATAATTATAATTTATATTATAATACTATAATATTTATTAAAGCCGTATTAAAATCAACTGATTTACATCAATTTAAATATCAGTATTTAAAACAGTTTAATTATGAATTATTACTTAAAATTTCGTATATTATTTACAATCTATGTAATTTATTGTAAATAATTTTTATCCGAGTTTACTTTATTAGCTTGATATTTAATCCATAATTGATGAAAGAAAGAATTTTAATTGTTATAATATGTTTATCAAGAAATTTGAAAAGAGTTCGATTACTTTGTCTAACATTTTAATATTTTTTTAAACATGATAACCCAAAGATTTTGAACTTGTCAAGTATTTTGTTATGCAATAATAACTGGAAAGTAAGAGGTTTATGAAAAAGTTTAAAGATATTTAATTAAATATACTCATTCTTTTTTTCTTCTTATATATATATATATATGTATTGAACATAGTATTTAATAACTATCGAGTTTATATTCAGTATATTATACAGTTGTATTGATTTTCATTCAAGTTAAAAGTTTTTAAATAAATACATAATCTATTGACGTTGAGAGTTGGAACAAACATAGCCACAAAATAAAAAAATATGTTAAATATAGATGACTGTATAGTTTGAATATATTTAATAATGATAGAATATATATTGACACATACATATAATAATATTTATATAATACTAATCATATTGGAAATTTTATTTTATGTAGACAACACACACACATATATACATCTACTTATAGTTATATATATATATATATATATATACATGCTTACATTTGCATATATTACTTATAATCTAATAAATAAGTTTTCATCGAATAAAATTATAGTTACTTGAAATGGAGAAAATCAATATAATATTCATTAAAAAAAAATTATTAAAATTTGAGATTCTATTACAATAAGTTAAATAGTAAAACTTGAAATGAATCGTTAGAAAAGCTTTTTTATGTATAAGTTTTTTATGTTGTAAGTTAGTAAAAATGTATTTATATAACGGGAAAAGTATAAAGCGGTAATGGAAAATAGGGAACGTGTTTCGAAATTGTAAAATTGTTATAATTTATCGTGAAGTATACATGTTACTAACTACAAGATTGCAATTTCTTCACACAAACTTATAAAATCTAGTACTTATTATACATAGCTGGTTTCTGAATAAATTATTTATATTAAAGATGTTTAAACGTTATTAATAATTTAAATCTCTGAACCATATTTTGAAACTATTGGTTGAAATATTATATTAAATAGAATAAATTTAAGAAAAAAGTAAGAAATTTTAATACAAATTTTAGTAGAAATGCGTTAAAAGACGAGAGTTAAAAACAGAATTTATTATTATCCTATTTTTATTTTAAATAATGAAATGAGCTTATTAAACAGACGAACTAGCATTATTCTTCAATAAACATAAAACAATTCTTCTCATTGGAAATTTATTCTTTTTATTAAAAAATATCGTCATAAAATTCAATAAGCTGCCATTTATATTTGAATTTTACTTATACAGAATAGCGATAAGTTAAATTATATAATAATATTAATATCTGTTTTCAATTTCTAGAGTAATGCATAAAATTAATTTTACAATAGCTAGTTATATCTATCTACATATATGGTTGTATAGAGTAGAAGATATTTTAATGGATTTTTATCACTTTTGCTGAATTATATTTAAAGTAAGCATTTATAAAATGATAATTAATTACTATCGATCAATTTAATTTTTTAAATACTGAAAAGAATTTTGTTATGAATAGAATTATTTATCCAAATGTCATAAAGGTATATAAATATAATTGATAATTAATAATTAGAAGTGTTAGCTGGAAAATAAATATACATATTCTGCTTCATACATACAGGATGAGTAATATTCACAATCTACTAACATTTTTTGAATATCTGAACAGGTGAAATTAATATAGATTTTTATTTCCGTATTGTTATGCTACTATAAAATATGTTACATAAAAAATCACGGATCGATGTTTTATATTTATGTATTATATTCGTTTGTACAGTATATGTAGAATTTCTATAAAACAATAGTAATCTTTACGATATTTTTTGCCTAATGGGCAATTCATTGAGCTATATAAATATTTTATTTTATTTGCAGATTATATAATTATTAATTAATTTGAGATTAATATTATGTTAATAATTGAATAAATAATATACAATATGTGATTTTTTTTCTTATTGTTATTATAAAGTTTAAAGCAAATTAAGTAATTTACACTTGTATAAAAATGGTTGAATTCTATCCCTTATATTCCAATAGTATTAATATTAATATATTAACATTTATTAGTATATTAATATTTCAATATGTTAGTAAATAAAAATTCTATATACTACTAGCCAATTTACTTTATGTTTATTTAAAATTTTTTTTTTTTATCATTAAATGAATAAATTTCATTTTTTTTCACTTTTGAAATATAACGTTAATAACTTCACAATTAATGTTGATATTATTATATAGAATATTATATATGAATATCCATACACTTGTTCAACATTAAGAGGTTGAAATTTATTTAAGAAAATTTATTTGATAATAATTCGAAAGACGTTGTTAAAAAATTTTGTAAAATTTAAATTTTCTTCGCTATTCATTTATAATGAATGATATTATGTATATTCTTCTTTTATACATTTTGCATTGTATAAATTTTCTTCGCTTGTCTATTTTTTATCGAATACATCAAGGTGCTTTATTTCATTTTTAACACCAAATATAAAACAATGATAAATTCTCAAAACTTAAAAATAATTTTCTTGAAAGAAAAAGAAATGACAATTAAATTCTATATTTATGCGATGCTATAAGAACTTTACTTATGAATTATGATATTTTCGTAAGAAAAATTTCAAATTTAACCGGCAACTCATATGGTAATTATGAATTGTGACAGTTATTTCTACAAACTGTAAATTTAGATGCTCAAGTTTCATATTAAATAGCTGTTAAGCCAAAGAATTTTAAGTAATACTTTTTAACTTATTTCGGCTTAATGTATATTATCACTTAAGCAAGAAATAAAAATCTTGACACTTTGCGTAAATTTCGATTACAGATTGTAACGCAATTCTTAATTGCGTATAATCTCACAAATAATAATAAATTTCATTGAAATTTAGTTCCATAATAATACATTTTTCCAAATTTTATGGCTTTTATTATGATTAATAATAATAAATGTAGGATCATAATTTAAACGTATTTTTGCAAATTTAGTTTCTCGGATAATATATAATCGATTTTACCGACTGAGAAGAAGAAAGAAAAGAAAAAATTATTAAAAGTTTTTTTTGTTCTTTTTTTTTTTCGATTGATCAGGATTAACAAGATGATATTGATTTACTGATAACTATCCTTTGCGCTTCCTTTATTATACATGAAACATTTGTCTTATTTAAGAAGAGATTATGTTAGCCTCTTCAAGATTTACCAAGATAAATGATTATGTGTAACGAAGTTTGGAAATGTTATTGATTTTCGTGCCACCTTTCTATTTGAAGCCTCCTGAATCTCGAAATGCAGAGGATACAAGGAAGTGGGGCCGTAACTACTTTTTTACAATAATTATAAATATAAAAATTATAATACATACGATAAATATGTGTCTTAAAATTGATTCTATTCTCGTTGCTCTGTAAAATTTACAATGTTACAAAAATAATTTTTATTATTGATTGATAATAAAATAAATTCTCTAAATTATATTGAATAACTGTTTTGTATTCTATAAATAATACAATGAACATGTAGTAAATAACTTTTTTTTTATTTTTGATACAAACTATAAAACTTAGTTTTTTATTACCGTTTTATATTTGATATACGTACATCAATAATAATTTAATATAAATACATACGTGTGCGTTTGTGAGTGCGCGCGCCTCCGAATGCATGCATGTAATAGTTTTTATCTGAAATATAATATGTACATATAACTAAGGGAAAACACGCTACTAGATACTTAAATATAAATACTAAATAAAAGATAAAAGTACAAAGAAAAATAAAATATTGAGTTTCAAAATAAATATTATTATCTATTAAGTGTACGAATGAAAATTTTACGTTAATATATTTTCTATGCACTTATTATATCGGAATCAAAGTAAGAATTGGATTAGCATTTTATTCTTTATTTATTTACAATTGCCTGCGTTAAAACGTAGGTTAACAAATTATTAATAATAACGAAAAAATGAAAAAGTCTTGAGTCCTTTAGTCGAATTTAGTATTCTTAGAGAGCAGATTCTAAATAATCTTTCTAATTATGAAATGCTTAGTTGCGCATATATATGCGCGCGTTTACCCTCCATCGTACGCATTTATTTGTTTACATGTAATGCGTTATTATTTTAGCACGGTATGGATAAGTATGGCGCTGCTGTGCGCGCGTCCCTGTGTGTGTGTGTGTGTGCGTGAGCGCGTGTACGCTTGCGTACCTGTGCAATACATTATTTAAGTCTGGTTGCGTAAGCGCAGATGTTACGTAGGTTATTTGGGTAGGTTATCCAAAAGTGTGTTGTAATAATTGTGTAAAAGGATACGTAATAAAAAACGTGAGGTGAATATTAAATCAAAGTGACAAGCTTTTCGAGAATAATGATGAACTTTATCGTTCTAACGCATACCAACTCCTTCCTAGCAATGCAAGCACGTGTATATGGTTCTCTACACATGCGAATTCTTACCAACACGAACACTCTCATACATATTTCGATATTTGCAAAAACAGCGTAGTTCAGATTCCAGTCGCTACGCGGATGCTGGTTTTTGGTACACATTACAGCAGTGAATTATTGTTCTCCACACATGTCTGCATGTGTGCAACCAACGCGATTTCATATATATTCCAGTAAATGGCATAAGAATGTAATTTCAATTATTTATCAAAATTTCTAAATTTTAATGTAATTTTCAATGACTTGAAGTAAATTGATACTCTGGTAATAATTTAACATTATTACCCGGGATAAAAATAGTCAATAGTTACAGTTTAAAAAATGTCGCACACTTAAAATCTTCAGCGAATTACTTATGAAATATTATTAAATATCATTCTATTAAAATTTTTCTTTGTCAAATAAAATTCAGCCCTAAAATAGGCGAGGAATGTTTTATTACATTAAAAGCGCATGCATTGATAATTAGGTAAAAGTTGAATTAAAAATCTTTTTAATGCCTTTGTAAACATGAATATATGAAAAAATCTGTTAAATCTCGAGTACTACGTAGGTAAAATAATTCTCTCCGTCACTCGTTTCAAATAAGCAGAATAAACATTTAAGATAATTAATAAATACTTCATAATAAGGTGAATTTGCATCGAAATGCATTTTTACATATAAAATACACTCTTTAATAAGTTCAAGAAAAAATTGTTAAGAACTAAATAAGTGCACTTTTATATATTTTTATTTCGCATCCCCATCCCATTATATGTTAATTACGCTTTCAACCGAGATAAATTTAATGCAATGTTTCACACTTTTCCAATGAAATATTAGTTAATAAATTTCTTTATTTTTCATTCTTTTCTTCCTTCTTTCTTACTTCCTTTCTTTCTTTCTTTCTTTCTATTGTGAAAATAGTCGTTACCGTATTTTTATAAAATTTATGATATTTACAATTTTAAACACCGTAGGAAAATGTTCTTCATTCATGTTGTATTTTGAATCTTATAATTCAAAATCAAGTAAGATTTTTTTTACTCAATATTTGCCTCAAGTATCGATTGTTAAAGCATCCTTCCGCTGTTAATAGATAAAGCGCCATTAATATGCAATCACTTTTATATCGCATATAGATATAGTCAGTCGGACTAGGTTGTAAATTACGTTCGGTAAGTATTAAATTTTTTGTCACTCTCATTGGCAATTTAAACCCGCAAATATGCGCGAATTAATGGCCTGCATTTCGGAAGCGGTTTTGTCAGTAAAAGGAAGATGGAGAACAAATGAGCTATTAAAACGAAAAGAAGAAGAAGAAGATGAAAAAGAAGAAGAAGAAGAATAAAACAAACAAGAAAAAAGTAATAATAGAGGAATGGATTGACGAGAATTAAGTAGGAAAAAAGTGAGTGTAATCGTTATCACTTTACAAATCAAATCGCGAACTTGCTCCTATTGCGCACACATCCTTTCAATATCTCATGTGCAAAAGTTCTCAATTTTTCATCCACGCACGTGAAAAATATATTAACGCGCCGGCAGTTCACCTGGAAGTATTAAAACGTGTCCATGTAAAATGCACTTTTTGCAGGTGGCAAATACGTATTGCCCCATCTATATATATATATATTTCCCTCTACTATCTAACGATAACTGCCGAAAGATCATAACGTCAGCCGGGGTTTCCCCCGCATACAAGAGAACACTTACGAGTTGAGTGCCAGCCAAGTTAACGGACATGCTCGTGTCGGGTATCGCCCGTACGTGTCTCGTATATTTAAGCAACTCTCGAAGATGACTTGCAGGGACTTTTGCCGAAAGCTTGCGCCCGATACGAGTGTACGGATTGAAAAGCCCTCCATTTACATTTACCTTCCCTCTTCGTCGCTTACGAGCTAGCTTCTTGAAAAAATCGATCTCTCATTTTTCATTCATTTCAATAATCCACTACGAGCCGTATGCATAACTCGCGCCTGTCGCTCTTGTTCCTTTGTTCCTTACACCTTCGCGCCCAGCCTCCTCTGGATTCTCACTTTACGGTCACCCGATTTCCAGTCTCCGCACGTCGATTTCCCTACGTCCTTCTATCTTCCACACACGCACGCACACGTGGGGCTGGCCATTATTGCTTCCGTGGTGCGCCATAAGTCACAGGGGCTTGTGGAGGGCGACCGTTGCTGGCGGGCTGGCGGGGCCACGAGGGGATCGCTGCGGAGCATGAATCGGAAAATAGGGCGACCGATGGAGGGGGGGAAGAGGAGGCGAACCGATGGAACTGGAAAAGGACGTAAAAGTTCGTGGCGAAGTGGAGAAAAAAAATAAATAAAACATCAAAAAGGTGTGGAGAGTGGCGTGGCGACGACGATGCTTTTGGGCTCCAGCGAGGAGAAATAACTAGCGAATCCGAGTGCCGAGGACAGGACATTAGTGCGGGAGAGGGGTCAGAAAAGAGGTCGTGCATATCCGAAGTTGCGCAGAGCGAGGCCAGCGGCGGCGCCGCCAACGCCGAGGGAACGCTGCGGTCCAGGGGGCGACCGGGCGCATGCGGAGAGCCGAGAGGTGGTAGGGGGTTGCCGCGTCGGTTCGGTGGCTCGCCTCGAGCTGGTGCGCCTCGCTTCGGCTCCTCAGTGCTGGAGAGCGCGGCACCGCGATGCGTCCTCGACTCGGGTACGTAGCAGTCGCGTCCCGTCGCCGCTTCGGACCGACGCACTGCCCACCGCGACAGTTTCCCTTCGCCTTCACTTAAATCACGCGGCCCCGGTGCTCCTGCCGCCGCCGCCACCTTCGCTTTCCCCCATCTCGGGAGCAGCGTTGCTACCTGTAATCCAAACCTTCGTTCCCTTCGGGCCCCGAGCCTCACTCTCTCTCTCTCCCTCTCTCTTTCTCTCGGTCTCTATTCGTATATCTTTTTACCGCCATAGCGTCATTTTGTCCCTCGCGTGCGATGATCTCAATAAAAAGGGAGAGCAAACGGGAGAGCGATAGCCGAGACCAGCTATCATTATTGCGCCATAAGTGCCGCCGTAATGCGCGCTACTCCTCTGTACAGCACTCTCGCTCCTCTCCTCAACGCTTCACTCCGCTCCTCAGCACTCGCTAACTCCGTGCCACTTCCTGACACCTCGACCCCCCCCCCTTTACCAATCCGTCTTCCCTACTGCCCACCGCCCATCCCGCGAGTCCGCTCGTCCGTCCGCTTGAGCGAGTGCGAGCGCATGGCTCCCGACAGGGCCGCTGGCAGCCTCCGCGAGGACTGATCGGGCCCGGCCCTTCCGTCCTCGGCATGGACGTCTACGGGGGCAGTTGGCCCGGGCAGGCTCACGGGGCCGCAGGGCCGCCGCTGAGCCGCTGCTGGGATCGGCAGTGCAGGTCGACCGATCCCTCGCCGATGCGGCCCGTCGAGCACCACAGCTGCATGCGCTCGGCCGAGAGTCTACGCTCCGTCGACTCTGGGAGATCGATGGACTCGGTCCTGCGGCAGCCCGGTCTCGAGGGTCGCTGCTCCCAGCAGTCGCGCTCGGTCGAGTCGATCCGCTCGATGGAGCAGCTGCGATCGGTCGCGGACCCGATGCCGCCGAGCGTCGCCGGCAGCGCGCGCAACCTCGAGCACTGCCGGCTCATGGACTTCGCGGCTCGGTACCACGAGCACTGCCGCGGGCCCCACCACAGCCACGGCTGTCGGCTGCTCGAGCACGCGCAAGACCAGAGGCGCGCGATCGTGATGGAGAGGCCACCGGGCTGCCGACTCCTCGAGCAGAGCTACCGCCCGATCGCCCACTCTTGCAGGTCGCTCGAGTGCACGCCGCGGCCCCTTCCCCTGGACAGCGTTGTCTTCGGGCCGCACACGCACCCACTCATCCTCCCGACCGAGAGCCCCTACAGGTTCGGTTGTCCGGTACACAGCCCCTATCGGTTCAGGTTCGCCAACCCGGATTACCACACCCACCAGGTACGCTGAGCCCGGCGAGCAAGCCCCTTATTATTATTCTTCCTCTTATCATTATTATTATCATTAATATCATTATTATTATTATTATTATTATTATTATTATTATTATTATTATTATTATTATTATTATTATTATTGTTATTGTTATTATTTGCATTATTTTTATTATCTTTATTATTTTTATTATTTTTATTATTTTTATTATTTTTATCAATAAGGGGCCGTGGGATGAAGGAGGACGAGGGTACCGATACCTGCCGCGGGTGGGAGTGGCATCGGTAACCCTACGCTAAACTGTACCAAACTGTACCAAAGTCAAAGCTGGGCCGCGTACTTCGCGAGCCGAAATCTTCGCGTTCGAAAGCAATGCGCCCATGATGGGATTTTCCTCCAGGCCACTCGGCCGACCACCTCCAACACATTGGCAAATGCGTTTGCTCGTGGTTTTGTCGAATTTCCTGCAAATACCTGCTCGCTGAACCGAGGATTATTTGGACAGTGGTTGTACGTTATACTTGGCCGAGAACTTTGAGTGCGAACACGTTTGCGTAGGATATTGTATGTCGCGTAGTTGCAGTCCCGATATTACATCTTTAGCGTAGGAATGGCAATTTGTGGTGGGTATTAAGATAATATTTCCGGTGGGATCTTGTAGTATGAGATTTTGTAGAGATATACACGAGTGTTCGCACGTGAAATGTAATATGTCTCGAATGAGTTCAATTTAATTTATTCCGACGCCTGATATTGTATTTGACTGAAACCTCTCTGTTTCTGAAGATTACTTATGCTTCAGCCCATTTTGCCTATTTACTTTCTTCTGTGCTTACGAGTCCCCTTGTATTCGCTTATCTTTCGATGTGATATCAGTTTACGTTCCGAATGATCGGTAAAGTGGATGAAAAAAAATTTGTCATTACATTACGGATTATGATATTTCGTGTCGTAAAGCTTTATTAATTGCATCTTAACACTTTCATCATTGGCTTTGTAGAACATTTAAATTGTTCAAAGTTTACAATTAAATTGTTAATGCTTAAAAAGACATTGTCAATCAGCCGAATAACGTGGTAAATGATTTCGTGACCTTCGATTGTTTTAACGTACGCCAGTGGCAAAAATTTCACTATAATCGTTAGTAAGGTCTAAGTTAACAAATTGAAATTGAATATCAGTAATGAAATAATTGAATGAATTCTTTGTTTTCATATGATTTTTATTTGTATTATAATAATAATAATTATTTTTTAAATATTATTTCAGAATGGGGTTACACTTCCGATATTGTAAAAATTAAATAAAAAGCAAATATTTATATGCATATATATATATATATATATATATATATATCTACATACAAGCTCGTATATATGATTTGAAAAGAAGCACATATTGATTTGCTTTGGATTTATTCGTGTACTTTTAAATTCTCATTGAAAAAGCGGTTTTCGATAGCTTAAAAATTCCGGGACCTTTGCTCCGCTACTCACGCATGCATAAATACATGCAATTGCATACGGGCGCGCGCGCATACATGCATCAGCGCCGCCATGTCCATTATATATCGCATGGATTATATAATGCAATGCTGAAATTGGGGAGAGCGAAATTGCGTGAATAAGCGACGAATCTGTCCACTCGTTATTCAATGCAAAACCGCGCGAGACTTTTAGGACGATTTTACATTGTTTTGATCACTTGTGTCGTTCGCGAGCGCGCGACGTTCAATCCTTGCAAACGTCTACAAAAAATGCACCACGAGGTTAAACATCCGTCCGATCGCTCGATTGATGAACCAAAGGGATCTGTTAAGATTGCCGACGGCAAATGTGTCAGAGCTGTGACGAGAGTGAATTGTACGTAAAAATAGTGCCATCGCGGCATCTGCTAGTTACACCCGATTCAGAATTTCTGGCTCTCGACAAGTTTGACAATACTTGGTGAATGAATTGAATATTTGGTGTGAATTCAACATCATCGGCAATCCAATATTACGCCGTATGGCCGTTAGCTCAAGTCGTTATTCAAAGTATCGCGGATGTTGTTACGCTCGCTTATGCCCTTCGTCATTCTTGGCGTTCGTATAATAATGCACCAAACAAACTTGCTGCGCACTTGGACGACAGATGCGCTCGCAATGTCTTTCATTACCATAAAATTGAGACGTACATTTTTAATTCATCAAAGTGGTGCAAACAAGTCGCGTTCGAATTACCAACTCGATTACAACAATGTTAATATAATTAATACTCGGTAGCATTTTGTAAATCGCTAATAAGCTTGGATATTTGATTATCGAGTGCACGGTATGCTCGAGTGACTTGGAACTTCGAATTGTATTGACGTATGGCTGACGTAAGGCTATAATACATTATAGTTTGGTTTAGCGGAAACATAGACTAGATCGAAAGTCAAAAGTTAAAGCGTATGGAATCAGATTTCATTTACGGCGGTCGGAACTTGTAAGAGAACTCACACATGGAGAAGTTACATTGTCTAGAGACTGGAGCTGCTCCGCGAGTCGAGACTTGGTCTTTGTTTATGAAAGAGTATATGCATGGATTCAAATGAGGACGAATGAAACTTTTGACCTTTATATACTCTTTACCGCTGTATCTAAACTTCAGGTAGAAATGTTAATCAGGCGTGTGGGCCGCTACAACTCCTCTAAGTTAACAGTTCCCTTAAATAGTTTCGGATTTTACGATTTTGGCCCCGTGAATTTATTGATTTATAATTCCAAGCCTCGTTCGGATCACTTATTCGCACAATTGCGATATGTTATTCGAAGAATTATAATTCAGCTTAATTATAATTTACAATTAGTAGCGCACTGTAATAAAATTGTAATAAATGAAATGATTAAACATTTACAATTATTAGAATTTAAATTCAAAGTTATCATAAATTTTAATGCACATTAGCTCTCGTTCTATAAAGTGGATTCGGTGCAAATAACTTGATTTTAACACGTCATAGTATTTGCTATGCTAATACACGTATAAGTTAATCAAAGTAGTATATTACCGTGAAAGTTGCTAGCTTTAAAGAAAAAATACTGCAACTTTATCGAGACTATTTTTCTTTGATATACAAAACAAGAGAGAAAAAAATTCAAATAACTTTTATCCTAATTATTGAAGTAATATTTGGTTTATATTAATTGCAAATAACGAATGCAAGTACTCTCAAGAAACATTACTTTGGATTTGAAGCTTTAGCACCACTTGAACTTTTTACGAACCTACCAGTGTTATTATTTTTGTAGAAATCATACCGAAAGTCGAGGTCTTGAATATTATTATTATAATTATTCTATTATAAATAAATCATATATATATATATATATATATATATATATATATATATAGATCTGAATTTTTTTCTGAATCTCTAAGAGAAAATGCTATTGTATATAATACACTAATTTTATCAAATGTTCATACTAAGGAATTTTTTCATCGAAAATCATGTAATCCATTACGATTACTGCTTAATCTCGGTGTTTTTGAAAGACAATATTTTAAGCGAGTTTTTTCCGAGCAATTTTATTCTGTCAGCTTAGATTTTTACCTCTAGACAAACAGCCAAGAATTTAATATTGCCATTTTTAATATTTCTTAAGAGCAATACTAATATGCAATGGCTATATAAATTAAAATCTGCATTATACATTTTTACTCCCTCTACATAACATTTATTAATGACAACTGCAATTTTCTTTAGAAAAGTCATATTTTATGAAAAATTAATTTCCCATTTTAATTCGATTAGTATGCACTGCATAATAATTCTGTACATTCAAGCTGATTGATAAAGGTTACGCCCTTTATGTATTCGCTCGAGCTTTTCTCAGTTTATATCATTTATATAAACAAGCTCCTTAAATTTCTGAAGAATCTCTTTTTAACTCCCTATCTACTAATCACTCGAGTAGAATACAGTTTCAGTGAATACAATTAAAAACAAAACAAAAACAAAAACAAAAAACAAAAACAAAAAACGAGCCAAAAAAAAAACAATTTTACGTGACTTGAAAGATCGTAGGGAAAATTCGATATAGTAACGACCTCGTAAACTCGCCATCATGAAAAAAACACGGACCATTCATTGGCAGCGAATACCGTTGTATTTGTGCTCCGACTATTCCCACAACCTGAATAATCAGTCATCATAAATGAATAAAGTTCACTATCACCTCGTCAAAGATGCGACTGCTTCAGAAATTCAAGCACTGTTATTATATAATTGTACTAACAATTCGCGTCGCAGGTTTGGCACTCGCTATTTCCCTAAGGAAGAAGCAATGCAGCACGACTTAATTTATCTACAACGTATTCCATCAGTAGATTAATGGAATCATTAAATTGCACTATAGTATTAATTCGAGAAAACGTCTACTTTTCATGGCTAACGACAAGTGAACTGTGTACATGGTATCGACTTTGTTTTACGTACCGTCAGTTCTGACACCGGCTAGACGACACAGTATCCATCGACAGAAAATCGTTACTTCTATTTCACAAGTTGAGGGGATCACAGCGCGAATTAATAAACCACGCTCTCTTTTCAAACAGAATTCATTTACTCATAAACCATAAATTTTTTTTAGATCATTATTGAAAACTGAAAGACATTGACAAAAAGGATTTGTGATAAATATTTACCTTTTCATGCTACTC
>NW_011948423.1:5818406-5829274 GCF_000503995.2 Ceratosolen solmsi marchali
CCCCCCCCCCCCCCGCCCCCCCAGTTAAAAGCTAAACACTGCATTATTAAACGGCAAAATGCTCTTAATTATGTGTAGAATAAAATTTATAGCAAATGGTAATTATTTAAAAAATAAAATAAAATTAAAATAAATAAAATATAATAATAATAAAGGTACGTGCACGCGCGCGCACACCGCGCACACGCGTATATACATAAACGAGAATAATAATTAATTTAATTGTTTCGTTCTTTCGGTATATGAACAAATTTTCAACGCAAATAATGGAAAAATGTGCATACCCTTTACTACTGCAAACAAAACAAAACAAAAAAAAAAAAAAAAAAAAAAAAAAAATAATACTCGTATTTATGATAAAGCGTAAAATATTAAAATTAAATCAATAATATTTGCATATAACGTTCGACACAAGCTAGTATGAGTTTTACACGGGTTTGCTTAATAAGTACTTGTAGAAAAGCTTTTATACCACTATAATAATAGAATAGACTTGGTCGACATCCAACGTGTATACCTTTTGTGAATCTTAAAAGAGAGTAAGTGACATGAAAGTCGAAGCATGTCTACGCTTTCTCCCTTTATATTTTTCAAGATTATTAAAAAGTCTAATTTACTTTTCATAATTTCTTTCACACCGTCCATAAGCATATATTCGCTCATTAATAATACGTTTTATTTCATACGTTTATATATTTATTGATCAATCGGCAGCCCCGATTGATTAATTTTCATTTAATTTTCACATGTATAATTAATAACTGCATGTCGGTTCATTCGTTTGGATAAAATTTTTCTTATAGATATGTATCATCGTACGATAGCAGCAAATGAATTATATAAGTAACCGAAGCTTCGTATTCTGCCTTTGTATTACATTGCCCTCGCTTACTTAATTTTTTTTATAACTTTGACAATATCTTTTAGTGATTATTAAAAAAAAAAAAAAAAAAAAAAAAAAAAAAAAAAAAAAAATTTAAAATTCGTACTTTATTTGCATACAAAATACAAAAATAATATATTACATGAGAGTATTGTACGGATTATTAAGAATTGATAAATCAATAGTGAATAAAAGAATAGAAACGTCGCGTTCAATATTGTACGCTGTTTCAGCAAGATCAATAAAAATTGTAGTTTCCTGTAAACTGCAAAATTATACAGATTAATATTTAATAATAAAAGTATCACGTATTGCAATACAATAAAAGTTATTATATCGAATGATAGGAAACGTAAGAATATTACCTTATGAAATTCTAATCTTAATTTACGAGGTTAGAAGATTTGTTTAAAGAAAATTATTACAAATACGTACCGCGTATGTAGGAAAAATTGATAGAAAATACATTAAAATTTTCTGAATTAATGTCATCACGGTGTATTTTCTTCGCCTTTTAAGCATTCAACCATGATTTTAGTAATAAATTCATGTTTGTTCATGTTTAAACACATTAATATATAATTTTTAGGTAATTATTTAACGATGCATTCTTATTACTTTTATGACAATATATAGTAAATATGGTATTGTTAATAAAATGAATTCTAATTGTTATAATTTAATCGAGCAGCCGATTGTTGATAAAACTTTATGACGTTTAAAATTTCTTAAATTCAAGAATACAGAATTTTACATTCGAAACAAAGTGTTTTTAAAAATATGATAACAATGCATATTAATTGTAATTTTATAATTAAAATCTTGTCAACCAGAAGGGCTTCTTGTAAATAAATCCGACGTTCCTGTTATACGTACGCCAACACAATGTTTCCCAATTAATATTTAAAAACTCTTTACGAATCGTAAATCTAATTATCAAATGGCGTCAAATAAATTATAAAATATATAGTCCAAGGAATTTCGAAATTACTAATCCTTAATTGTCCGAACCGAGCCTGTTGAATTTTAATGCAAGTTTTATAGACATGGACACTCGCTCATTTTGAATTCGCGGTTTGCTGAAAACGTCGACTCGTGTTCCGCCAGCACTATTACAGTGCACTCCAATATTCCGCGAACAATTTGTTTGCAATATCTATGTAATTACAAATTCACTGTTGCGTTAAATTAATTTTTCTTTAGTTAGCTATTTGTAAAAAAAAAAAAAAAAAAATTGTAAATCAATCATGTCATCTATGATTAATGAAAAGGAGTATGGGCACATTTGACTTGAAATACCTACAGTGCAAATAATCTCACTTGTGAAAGAAAAATTCTCATAATACCCTGAAGTTTTTCGTAAAAAAAAAAAAAAAAAAAAAAAAAAAAAAAAAATTTATACATAATAATGTATACTCACCTTTATTTGCTGAAAAATCGTAAAATAAAACTGCGAACTCAGCATTGATAACGTTTACTCTTATTGAGTGAAAATGGAGCCCGAGAAAATTCACAATTTCCTACAACTCGTAGGTCGAAAATTTATATATTAATGAGGCCGCGTTTAAAGATAATCATGCGCTTTCTCAAACTCGTAGATAAATGCCAATAAATTGACTAAAATGTGCTTCAAAGAGGCTTAGCAACGGTCGACTACAAAAATAGAGTGTATCGAACTATTTTACTCTTACAGTTCATTTTACTTTTCTTCGCAGGATTTTTTTTTTCTTTCTTTTTCTGCTGTTGTTGTTATACTTGAGTTGCTTTTCGACGATCGCTTAGACGGTATATAATAATATATTATAAAAAGCTCGGCCATCATAGCTGCCATTGTTCATCCATGGCAATCCTGAATGACAAGGTCGATCAATAAACAACATTATTTTCTCACTTTCTCTCGGCACATTAATATTCTACGTATTATTTGTAAATAAAAATATTCGTAGAGAGAAGCTTTTAAGTAAACTATCAGTAATATTCGGTTATTATTATCTCACAGAATTTTGAAGAGGATTATTAGTCCAAGTTTGGGTCCCTGATATTAAATACTTAAAATCGTCGTTTTCAAAATTGATTTAATGCTAGAAATAAATTTGCTCGATCTATTTCGAAACGGCAATATATTAAAACATATTGGATCGATTGAAATTGTATTGTGATAATTCATACATTGTTTAACTACCAACGACGCGCTATCTAAAACATAATCTCTACGTCTCTATCGCTCTTTATCTCTTTATCCTCATTTCTCTCTTATACCGTTTCCCATCTTTTTTCACCAACCATTTGTCATTTTTCACTGCTACTCAATTCTCAACGGATTCGTCAACAAGCTATAATTATAAGATGAAACTCGACTTTAAACACTTTTTCCACCAACAGTTCACAATGGCTTTAATAAAGCTTGAAGGCTTATCTTCTAAATATCTTCGAACGCTTATCATAAACGAATGTATAAAGTAACCACTTTCATATTATTCCTATCATAAACAGTTTTATGGTTCTGTATGTACATGAATACGTCTTCATGTATATTTGGAGCACGTATTGTGACATTTAAATTAAGTAAAAAAATATACGGCGAATGAAAAAGTTAAGGTATTCCCTACTCATGTAAATTTAGCACAAGTTGTGAAATCATCTTGACGTAAAATTTTCATGCAAAAAGTAAATAAGCGCTTCGTCAAGAGTTAACAATTTTCTGAGCATTCAAACTTTCTCTACGCAATTATATGCAAAAAGGTATGATTATGCTAAGCTGCAAACGCTAATGGATCAATTAGCCATGTACGTGTATGTGAATACGTGCACGTACGTAAGTGCGCGCGGGCGCGCGCTAACGCACACCAACACACACCAACACACACACGCGCGCGCACACACACACACATCCGTAAAGAATAAATAGAGGAAGCGATATAAAATAATATATATATATATATATATATATATATATATATATATATATATTAATTAAAAATTACAGTTAAATAAAATCTGATAAGTGATAAGCATCGCATGCGGAATGCGAAGTGCACATTATTTTGGTTGAATATTTATATTCGAAGATTAATCTAAAAATCCCAGAAATTAATTATAATAGTTTAATCGAAGCAAATTGTAGAATGTTATTCAATAAATAGATATCGTGAAGTTGATTTCTGGATTTTTAATCTAAATATATGAAAATAATTATGCAATAGAATTGGATAGAAATAATGCTAATACTCTATGATAAAGTCTTGGTGATTGAAATACTTATTTCAATGAAAAAATTAAGTGCTTTAAAAGTAAGAACTTTGCAAGCCAATTGTTATTGAGCAATGAGCCATGGCGTGCCAACTTTACTTTTCTTTCTACGTACCTTTAGCCGAAAATCTTCATTTATCAGAAAAACCGTGGCATGGCAATGACCATTTTTAACAATTACCTTTTACACCAAATCCATTTTATCTGACCCCGATAAAACTAGGCTAAGCACTGAAAAGTCATCTCACATTTACCTTTCAACCATTCTTCTTTTCTTCTTTTTTTTTATATCCTAATCTGTTGATAATACACTAATAATGTATTAAGTACAATAGATCCGCGATAATTTATGAGGTATTTGTCGAGAAATGTATAGTTGTAGAGACGCAGCTTCATTATAGTCGCCACTTACACTGACAACTATTAAATTGCATTTAAACTCATATGTAAATACAATAGCTCTCGATTTTTCCACTTGAAAATACAAATTCAATAAATTGTTGCGCTGATATAATATGCATTTGTAATGGATATTTGCAGATTAATTTATGATTGTATTTTATTTATATTCGTTATGGAATTGTTAGAGCTGAAAAATAATCATTTGAAATATTTGTTTCGTACATTAGTTTACTTTTACAAGCATTAGGAGAATAAAATGAAAGAGATCGGAATAAGGAAATTTGACTACAGGAATTGTTAAGGAAATAATAATATTACGTAAAATGAAACTTTCAACAAACATTGAAAAAACCTGCTGAAATTTCATTTAAAACACAATAATATTAACACCAATACAACAACCGTATTCAAAATAGTGCGTTTCGAAAGTTGAAGGCCAAAGTCTAATAGAAGCTCTAATGATAAATTTTTTTTTTTTTTTTTTTTTTTTATATGAATGCATGGAAAAGTTAATTATACGAATAATAATGTAACCGAACACCCAGTATGTGGTTCGTGTATGAATTCATCTCAACTCAACTCTCCGCAATGCGGAATTCCTAGTTCGAATATATGCACACGTAGAACTAAAAAACAATTTTTTTCTCTTCTAGCATCTTTCATACTCATCGCTCTTTATGCTCTATTATTTCGATAAAATCTTCGTCTTTTATACGGAATATACTTTTTGTAATTAAAGTAACTCGTCTGTTCAGATTTAATTATCAAGGATGTGAAATTTAATATTTAATTGTAATCACGTGTCATCGCGCGATTTATTTCGAGAAAGTTTCATATTCAAATTCTACATCTATCCACATACGATGTTTTATTATACACAAACTAATATAAAAACATAGTAATATATTAATTGTTTATTCAATTCGTATATTGAATTCCATGTTTATTATTAATCTCTCTATTTCTTATTTTATTTCAGGTGAGTGAAGAAGTCTATTTCGTACGTGCAAGCAATTGGTGGTCTTTTTTATATATACATACATATATATATATATATATATATATATATATATATATATATATATATATGAATAAGTTGTGAGTATTTAGATCATTATTGTACCAAATTTTAATCTAGAGTAAAATATTTTTTTAATTTCGAATTCAAAAAGTAGAATAAAAAGCTAGTTGAAATATAACTTGCTTTTTTATTGAATCATTTTTTTTTTTTTTTTTTTATCAATTAGACAATGCGGGCTAATTAAGATTTAAAAGAAAATAGGGAATGATATAGGATATCCATTGATATAAAGTAAAAAAAATTCTCAATGGTCGAAATTCATATGTGCTTATATTATAGTATGGGCAATTTATTTATTATATCAGATTGTAAATGACATAACTAGTTCAAATATCAAATAATCGTTGTTACATGCAAATGATTTACGGATAATCATTGTAATCACATAACACATAATCATGCTTGTACAATAATTTACAAAAATTTGTTCACTAAAATTTATAACTTTTCACATACATCTTTTTATCTACGAATTTTGTATTGCAAGTACATTTTTTACAAACATTTATTAATTATTAAATATCTTTGAAAATGCATTTGAAAATACATTTCAATACATTGTAAATAAAATATTAAATTGTATAGAAATTTTTATATATTTTTTCGTTTCTAGACTGCGAAAGATGATTTGGTTAAAAATTTAAATTAATCATTTTGGAAATTGAAAAAACATTTATGTAAATATAACTATTTCTGATATTACTGTATCACTAAGATATTTAGGTAGAATATTATTCTCTTTGAAAAGAATACGTATACCTTCTAATGTAAACTACCACCGTAAAAAAACTTTTTAATATTTAATTATAAAAAGAAAAAAAAAAAAAAATTTTTTTCCAAATGTATTCCACAACTGGACGCTATGAATTTATATTTCTAGCACACTAATACTTTCTTTTGATGAAGAAAAGAAAAAGAAAAAGAGAAAAACGATATTTATGATCTAGGACTCCTATATTTATGAAATTCAATTAGCTTTTATAATATTATTCAATAATCAAACTCTAATATCAGCATTACAAAATGGACTTTCTTTATCCAACTATACAAATAATTACTTGTATTTTTATTTTATTAATCTGAAATCTGAAAAACATGCTTTAGCGCATTAGAGTGTTCGCCTCTTACGTAAACCCTTTTTTACAAATTTGCATCTAATCGGATTTAAGGATTATTTATCTAAAATATAGTTGCATTTTATTTTATAATTAATAGTATCCGTCGATATAATATAGTAGCTAAACATTGAATTACTTTTATATTATTTGAATTAAAATATAAAATATTCAAAGTATATGCACATAATTTACTGATTAATCTACTATATTCTTACGTATCCATTTCATGAAATTAGATCAATCGAGAGAATTTTAGAGTTATGAGCTTTATTATTTTAATTAAATTATACTTTCAGACTTTCTTTCAATTTTTCGGACCAATTTCGACTTTAGAAGCACAAGTAAGCCTTATACGGATTAAAATTCCACACTATTGTGTGAAGTTTACTTAATCTTCCTAATACTTACTAAATTTACTTAAAATTTATGAAGTTTGCAAGAAGTTCGTGTAGAAGACTGAACATTTTATTTGTTTGTGTAACTCTACGGCACCGGAGTAGAAAGCTATAGAATATAAAACACGCACTTTATCAGATAGAAGATTATATTGTTCAAAAAGCCTGGGAATTGACGTCAGAATACGTTAAACTTTATATAATATTGGGAATGTACTAATGTTAAAATTACCTTTTGTGTCAATCGCTCGCCTCGGCAATTTATGGCTAATAAACTCATCTAACTATTAGGCGATCGATTACGAGGTACTTCATCGTTTCAATGTTTCCTCCCGCGCAATATGAATGAAAAAAAAAATTAGAAATTTGACATTTATTCGGTATTACAGAGCAGCTATGTCCTTATCTTGAAAGGGCACGGTTCATAATTATACTGATGGATTGAAAAAAAAAAAAAAAAAAATCAAATCGCTCGACTTTGATTCGCGCAAGACAATTTTTAAGAAAAGTCAGATTTGCCAAAGTGTAAACAATGGCCATTATATCGTGTCGGAATAGGAAATATTGTAAGCTGGTAGCCCTGGCCAGCATTCCATTAAATGACAGATTCATCGGCAAAGCACTCGGTATCCCATCTTTTCATCAGCGCTTCATTAGGCCAAACGATCTCCCCAAGAAACCTGACAATCCCATTAACCTGCCGACAATCCGGTTAACGTTCAATCTCCAATGCCCGGTGCAAGTTCGCGACTCTCGTTCCATTTCCCTAATATCTCACCCTACGTCGTTTTTCACGTTTTTTTCTTTTTTTATCTTCGTTCTCATTTCAACGATCGCTACATTTCTACCAAATATCATAGTCACTCGTCTGAAAAAATTTTTTCACGATTATATTGTATTAAATGAAATTCATTTTCTTTTTCCAATTCGAGGATATGTAGTGGAAACAAATATATGATCATTTGAAAAATCGCTTCTGCCTATTAAATAAGGTTTTTAAACAAAATTCAAGCTTACATATTCAAATTTATTGTCACTGTTATAAAAAATTAATTTACACTCGAGAAAGTACGTGCAAATGTGTATCAATTTCTGTTTATTACAGTACATAAGACTTGTATCTTAAAGTACAATGTTCCATTACGGATATAAATAACAATGCAACTTTTGGATGTATGAGATGGCATATAATATGGGATAATTTATTTTCAAGAATAATTTCATCATTTTGCATGTTTTGTGAAAGCATAAAATATCTTTTACACAAGCCTCGGTAATACATAACAATTTTGAAATTCTGAAATACGTAAACATTTTTTATTCTCTCAGCGTCAATCGCCTGATACATTTGAGATCTCGAAAAAAATGTACATAGTAATATATATTTTACAATTCTATTAATAATTATAAAACGATATTTGTAAATTTAACGATTAAATCGTTAAATAATTCTCTTACTTTTGGAGAAAAAAAAAACCACGATAAATATCCATGAAGATATTTTATAACTATAACTATATATTTTCTTAATTTATTGTTTATTTCTAACATTATCTGATTAATAATTACACCGATTTCTACATTACGAGTATTATTAAATCGTGCACCAAGAGGTTTTATTAATGATACTTTGCTCTTCCGTTATAAATCATTTTATAATATCTTCTAAGCATAATAGCACATCTAAGCATTTTTAGACAAACGCTAATATAAGTGATATTGCAGTTAGACTAAAAATAGATTGATATTATTAGGATAGTACTTCAGGAATACTAGCAGCATCTATAAGCTCTTTTTATACTTTTGTAAAATCATAATACAGAAAAATGGTTCCTTAAGAGATCGTTTCTAATGTAAATATTGACATCTTCAAAATGACATTTAATTAAATTTATGACTCACACTTATGACTTTGATTAATCTTACGATTTTAAAATTACTATTATAACATATTTCACCCTGCAACTTACATACATCGTTCTATTATGATGAACATATACGTGATATAAATGTATATGTTTACAAAAAAGTATATATATGTAAATGGAGTTTTTTTTATAACATACATGATTGTATTTATGCCAATTTGGGACGATATTTTATCTAAGAAAATTGTTTTGCCTGAATATAAAATAAAATTAAATGAATGTCGTTCATGTTCTTAGTTTAAGTACTATTTTTTTTTTTTTTTTTTTTTTTTTTTTTTTTTTTTTTTTTTTTTTTTAAAGAAATGGGGCATATGTTTTAAATTATTCCCCTATTGATATTTCAGATTTGCTTTTTATTCAACTTTATCATTTATTCTTATTCTCGCTTTGTCGTTTGTCTTTCATTAAATAGGCAAAAAATTTAAATCATCTAGTCATATAATAACAAATAATTTTAAAATATCGTCCACCTACTCGAGCTGCAATTTCAGAAAAGGAAAAAGCTTTCAAAGCGACTAACGCTTAGTTAATTACATTGAAACTGCTTTACGCTAATAGTAAGGTCCGGAAAAGGGAAATCGAACGTATTTTGCGCATTTAAAATCTTAAATTATTTTCTCTCATTTCCGAAGATTAAGATAATATTTTAAAGTTTTTCATTGGTCATTCTCCATTTGAAATAAAAATTCCCACATCGCTTATTAGCTCATTTAAATTCAAGCAATAATATAATTTTATCCAAATTGTAGTTGGAAAAATATAAGAAGTTCAAATAAAGCTTAAATCAATAATATTCAAATATATATTTAAGAATTTTTAAGTATAAATTCTCCCCTTAATACAAGGCATTTCGATTTATGCCATTAATGGCGGAATAATAATGATAATTATTATCTTTAAGTTACGAAGTATTTGCATCCTTTTTGAATTAATATATTAATTATGTTATTGAATCTTCAAAAATGGAGAAAAAAAAATCTTACTTAAATGCTAATTTTAAAGGCGCGAAAAAGATGCAAAACCATTAAGCCCAATTGAATTGCATAGAATTTTGATAACATCTAGTTAGTTATTTCAAAAGGAAATATCTATACAGAAAACTTTATTCGTTTTATAGTTAATCACATTTATTTATGGATGTTATCGATTAGCTTCTATATTTTCATGCTCATAAATGGATAATATAAGGAATTATATCAGAATTTCGATTTTAATACATGGGACTCATTACATATTTTGATAGATCAATTAATTTGGGTATGTATATCATAAAATACTCATCTCTATTAATTTTCCGACACAATGTTTGCATAAATATAAAAGATTATGAAAATACATTTGTCGATCATTAATTAGCTTCAGCTCATTCAACTACTTCAATGTATCAACTATTCTATAAATTTTATCTTTCACGGTTTAAGATATTATTAAATTTTATTTACATTTATTCCTATAAATTCCTATAAAATGATATTAAATAATTTGTATTATTAAGTTGTGAAAGACTTGAGTCAATAGTCCATTAAATATTTATTTAGTAAAATTATGTAATATAAAATATATTCTTAAATATTTATGTAAGGGCTTTAGAATGGTATATATATATATATATATATATATATATATATATATATATATATCTGATTTAATTAAAATTCCATGTATAATCATTCTAAATCTAATTACGATTTTCATAAATTTAATTTATATGTTTTTTTCTTCTTAATATAACTTGTCCATGTAATTTACTTATTTACGCCAAATTTTTCTTATCACCGAGATACTCCATAATCTTTTATTCAATTCCCTACA
>NW_011948423.1:5829497-5900825 GCF_000503995.2 Ceratosolen solmsi marchali
CCTACACTGGTAATATTTCTCAATTCATCAATTTTATCATGTTTCAGCCTCGATCGACCTAATTCAACTTTCTTTTTCGTAATATTTTTTATAACTAGTTTTATAGCACTGATGTAATTTCATACCCTTAATAAAAATATATTTAATATATATATATATATATATTGTTTTATGAAATATTTCAGTCTTCAATTTCAATTTAATTTTTTTCTTTGAATGCTTGTTGCCTCATAGCTGTTAACTACGATTATTCAGAATAAATTAAATTTTCATATAATTTCAATTTAAATATTGAAAGTGATGTTTTATGTTATTACTTTTCTTAATTCATATTTATAAAAGCAGAATAAATCGTTTGTCATTAACTAACTGTGTTAATTATATGGAATACAAGGTATTGAATAAAGTTGATTTTTGCAAAAGTAGCGGTTTGTAATACTTCAAAGTCTCATACACTTTAATACAATTTTCTGCATAGATTAAACATATATTTATTAATGAAATTTAACAGTAATAGAGTTATAGATAATAGAGTTTCAAGTATATCGTATCACTATAAATCATACGTAAAAGAATTTTCATTAAATAAGAGATTAATAATTACGGAACTATTTTTGTAATGTGATTAATCAATATTCAATTAATTATAGATATCTATTACAATTTATTACAAATTTAAGGAATAAAAAAATAGTAACGTAGAATATTTTATTTTTTGGATCGAAAAACTTTTGAAATATTTGAAAATAACTGAGCCGTTGTATTAAATATCATAAGAACATATATATTTGTTTTTATATTTTTATGTTTTATTGAAAAATATTTAAGAAATTTTCTATATTTATTAGTGGATTCGGATTTGCTAAAGATTCATAAATATTCTGAATAATAGAGTTTATGTTTTCAATATAATAAAATCACTAGAAACGTTAAATAATTGATTTGAGATAAATATTTGAGGTGATTTTTTTGTTTTTCCCGAATACTGCAGAAATGCAGTGATAAAGGAATAAGATTTTTGTACAACAAGTAGTAACTATTTATGTCGTAAATTCCAAGGGATGAGAGTGTGTACAATTCCCCTCTCATCCAGTATAACTATATTTAATAATATTAAATTTCTTAAGTTTGTAAAATTAAAAAAAAAAACATCTTCCCTCTAATTTTCTATTATACACTATTAAATTTTAACTTATAATGTTACGATCGATCTATTTCAAAAGTAACATTCTATGAATATTTGTAGAAGGTAGTTATGAGCACATTTTTCATAGTAGCGGAAAGACATCCTTAGTATTAAAAGTACTTATTTTAAATTCAATATTAATTGATACTTTTTTCATAAGTTTCACTAATAATTTAATAGTAATTATAGTTATACAGCTGAAGAGAATGATTAAAATAGGCGATTAACTTACTAAAAAAATTTTCATTTACCAAAGTTATGTTAAACTTACAATATAATTATTGCTGTTGGTAATAATGGTCTATACGAATTTCGACAGAAGACAAAATTTTTCATTACTTATATAGTATTAATTATAGCTAATTTTGTACCTGATAATTTCTTTTATATTGCTAATTTTTGTAAAGAGTATATTTACTTTACATGATGGTTTTCTTTACTTTAACTTAGCAAGCTTCAAAATTCTACGAATATCTTTTTATTTTCACATATCGGAAGAATCGGATTATTAAAGTTTTTGAGAAATGGGATTAATCTCTGCTCACAGTATTCTTAGAGTGTAAAACATCAGTAAGTAGACTAATATCAACAGAAATAATAACGATTATTACGAGGCGGTATAGTTGAGAGCGTCGCATCGAAGAATTATGGATATTAAAACTTTAAACGCATTTATTTTAAAATTAAATTTTTAGAATTATATGGTAGAGGAACTTGAATAATCTTGAGCTCATTCATTTAAAATTTCGATAAAATCTTTACAATTTAATATTTTTGTAGGATACGCGATTATCAAGTAAATGATTTACGAATTTACGTGAAATAAAAAGAAAGAAATATGCTTGAAAAAATTGCACTTACAGTTTTTCCTATATATTTAATCAATAAAATTTATGTGTGCGTGCGTGCGTGCGTGCGTGCGTGCGTGCGTGCGTGTGTGCATGCGTATAATGAAAATGTATTTGACTACTAGGATTAATAGGTGATAATTTATAGTGCAGCCGAGAAATTTTTAAAACTTTTAAAAGGGGTCGTTCCATTATGTCATATTATAGCTTTCATTTCGAAAAAAGTTGAAATTAAAATACTTTATTTTTACATTCCAAGATTAAATATATGCCACCTATTATTTTGCTTTCTAAAAGAAAGAAAAAAAGGAAGGAAGGAAAGAAAAAAAAATTCCAACATTCACGTATAATTTACATTTGACATGTATTTTATCGTTTTTTATCGTATTTTATAAGCTTATTTCAAAACCTTACGTCGCTACCAAGGCTTTAATTTATTTACATTATATAAACAATTCGTATAATCTCATCGGCAAATAATATAACATAATAAATGGGAAAAAGTGCCGGATGACGATTGACCCAGCAGCATCAATGAACAATATCGAGACCCATGGAGACCATTACCTCGTCCGGCATATTAACAAGGCCATAGATACGGGCTCGAGCTGCCTCAATAATTCACCACGTGGCAACGGTGCCTCGATAGCGCCGTCGCTCTCGCTTCCCCTCCTAGAATCCCCCTCCCGCCCTTGCCCATCCAGACTCGTTACCCTCCCACTCTTCCGAGGCCAAGCCAGAACGCCCGATGCTCCGACACCTTTCGCACCACCTAATCATTCATTACCGCCGGCACGCACACGCGCGCTTTCGACGCCAGGGCTATTAATTCCAGAGGATCGGTGACGGGACACTATTATGATACTCCCTGGGTACATGCACACAAGCGTGCGTGCGTGCGCGGCCACGCGCGTCCGAGGACGTGCATTCAGTCGACAAATATCCCAGCGCCCTAATGGGAGCCACTTCCTCAGCCAAGTGCGAGCCTATATCTCCAAAGACTTGGCCTAACCACGCTTTGCGTGTATGAGCTTCCCCCTCCCTCCCTCACCATTCCCATTTACCCGTCGCCCCTTCCATCATGCCCATTCCCCAATCCACCCCTGGTCACGTCCCATCACGCTCATCCCTCTCGTGCTCTCAAACAACCAATCGCTCGGGGTTGCTTGGATGTTTGCCAACTCGTGCCTGCATGGGGGCTCGCCTCTCTGGTGTAAGCGGGACGACCTATACTTACTATCTCTCCCTTATCCCTATCCTTATCTCCAGTTATATCTGCACCAGGGCTTGCTTGCCCTCTCGCGCTCACCCTAGTATTACTCACCAACTTTAGTCATTACTTTTGGACGGTGAAGCACGCGTGCGGAAAAAAAATGAGTGAACAAATGTGGCTGCAAGAGGGAAAGACAAGAGGGTTAGATCGGCCAAAATAGTACCGCGAAGCAGCACTGCGGCGGACCCGCCACTCCACTCACACAACTTAACCATCTTCAACTTGAACAATCGCGTATTTCTCTTTTTAAGTCGCCTCCCTCTTTCCAGCTTTCTAAATTACAAGATCCGTCAGTTCGTCTCCTCCACTTCCCATGGCCCCTACCCCACCCTAGCTTAACCCTCTAGCTCGTCCACCCCGTTCGTTCCGACCTTTATCTATCTCCGTGCACACTTCAAGTGCTTTCTTCGTGCTGGAATGCGCAGACATGCGTAACAAACTACAGCTTCGCTCGGTATTCCTCCTTTTCGGAAAAGCTCCGATAAGATCGGCTTTTATGACAGATGTGTCACGCCGAGCCAGAGGTAAGAGCAAAGCGCGCGCCCTCGCCAACAGAGTCCTGGAGCAATCTCGACTTAAGTATCAAAATCTTCCTGCGGGGGAAAATCTATAACTTTGCGCGCACGCTAGCCTGCGTGTGCGTGGACGTGGGGAGAAAGAATAAATTCGTACGTGTATCGTGGCAAACTGGCACAGTCTACACACGCTCACGACAACGCTCCCGGCTCACTCCCTCACTTCCCTTTTCCAAACTCCCGTCCCTCTCCAATCCTCCATCCCCGGCCCACTAGCTCCCGTCGAATAGCTGCCATTTTCAGAAGGCTCGTCGTCTCTGTCCCTTTGCCGTTCGCCCTACGGCCCATGTCCTTCCTTCTTCTTTCTCTCCCTTTCCGCTTTTTATGCGTCCTTCCGTCGCTGACTCCGTACCCTCTATAGTCGTCGAGTGGCCCAAACAACTATCGTTCCCACCCCGTCTCCCTATCAACCTCGTACAATGCCTCGTCGTTTCTCTCATATGGAACAGCTTCCGGCAGTATCTCGTTCCTCCGATGCTTCTACTGCTGATAGTGCACATTCGTTCGAGTTTGTCGTGCTTCCTAGCCAGATGTTTAAATGAAAGGCACACGAGGTGAATAAACATGCATGCGAGCTGTGTGATTGAAAGGAGGCGGAATGGATGGAGTGGCTGGCGGGCGGTCGGGGGGTGGTGGATGGGTGTTGGGGGGCGATGAGGGAGGATGAGCTGGCCGAGTGTTGCCTCTTGTGAACAGTTGCCTCTAGTGAACAGCTCATACGACTGATGCTACTACTATCCCAATGGTTGGTCTACATTTCAATTGCGCAACCATGGTAAATTTGACTCTTTGGCATTTTGCTTTTGTTATTGGAAAATATTCGCCGACGGAAATTGTCCCATTAATAACGAGGGTAGAGTTTTTCCAATTTTTTCGCCAAAATTTCATCAAGTATTCACTAAGCATGGATAAGCAGGGATAATATTCTTGCAGCTTTTGGCGCATGTACATCTTAAAATCTCGTAATACTAATTCGCGCAGTAATTCGATAATTCCGGATCAATTGCTCGAATTAAGGTGTTCGATGTCTCGAGTTCGGGACAACCGGATGTTGCTACATATTTGTCGTTGTATCACATGCTCTACTTCGCTACGAGTCATACAATATCTGCAAAGGATTGTTTTTAATTTGGAGTGAAAAAATTGTCCAAGCGATTCGGCAAATAGGTAGGATATATAAGTCATTGAAAGAGTAATTAATATAAATTGAATAAAGGTGGCTCATAACTTGCATCGCCAACATTGAGATAAATATTGTGAAAATATTAACTAATGCAGCTAGCGATCTCAATTCCAACATTCTCCACATACATACAGGAGAAGATGATTGGAACGCAGCCAAAGTGTACCGCAGCTGAGAATTGAGTGACCTAGTATATGTAACAGCATCTTATCCGCTCAAGTTCTATCGGTTATCATTTGGTTTGCTATGATAAAAATTAAGGGATAACTGGCGAATAATCGCTTTAACGCCAAAGAATACGAATGGTCATTATCAGGTATCTTGATGAAGCAAGGGCGGCTACTATGATGGGGGGGGGGGGATAAAAAAAAAGTAAATGTAGAATGAACTTTCATCGGATACTGTGATATTTCCAATGATAAAGGGAGGACGCGCTCTTACACGAGAAGCGGAAAGGATTAGTTTGATATGGCTAGCGAATTAGCTGTCAGCGACATTAATCCAACCGCCCGTGTACTGCGATAGAGTGTTGCCGCTCCTCTTTGCCCGCAGATTTCAGCTTATTTGCTTTTCTAAAACCACGACCTACTTCACCCATCTACTTTGCCTTGGCCGTACGTGACAAGTTCAGCGACATTACGTACTTTACTCTCTGTACTTGCCGAAGATGGCACGAACGCCAAACTATTCTCTCGCAACTAAAAACACCCTATGAACGATCTTCGTTATTATTCAGCCCTAAGAAGATATCCGGATATTCAATTTGTGACTTGCCAAAATCCAATTTAGCTTGATTATAGTATTATAAAAGTAATTCGAGTAATGCGAGTAATTTTGTTTAAGCACTTATTTAACTTGTTCAGCGACACTCTACTCGCAAAAGATCCAATTATGCTTCGGCTCATTGAAATATAGAGCATTCGACTGAATTGGAAAAAAATAAAAAAAAAAAACAAAAACAAACAAAAAATAAATAATGAAATTAAAAGATAAATTAGATAAAATTCGAGAGATTATGTTTATAGTAGTATATTTCGGTAATTAGAATACGTGATTGAACGACATATGATTCGAACATTAGAATAATTAAATCCTTCTCCATATACGTATTTTATGCACTTTTTTAGGTTTAGCACTTGTTAAGATTGCTGAAACGCGATTATATTCAGAACGAGGAATTTTATATAAATTAATTTTCTTCTTTAATATTAAAGTTCTTTATAATCATTGATTTTACGCGAAATTTTCACACGAATTTTATTTTATCGTAAAGAGCCATTTGACACATTTGATTTGATTCCAATTTATCCATCGAAATTGCTCGTGTGTTTATATTGAATAAAAATTGATTATGAATTATAATTAATTCGTCGGTGTATTTTTTATTTTTAAAATATCTAGCTCGTGATACAGTTGAATGGGTGCAATTACTTTAATATTGATTGCAAAAGTCTCGACAAACAATTTAGGAAATAAATTATTCATCAGATCGTTATGAATAACAGCACTTTTTTAACGTTCAGCATTGTACAACCTCTAATTAAATTTCAAGTATGCTATCTTAAAATGTCCCATAATTTCGATGATGAGAAATTATGGTTTTAATTAAATTTATTTTATCATTGCGGAAATAATGGAAGTTGAAAGCAAGGCGAACATTTCAGTGAAATATTATAATGTTTTGTCGATGTTGTACGTAAAAATTATTATGATGACATCGATGATTGTACTTTTAGAAGGGACAGAAAAGCAAATTACGAATTTTATTCTTATCAGAATTCAAATTTGAGGCTTATACTGCTCGAATTGTAGGGATTTTTCGATCCCTCATATTTTTTACAAATATAAATACAGCCATTAGCGATATTTCAGTTTGGTTCATTTTCATTATCATTTTCAATATATCGTACAGTTTCGTTGATAATAGACTTTTATCATAATTATTAACATTAATTTATTAACATTTTATATGCAAATAAATTATTTGAAAAACTGCATGTAGAGTATTAGAGAAATTTATTTATTATAAATTATTTCATTCGTAATTTGTTGCACAATTTATAAATTATATAAGTATTCTAGCATTTATATCTAGAATATAATATACAATGCAAATGAACTGTTTTTCCTATAAAATAAAATAAATCATTTAACGAATCTACGTTCGTGCCAACCGATATTACTAAGACAAATGATCACTCTGCATGAAATTTGGATTTTTATAGTTCATGAGAATAATAGTTAAAATAATATTAAAGAATAAAAATAAATGATGTAACTGAATTTCTTGGGTGAAAACTTGGAAATATAAGTTGAATCATTGAAAATTCACTCTCTAATTATTGAGTAATTGAAAGACTGTTATCATTCAATTACTTTCCTTTAAAATAAATTCGAATCATCTTAAGGCTTTGTAAAATGGCTGAGAAAAATTCTTTTTATTATAATTAATTCTTATTAATTATTATAGACAATAATAGTCATTAATTACCAATATAAATGTATTAATTGTTTTATAAATAAGTAATATAAATATAAACATACAACTTTAATGACAAGCTTAACCAATACCATACGACATTATTTATTTTTGAATGCACGATTGCATGTTTTTAATGCACATTTAGTATCATTTAATATTATAAAAAGTATATTTTTAATGCGAGTACAAATTCTTAATATACAATTTTTTTAAAAGAATTTTTAAGCAAAGCTTATCTAAATTATTTCTACAAACCTTAATCATAAATAGAAAATCTCTAAATGCATAAAAAATAGAATAATAACGAGATTGTATTTCTCGGTAAATTACCATCTCTGCTTGTATTGATCGAGTAAAAATAAAATAAGAAAACAAAAAACAGAATGAAGTATGTATAATAACTTTTCCATATTATTTTAACGAGTTATTTATTTACTAAGCAAGTGAATCTTTTACCAATGATCTCTAATATCGCGGAAGATTTTGTTCCATAATCGCTATTAAATAACGGAGATACTTTATCGTCGATAAATACTCTTAAGAAACGTTAAATTACTCAATAAAAATGTGAAATATATTTTGACAGAGAAATTGTTATTTTATTCGATACTTTACCATTGGTCTTTTTTTTTTTTTAATATTTTCCTTTGTTTCTTTTTAATTCATAAATTGAAAATTAATCCTCCTCATTACTTGTATACTACTTGTATATTTCGAATATAAAACGTACACTTTTCGTATAAACAACAATAACGATATATTATTACGAAAAATACTATAATACACTGAAGGAATTAATGTGACTATAAGATATATTATTTAGTCCAATCGATATAAAAAAAAAAATAAAAAATTTCTTCTTTTTAACCTTTATTTCATTTTGAAGCTTTTTAGATTTTGAAACTCGCCGAAATCATATTTTATTTTTCAATGAATAATCACGATCCTTTTATACTTTCTTTATAGGCTTATAACCATTTGTGCATAAGAGATACATACATCCATTATTAATAGTTCTTTATTTAATACTTTTGAGTTATGTGAAGTTAATAAATTACTAATCTATATTGACGAATCTGTATTCTACTTTAATACATACATTTTTATTACCGAAATGCTCAAGTTTATTGCCATCCATTATAATTTCAATTTCTCCGTTTCTATAACAATTATCCGTCTTGCATATCCTGATTTGATAAATATTAATTATATTTAACAAATGTATTTGGTAATATAACAAATGCCGTAATATAGCTATAGATATAGATAAAACTTTGAAAATGTTTATAAATATTTAAAAGATTATTATGCTTCGATGATATTGAATCAGTATTTACGATTTTTTAATACAATTTTATGTACTTTAAAATTTTTATTCACATACAAAACTATAACATCTCAAATACGCCGAAAGAATTTTCCGTACTAAAAATTAGCTCGTACAATATTTTTATGGATTTCAGTTTTATAGTTATAATAAATTAAAAGTGTTACTCCTTGTAATGGCACATCATGACATTACAAAAATGTAAACATTAATATATCGAAATATTACTAAGGTTTTGAATTTATGCCAAATAATAAGTGCGATATAAATACTATTTAATAATGTACTATTAAGTGATTAAAACTGACATTTTTAAGTAATACATGCATTATGTCGATTAAACGATGCTGTATTTTTCACGCGGAACATACATAATATCCGTAGATGCATCTTACCCAGGAATGCAAGATGCAGTGTTTGAGTGGATTGATAAGGGAATTATAAAAGGGCTAGTGTGACGATAGCAGGTGCTCTTCGGTAAACACGTGTCAGTTAGGTAGAGTCGATTTTATAATTAAATTTCCATCCCTGTATTATATAATAAATACTAATTTACTTTGCTCATTGTGTACTCTAATATATTAGAAGATTATTCACAGCATATGTGGCACTTCCAGCTAAAATAACATTGAAAAATGCATTTAAACGAAATAATCAAATATTTATTTGTCGACGTTTTAACGATAATAATAATAATAATAATAATAATAATAATAATAATAATAATAATAATAATAATAATAATAATAATAGAGTACGGATTAATTTTTCAAGGATTTGATGTAACGTTCATTAACAATAACAATTGAACTTCATGCATCACCGACAAAAGCTTGTTTTGAAGTTCAGTCATTGTGAAGTATAGTAAGAAACGCTTAAAATCTAAAATAAAAAATACATAAATATTTTATATTATAAAGTTTCCTTTTATATGAGAAGGAAAAAATATTGCAGGACATTTGGGAGTTGAAACGAATACATTTTATCAGGAAATAATGAAAACTCCAATGACGCGGTTTTTATAAGCTTTTATAAGCTCATTTTATCTAGAATCGTAACTTCAATGTTTAGCAATATTTTCATACTATCCGCTAAGCGTCAAATTATACGTGTTTCAATTTAGCATTATTCCTAAATGCATATTAATATCGCTAATAATAGCATTGATTATACTTAAAAAATAGATAATATATTATATCTGTTGTAACTGCATTTAACATTTAAAGTCGTATTTTTAAAATTATTTTTATAATTAAATCACGTAATAAGTATAGAGAACGAAACATAAATATTATTGAAATAGAAATCTATAAAAGACGATGATAATAATGAGAGTTATTTTTCTACCACACGTATTATTATTTACTATTATTTAATATTTGTATCAAAAGAACAGAAAAACATAAAAAAAAGTAAGTAAAACAATATTTAATCAAATCAATAAAAAAAAAAGCTCTCTCTCGAAATTCGACAAAATTTGAATATAAATCATAGCTCAATAAGATCCTTCAATATTTTGAATTGATTATTGTAGATTAAAAGAATTTGATGATGCAAATATATATTATGTTATGTAAAGGCTTGTTATAATCATCTAAGATTATTGCAGAATTCAGGTCCAATATATTACTTGAGCTTTTAAAATTTCAATTTTAAACAACGTGCGCGCGCGCGCGCACGCACACACACACACACATATATATATATATATAATATTATTTATTATTTATGAACAATATTAAAGTTTTTAATTTCAAGCTTTTATTAGTTATGATGATTAAGTATTCCATGACAATAACTTGTGTGACTGCGATGACTAGCATTCAAAGAAGAATATTTTAATAAATTATAATATAACCGAACTGTTTGCTAAGTAATATCAAACTATTCAATTACAATGGAATTATGAAAATTTTCAAAAGTATATGTTTTGTAACGAGAATTTTAACAACAACAAGTGAATTCAACGAAGGGAACATTAGGAAAAGAAAACGTATTCTTCGTATATTCTGCATTTTATAATTTAATATACAATGTATAGTGTTTTCCCTTTGATCTCGTACATTTCATTGATAAACCTAAAGTGGTATTGGATAATTGATAAAGTATTTTTATCGATACCTCCCGATTCTTTAAGCATCGTGAATAATAATTACTCCATTAAAATGACAAAATACAACTGGCATTATGTAAAAAATGTAGGAGCACAGAGGAAAAAGCTCCTCCAAAGAGTCACACATCACAACCACTAAGCTTTTTCAAGCATCGTCACGTATTTTTATATACGGGAATGGATTTTGCACATAACGAAAAGCCGATTAAGATGCTTATTGCCGAGAGCGAGGCCTGTTCCACATTTAAATGTACAGGAAGCTGTAACTCCAGCGAAAGCCCGAAGTGAAATTGGTATCCGGTAGCGTGGATACAGCGCTACCTATACGTTTTGAATTTGGTGATGGTAAAAGCGCGGCGGGGATCCCCGAGCTCATAGTTATCGAAATGCTTGGCTCCTTTCAATTATTTCATCCGCGTTGACGATTTGGCGCACTCGATGGCTTAATCCCGTGGAGCCCCTCCGATCCCGATTGATCCAAGATCGACGGGAGTGAGCTTGGGTTGACGACTACGGGCGGGCATCGTTGAGAATTTACGATTAATGCGAGGAATCGAGCCACTATGACAAGTTCGCACGCGCACTTTTTATTTATTTATTCTTCTTCTTTTTTTTTTTTATCTACGACTGTTTAAGTCCATTGGCATTTTTATCGAATTATCGCTAATTTACATTATTATAGATTTGTGGTTATTTATAGGCATACTAATTAATTGAATAATTCTTTCATACACTTACAACGAGTTTTGAAGGTAATGATTTCATTAATTCCTGGATAATAGGTCGATAAAAGCTCCAGCGGCTCGATTTTTCTTTCAAACGAATTGCCTCTTAAGAATGCATTCGTCGGACAATGGCACCAAATTTAATAAACATGGTAAATCATAATGAGCCGATTAGGAGGGCAGAAACGTATGTATCGGACATTGAATTGCTTGTCCCTTAATTTCCATTGCTCGGACAATCGACCGGCGGACTTTTCCCACATCCATAAACAGTGCCAGATTACAAATAGGATTTTTTCAAGCGAAAGCACACTTGTGCATGCGGCACGTGACTGTGTATACCGCAGCGCGTGTCCTTTGCTTGCACACAATGAGAGTATTGCAGCAGAAATCACGTCGTCACTACATAGACAAGTTGTCCTCTTTGTGTTTAACAAGAGCTGAGTCGACTGACCTATTTTGATGCATTGCAATTTCAAAGAGTTCGCGCGCGATTCGCAAAATGGATATTTTATTTAAATGCGAATAAAACAAAGGGGCAATTAAAATTTCACTTTCAAAACTTAATCCGTAGTTTCTGAACTATTTTACGAACTAGAGTTTAAATTTTGCTCTATCGATCGTGAATTATGGCCATAATCCAGTTATTGATATACAAACTTTTGCCCAATAGTATTGTGTCGCGGAGTAAATAGTAAAATTGATGGGCGTATTAAGGCGATTAACCGGGATGGCATTGTCTAATAGTATTTTGCCGATAAAAAAAAAAAAAGAAAAAAGAAAAAAAATAAAGTATCTTCACTCCCCTTCGCTCGTCCACCAACAGTTGCAATAAATTAATTGTTACAATGGTCATTATAAAGCAATTTTATAAATATTCCGCTCTATGGGTATCTACGATGCTCTACTGATGCTTACGGCAAAGCAAAGAGTAAAAGTGTAGGTAAAGGGCAATTATCACAATTATCTAACGAAAAACTTTATCGTATTACAAAGTCGTGTCAAAGAACAATCGCACCCCTAGAGTATCGTTTACACAGTTCCCTAGAGATGATCCAAGTACATTTAGCTGCATTCAGAACAAGGATGTAAATTAAACTACGATGCAGATCATTCGTACGTGATTAATTATTAAGCAAAGTCTCTAGATATGCCAGTGTCAGATTAACAAATTCATTATAAAATACTTAAGATTAAAAATTGCAAAAGTAAATTGATTTTTTTGTTTTTTGTTTTGTTTTTGTTTTGTTATTGTAAACTAACGTACTTTAATTAAATGCACATAATAATAATTAATTTTAATATGATATTATACGGAATATATGCTGATGAACAATTTTTAGTATTTTTCATATTTGCGTATTTGATACCGTAAGTTGCTCGTTCTCGCACTAAACATTGTCTAACAAACTACAATTAATTATAAATATATGATAAAATTAGCATAAATAGATATTTGAAGTAGGGGCTACAATTTTATAGTCAAGTTAAATTAGTTATGAAATACGATGATACATTTTCAGTTCACTTGAGAGATTCATTTTTGTTTACTATTTCAAAACTTATGATTCCAAGTTCTCCATACTATCTTATAATTGCTACTACATTAATATTTGAAAGATAATATTTGAATAACTTTCCAATATGAGGAAAAATATTGAGTTTAATTTGGTATATTAGTATTTGAACTTTATCGGCTACCCCCCCCCTCACCTCTTACCCCCACCTCACCACACCTCTTCCCACCGTCCCATATTTATCATATTTAAGTAGAGTATTTAATTTCGGAATTTCCTTAAATTCAATAAAAGATCTGTCAATTAGTGTATTATCTAATGTAGCAAGTGACCTGTATAGTATCAGTGAAATGTAATTTTTAAATTGACATTTTGCCAAATCATTACTTAAAAATGAAATGTATTTTTTGAAATGTATGTCAATAAAGTAAATGGAGTATTTTGTAAGATCTAATATTTTATTTCTTATGCGATATTTACTGTGGATTTGTATGCGAATAAATAAATTGAACACGGTTTTCAATGGTGTGAGCACACATTTGCTCGCATAAACACATCTACTTTGATTTTTATTAATATATTATGACTACGTTGTAGATAAATAGCTTAGCTTCTTAATGCTGCATTTAAACATGTTTCACACAATAATTTAACACATTTGTGTGGATAATTTATAGATACGAAATAAATATGAAATAAAATCAAGAAATAAGACTTGGTTAATTATATAAAATTATGTTACAAAATGTATGCACTTAAATTTATAAATGAATAATTTATATATACATATATATATATATATATATATATATTTTTTTTTTTTATATTTGTTATTCAAGGTCATTTCGTACATTTATTTAAGATAATATTCCGTAAAGACGCGTACGAACTAACAGCCAAAACTGTTTAATAGAAAAATAACGCTAATGCATTTTTATTTACAATGTTATGAAAGTTATTTTACTCCATTTTCCAAATAATAACGAATGAGCCTGAGTTTTTGATGCCTGAGATCCGTCAATTTTTTGTAGCTGCGATCGAGCAGAATACTTTTCAACTTGGATGATCATCTATCTGCACACGTAAAGTTCACGTCATTTTATTTTATATTTCCCATGCAAACAATTAGCAAGAATCTTTGACAATGTGGTACTAAATTATAATCATTAATATTTCCTAAGAATATGATGTCATCAAAGTTATCCAAGGCAATTTAAACATTAAATTAATCATTTAGCCGTATAGATCTCCAGATAAATATATTTAACGAAGTTTTTGTGAAATATCATGTATTATAAATAATCCATAATTTTTATTCATGTATTTGATTGTATAGGCATATATGTTTAATAGTTCTTTATTAATTCGTAAATTTTATAAATTTCCAATATATTTTTGATTGTTACAAGATTTGCGATCTACATATACACGATTTTAACTCTATTCAATTAACGCATTGTTTGAAATAATTTCTGCAATATTCGACTCCTTTTATGTAAAAATTTTCCATCAATATTAAATTTTTCTTCAAATTTCAATACATAATGATATACAAATAAAATTTCTCTTACTTTTCCATTCTTGAAATATGTTAATGCCGGAAAATTAAAGCATTTCTTAATTTAAAAAAGCTTTAATTAGCTCGGAATTAATATGCATTTAAACTTGCATATTTCTCATTGGCTGATATTTAATAGTTGTATTTAAATATTGAAAATATCTATTAATTAATGATATTAAAGTTAGATCAGAAAGTTCGATTAAATATGTTATCTTGCAAATGATGCAGAAAATCGCCCTACTTTTATCAGGTCGTTTTACTATTACTGAATCAATCCTCGAGCTTTTCCATTAAACTTGTATATGATAAATTTTGATAATACTTTGATTAAAATATAGTTTTAATCAAGTGCATACTACTCTTTTTTTTTTTGTTTTTTTTTTGTTTTTATAACGTTCAATCATTACAGTAATTTTTTAATAATATAACTTTTATATTCTTAAATCTAAATAATTACTTTTTAAATTAATTTTACCTTCTACCATTTAAATAAGTTTATATTAAAATAAGTATAAAAACTATAATGAATATGAATAACTAAATTTAAATCGCGGATAGAAAATACTTGTTAAAAAGTATGAGAAGATAAAATTATGTATAACATAATTACAAGTTAGCAATCAATAAATAATTAAATTTAAAACAATTTCATTCGTTTTAAAAGATAATATAAAGTTCATACATAACCTTTGAAATATGGAAATTTCATATAATTATTGAAATATTGAATTATTTTTTCTTAGTTGTTTTTTGTAAGACGAAATGTATTATTGTAAATATTCGTAAATATATATATTTCATCTATTAATATCCAGTATATAAAAATTTTAAGTAGTTTTAAACGGTGAAGTTAATTATTTATGCTTTAGGAATCTTGTTTTCGCACTTTCATTTACAAAGTCTAACAATTTGTAATAAATTTCATTAAAGTTTCATTTCTATAAAAGAAATGTTATAAAATATGTTACTTTTACATGTTCTATAAAATATTGTGAAATTCGCAATAAGAATTAAAATTATCTCAATAATAATTTTTTTTTTAAATAATTATAATCTTAAATTTTATTAAAATTGAAATTTCTCTATATCAATAACAATTTGAAAATTATAGTTATAAAATTATTTCATGTCATGATTTTGTAAAGAAGGTCTATTCAGCATTCATATTAAACAAAAATTTTATAATTTAATAAATGCATCCCGACTCTTTTAATACTTTTTCATTTTAAACAGAGCTTATATTAATAAAAAGTTGTAGTTAAGAGATTTTCTTCTCAATCAATAATTTGTATACAATTTTAACAGCTCTTGCATTATATCACATGACACTGGATTCTCATATGTTATTGAAAAATTTGATTTATATCAAAATTGATGCCTTATGGCATCATTCATTCATAAATAATTTAATTATCTAAACATAATTTACCACATGTCATATTAAAATTTTTTACTTTGATTATTCTTTCCATTTCATACATTGAACTGTTAAATAATTGAAATATAATTTTCAAACATTAATCAACTATTTCAGGTATTTAGAAACTGTAAGAATAAAAGATAAAAAAATTTTAAATTATTTTAATTGTTTCAAGTCTTTTTATTATTCGGGCAACATTATATTTCATTATTCTACGACAATAAGCTATTACATATGAATTAGTAGTTTTGGTAATAAACTTATTAAAAAATATCGCCTATCTTCTAATAAGTAATATTTTAGTATTTTGATTGGATAGTAAGCTTATAAGTATAGGTATTAAAAAAAACTTTGCCTATTTTTTAGTTAAAATCTACTTGTTATATTGTTCAACCTGAATGCAAAGATAATATAATCAGAATTATAAACGCTTATTTTATAATTTGCAATATCGGTAAAATAATATTATTGATTATGGTATATAATTAGTATTCCCTATTTTTATTAAATATAACGTTTTAGAAAAATAATTATACTGATATAAATAGAAAACGGGTAAAAGCAGTATTAGCATTGAGTAATACGCTTTTAGAATTTTTAATTGAAGATTTAACGTTCTATTTTCAAAATTATGTATTCGTAAGCATTAACACTATTAAAGACAATTTTATATTAAAGTAGTTACTAAGATTATTTTAATTAATGCTATACGATTTAAATATTTGTTTTATTGTATAATCAATTATTGTATGAATAATTATTCCGTAATAATCATTCTCCATCCATAATGAGGCTTCGAGTTCACGAATTCATATAAAAATTGGATAAAATATTCAATTGTGTATATTTGAATCTAGTATATATATATATATATATTTTTTTTTTTTTTTCAATACATTAAAATCAATCAAAAATTTAATTATTATTTGAGATTTTATTCTAATGAAACGAAATTGTATAATTCATTAATGAAGAGTAATGAACAATATATTAGATTAATTGAGAACAATAGTGTTTTTCTAAACTACGTCGTCACACGTTGTAACTCGTGATTTGAAAAAAAAAAAGAAAAAACTTTTTGAAACTACGAGATGGAAATATTCTCTAAACATCTATATTGTACGGTGGCCTACATAGTTTCATACAATATCTTAACTTTACCAATATTTTAAGTCTAGAAAATCTTTGAAGTTATGAAACCTTCGTTTGTTCTGTTATTATGACCAAGTAATATAAAAAATAATTTTAACAATAATTAAGTAATGTAATGGAGAGTAGTAATTTATATAAAAAAATTAATGGCTATTTTAGTGATATAGTTAGTTGTACTTATTATTTTCATTAGAAAATTAATTAATAAAATTTAAGTACAGTAATTGTTCTTTTTCAACGAAATAAACGTGGACGTATAAAAGGTGGCTTTGCAAACAAATGCATTAAAAAAGGATATATCCTAGGAAAAAAGTAACACGAACAATGGCAGTTTTACTTTTATGGAAATAACTTCTTTTTTTTTTTAATTTAGTTCGTTCCATTGCAAATTTATAAAATGCAAAAGTAATAAAATCGTTGTGTAGAATAAAATCTATTTGTCGATGTGAAGAAATACGTTGTCTCCAATATTAATTATCAATTCAGTTGGCAATAAAGAAATTGTTAATTAGTATTATATCAGTAAGTATATCACTGTTACATTTAAATGAAGAAATCTTATTTCACGAACAATCATAACGCACATGAATATAAAATTTTTGAAAATGACTTTATACGCTATTAAGTTTAAAAAGTAATTCCTAGTCTTTCAATACATTATGGATATTGCATTTTAATTTTTAATATTAAATATTTTCATAACTTCAGCACAAGAGCTATAGCTACTGAATAATATAAATAATAATAATAGTCATAATAGTGACAAAACATAGATAACCTAATAACGTATAATTAATTATAATGAAAATGATAATTTTATTATGAAATTCTGAATTCTTTACAACCTGTACATTGATGTCCGTTTCAACTTTTCATATTATTTACACAATTATTTTTTTAAAGCCCAATACATTTAATTAATACAGCTTAAGAAAATATTTAATTTCAATAACAAACATAACTTGGATATTTCATTAAGCAATAACGTATAGTGCACTACATTATTTGGTTCATTTTTTTACCTTCACAAACAATAATCAATTTTACCAATGATATAATTGATAGGATAGTAGTATAATATTTATTTACATCGAGGGAACAACGTTTATTATTTAAAATGCAATTTTACACGAGCATTTTATATTAGAATTTAACAATGTTAAATGTCTCGATGCAACGCATCTCACTCGCGGGTACGTGGAAACTCGAGTGATGTGAAGCTGAGAGAAAATGTAGTGGGTGGAAAATGTGCTATACGCATAATGGGTGTTGAGTCAGTACTCGGTCAACAGTTAGCACGTGCGGTACTAGCATATCTAATTTCGTATTCGCAATGTCGTATATTTTCTTTTAATGTAAACAGTGATTTACCTAAATCATTATCGTCTCGAACTACCCGCGAGATTATGTCATCGTGAATTCTCAAACGCTTATCGATATTATTCGGCAGTTAGTGCATCTAAGATGTGTGAATATTTGTACTTATTGTTAAGATTTCATCCAAGATTGATTTATTAATAGGTGTTAGAAATGCTATGTTACGTGAGTTTGTTTTCCTTTGATAATCCGTTGACATAGATTACCTTTTATCAGCACGATTTTACTCGATTGTCTACAAATTTCATTTATGACGATACAATGGCTTCATAAAAGGACATAAACAATCCAACAAATCAAATAAATAGTCGGATAAATAATAAAGAGTATTATTATTGTTGTTATTCATCATTGTTCGCCATAACAATTAACTTGTTCTTTATAAGTTATAACTATTGTTATTGTCTGATAAACACGTTCGAAAATAATTATATGGATACGTTAATAATAAACAGATTTTCATTTAAAATTATATTACATAGGAATTGAGGAAACAATAAGCTTATTATTTTTATAGTTGTAGTGGAAGTAGTATCCACACCATAAATCCTTTTCCTAATTTTTGTATCTGTGCCAAGGCTTTTAAAGCAATTTATTGCTTACGACGCGTGAATAAAAAATCTAAAATAATATTAATATTTCTAGCTAGTAATTTCATCTTTAAATTTTGTAATTTATACCGATACATGTATATACACACACATTCACAGAAAAATTAGTCATCTCAATTATATAACATCTGTATATCGCAATTAAATTAAAAAGAGCATTCACTTTCCAAATGTATTTCTAACATTTACATTATTTGGTATGTATAAACTATATTAACAATTGCAAAATCATTATTATGTAAAAATAACTCTATTATGCTACTGCTTACTGGATGAAAAATATTGTATGCACCATGTGTAGTGCCTGCATAATTTCTAAGTACGTTAAATCGCATATGTTGTATATGCTCCACTCGTCCAATTTACTTGGCAATTATATTCATGACAGATCTCAACATAAAATAAACGTACTTTTAAAAAGAAAATTTCATTAGTTAGAAAGAAAATCGCGTAATAGAAAAAACGGTAATTATTGTTAAATGGAATAGCATTAAAGTTGAATTAATAATTAGAAAGAAAAGAAAATAATAATAACAAATAAGAAAATTAATATACAAAATGAAAAAGAATATTCAATTTCAAACTATTATCAGAATGAATAAGATATAATGGATATATCAATTTTACTCGTTTAAACAGTTAATAACATAATGATGTTATACATAAACATATATAAAGAATGTTGCACAAAACTTTAACGCTCAAATGATGATTAAAATCATATTTGAAATGCTAGATGAATAGAATCGAGTACAGTCTGACAATTAAAATAAATTTTGCATTTATGCAGATATTGTGAGGGGATTTACATATTCATATAATCTTGAAAATGACAATTTAAAGTATTACGGTAAATATTTTTCAAAAGCTTTATACGGAAATTAGAATTTATTCGAGTTAAAGGTTGTGGAAATAGGAGTGTCGACTAGAAGCGGTGCTCAGGTGACAAGTTTGACCGCGTTAAATGTCCTCAATATTTTGTGTGCGATATCAACACAATAAATCTTTCATACTGGGGATAGGATTTTTTTTTTTTTTTTTTTTTTTTTTTTTTATTTAAAATTTTCCATTGAATTCTTCTTAATTAAATGTTTGTTTGAATGAGTGTCCATTGAATTCTTCTTAATTAAATGTTTGTTTGAATGAGCTAGAAAAATTCGAGCTCGGCTACAAATTAAACATTTTCACGAAGAAATATGATTATTTCTCCTTATCGTAAATTTAACAGGGAGCCGATATTTTATATAATGATTTATTTAATAATATCGGCGCACAATGTAAAATGAGGAATAAAGAATTCATAAATAACAGATTGTTTGAAGCTGAAAGCATCTTGTATTCGATGTGACCAAATAACTCCTATATTATGAAAAAGAAAACAAAAACAAAAAATACATTGAAAAAATTTATATAGTGTAAATCCTAATTATTAAAAAGTTCTTCAGAAGATCGAAGGAACATTCTACTCTCAAAACTTTAATCTATATACTTTCCATAATGCTGGCTATTTGGCAATAAATTATTGTTAACGTATCCTTATCGTAAGCACCAATATATATTAATCTTAATATATTTCGTATATCTTTTTTAGGCCTTACTTCAAGCGCAAGATGTTACTGGCCAAGAAGTTTACGGAGAAGATGCAAAGAGGGCTACACCACCTCCTATTTTTCCGTATCTCAATGGTGGCGATGATATTGAGGGTCAAAATGGCGACCTTGAACTCGAAAATGTTACAAGAGTCAGGTTGGTTCAGTTTCAAAAGAATACGGACGAACCGATGGTAAGTGAATAATTATGTGCAGTCATTTTGTTTTTTCCATTCTATTTTATCATCGATATCTCCAAGTTAAATAGACGAGAGATGCATAGTTAAGGAAAAATAATTTTACGGAAAACTAATGTCCATCTCCAATTAAATATTAAGGAAATATACGAAACATTAATACGACGTACAAAGATAAGTTCTTTCAGTTATCCATTCAATTTGATAACATCTTAAATTTCAATTCTATTTCAAACGAAAATAAAGCTCAATTTGCCCATAGAAAGTTTTAATTAATAGATTTTAATTATTCATGCCTTCAAATGGGTAAGTAAATAGAGTTTTATGTATATTATTTTGAGCAGCGATAAGTTTTACAGTATTCAAATGTGAAAGATAAGTCACAAACATTTATACCATTTATCATTAAACAACTAGTAATATTTATATGCTAATAGTATAAGTAACAAATATTAGCTCTTAAATACTTGGATATATGTGTTTGCATTTTGATACTTTAATTATTATAATATACATTACGATAAATATTACAGTGCTCATTTTTATTTTATACTACACTTGAAACATTTTAGGGGATAACACTGAAAATGAACGAAGATGGTAAATGTATTGTCGCTAGAATAATGCATGGTGGAATGATTCATAGACAGGCGACTTTGCACGTTGGTGATGAAATAAGGGAAATAAATGGAATTGCAGTAGCTAATCAATCAGTGAACGCCTTACAGAAGATTCTTGTAAGTACATATTTGCAATTTACTTCATTTCACGTCACTTAATCAATAATTGTCCTTATTTCAGTATATACATATATTATTATTAATTCAGGCTGTAAAATTTTCTTTCTATTTGCTTATGATATACAATATGTATTCATACAAATTAGTATATTGGATCGTGTGCTTTTTATATTAAAAATTGAAAAATCGAAGGGATAGAAAATTATAATGAAATGTTTCATTTACTTTGAAAAGGATATATTATATTTTTGTAAACTAATATTTCAATTAAATGTATTCTAATAGTGCTGAAAACTACGAAAAATTCTATGCATAAATATAAACTATACTTTTTACGAGCCTATCGTTTCTTTCATCGTTAAAATTTTAAAAATAATTACGTTAAATTATACATGTTATAGGTATTTTGAAATGTGCTTTTATACGATATTAATGTAACTTGATAAGTTCAATTATTCTTAGTGTTCATAAGCCCAAGTGGTATTAACTATGTAACTTCGTAAACTAGAGAAATCAATAATTGAGTTTACTTACTGCGTATCATTGATTTTATTATTTTCAATTATTTTCAAGATTTATTATCGGAAACATCACAACTCGACAATAATTTTATGATTTAATAGATAATTACACGATTTGCATGATGATATATTGCCATGTATGACAATTGAGATTGGTATGTCTTAGCTGATATGCCATCAACTTTTGTTCGGCATTTATATTTCATATTAATGTAAATCATGTAACATTCATTATTTAAAATGGTCCTTATATTATGCATAATGAAACATGTCTTGTTATACATTTCTAAGTGAGCAATAACAAGAGTTAATTGAATAATAAACTTATTCGTATAAATTAAATTTATTTTAACTTTAATTTTTGGCAATTACTTGTGCACTCGTAAAGCTAATGATTTATACTCTTATTAATAAGACAAAAGATATAAGGTCCCGTGTGATAAGGATTTCGAATATGTTTATTATTAACAAACTATACGCTTAAAATGATCTATAAATTAAACTCAAAATCTTTATTTTCGCGACGGATCTTGAATATCATTGAAGTACTAATATTCCTATGCACTTCTAACTGTCACTTATTCTCCTATTACAATTACAGCACGAAATTAGCCATACTCGTTACGTCACATGCATAACAATACAAAAATAGATTAGATTTGGCGTATCATGTTTTTGATATTTATGTAAATATAAATAAATTTTTCTAATAAACGTGCTATGTTTATTCTATTATCGAATAATCTAAATGTCTAAATTAGTCAAACACAGTATAATTATTGAATGCAATATGAAATTTATAAAATATGTATCCATTTACAGGAGTGTTCGTTTTAATTACGAGCTACGTGTTTATACTTGCAGAGTTCAATTAATTTAATCTATGATATACGTGAATAAATATACAAAAATTAAGCGGACAAAATATTATACACACGATACCATTATTAATATCATTAAATTGTTAATTATAATTTTGAGTAGATGATGATGATGTTTCATTTTTATATAAAATTATCTAATTATACACGACCAAATAAAGCACGATATTTTTAAATTTTAGTATAATGGTCATTATAATCATGTCCGATTAAAAGTAATTTTTGGAATCTTTGAACGATCCTTCAGCTTCAACTAATTCACGTTTGATTCGTAAACAGTTTAGTTGAATGATACTGATAATTAAAATTTTGATATCTTCAATTATCTATTAGACATTTATTTAATTATTTTTATGCAATGTTGCAGTAAAAAAAAAAAAAAAATCATTCCCGAAAAATCATCAGACCTTTGATAAAATTGGTACTTTGTCGCATGTTGGCACATATATTAAGATTTCTTTTTACGCGCTGATTTCTATAAAAATTCGAAATTTCTGAATCATGAATTAAAAATTGACGCTATGTATCGCACATATGACAGTACAGTGTAATGGCTAAATTCGATATCAAACCTTCCAGTTACTTACACAATGGCAGTGATAATTCATATTATTTAAAATCAGACTAACCAGCATCTGTAAATGTATTACGATAATCATATTACCATTATATACGTATTATTGTGTATGATTAAACATTATGTGTTGTAATACGTATTGTTAGAATTCTACCTCCAATTTTATTAAAGATTGTCACACCTTTCTCATAATGAGCGAACATTTAAATTTAAGCAATAATTCTTCATCAATAAACTGTACTACTTCGTAAATACTACTGAAAGCACTAATTTTCTGTTACAGCGAGAAGCTCGTGGATCAGTAACATTCAAGATTGTTCCATCATATAGGAGTGCACCACCTCCTTGCGAGGTACAAGTAAGCCCCAAAAAACAAGCCTACTCCCAATCTCACACCACTACTATCACCACCAATATCACAACTGCAACCGCATCCACCTCTGTAACAACAGTCCCTAGTGCTGCGGGGAGTAACTCAAAATCTGTTAAAACACAGACTCCTAAAGATTTAAAGACTTCGAAAGGTCAAAAAGTCCCGAAGCTTAAAATTGGCAGTTCTTCGTCCACTGAAAATACACCTCGGCGTCGTTTGAATCCACTATCTGTCCTTCGTTCGCGAAAATCAAAAAGCTAGACTAAAAGAAAACATCAATAATTTACTAATTTCAAGTTATTCTACAGTATTAAAAAGAAAAAAGCTTAAAAAAATTCATTGGTTAAGATCTCTTGTTCAGCATGAAATAAAATTCTAAGGCTACACTTCGACATATACGAAAGTAAACTCGAAGATTTTAGGAATAAAATTAGTTATATTTAAAAAAAAAAATTCACGTAATTTATTAATAAAAATTCGTAAAATCATTTACCGAATATTTCTCGTAAATGATTGTATTACCCTAATATACAAATTAACTTATTCGATTGTTCCTTGTAATATACATATATATATATATATATATATATATATATATATATATATATATATGATAAGAATGAGGCAACTGCCAATATATATAAAATATTGCATTGGTTTGATTTGACTGCAGCAGTTTGATAGATACAAACGAATAATCTTTACGCATGCGTAGAAGATAAAGATACATTGAAGAAATTTATATTCGAAAGTTATGACTTATAAAATCTGTAGATAGTTTGTTAAAGGAATTAATTCTGTTGAAAGCATCGAAAGCCTTTATTCGTAATAATATATAATTTCATAAATAGATAATAGAGAAGAATGTTTCTACATAAAAATGGACGTAATAAAAGCTTAAGAATAAAATAAAATTTCATTAAAATCAATAAGCCCGTTTCTTCGTTAATTAGTTTATGCAATCATTAGCTACCGAATCACGAATTTATTTTCGTATTCAACTTCTTTACAAATTATTGCAACATGATGCTTACATTTACATCTAGAGGACCCTTAATTTTTTCTATTCCAATAATAAACTATAATCAACTTACATGGTGAAAATTTATTTCAGTGACGACAAATAACCGGAATCCTGATTTCCGAGATTTACAAAAGTGGGTCAGTTGAATTTAAATAAAAACGGATTTAAATGAAAGTAAAGGGATTGTAATATTAACTTTTATCACGAAAGTCGTACCATACTTAACCTGCGTTAACAAATAACTCTAATTAAAAACGTGCTTTTATTAACGCAACGTGAGAATATATTGCTCTTTCTTTATTGAAATAATGTGCAGTTAAGAAAAATTGTGAACTAGGCGTATTTATGAGAATTTGAAAATTTCTTAGTTAAGCGATCGAGAGAGGAATAGAATTATTTTAATTATTCTAATCGCTAAAACTTTGTACAATATTTAGATTTAGTGTACTATTATTAAAAAAGGCTTTCTCCATTTGCATTTGGCTTTCATGAATTTTTATGATTATTTAATAATTGTCACTCGTCAAGTATGACGCAACTTACGGTATCGGCAAGTAAAGGCCGGTATTGCGCATCCTTAAAATTTTATTTTATCTTTATAAGATATGCATGCATAAATACGAAATACGTGCATATGCCATTACCCAAACACACATGAGCGCGCACGCGAGCACACCTATGTACGTATTACTTTGATGATCGCGTTAAGATTATATTTTTAAATTTAGCCAACTATGAAGAATATCAGTAAGAAGCATTTTTATGTTATAAAATAACTGAATACAGTGAACGATATATATAGTTAAAATATATAGGAGGAGCTTTATATTTAAAATATCATTCAAGAATAATAAACTAATTATAATTAATTCAGCTCGTGTTTTTTACAATTTACAGTTAAAGCATTGTATTTTTACAATTTTGTCAACGATGCTCGTTATTCGTAAAAAATTATTTACATCAAGATATTTATTTTAAATTTCATTATTTCTAAATTGAAATGTTTATCTACAGTTGAATATCTAATTCAAAATCTCTGCCATTTAAATTACAAAAAATGCACTATCACATACTTTCAACCATTTTTCTTAATCCTCTAAATTGACCCACATTTACAGTTGGCCATCATTTCATTAATATAATGATGTCTCTATCTATCGTACATTGTGTCAATTGTGCAATGTGCAAAGAGAGTGCATGATATAAATTATAAATTTGTTCCTTTTCTTAGGATTACGTAAAAAAAGCACGCCTCTGCTCGTTGGTTGTCTTCTTCTTATATTGAGTATACCTCGGTGATTTATCGAAATTGAGCGGTAAATAACTTTGTATTACATAAAGTAAATAAACACCACAGGCATAATGTTGCAAAATCATAATATAATCTTGCAATTATTCAATTTACCGATTGATTTCATGTTAATCTTGGTATAATTTCAATTAATCCTACGCAAGATAAACATTTTTTTTTTTTAGCAAGGATTGAATACTGAGCTGTCTTAGTTCGTGATTTAATTGTGTAAAAGGCTGTACAAAACTTAACTAATGTAACAAATGCACTATTAGCTATTTTAGATTGTTAATTATATTATTAAACTGATTTATTTTCAGTATAAATACAAACTCATTCCCTTATTAGTTGAAATTGAATTGAATTTAAAGAGTCAACTTTTTTTTTGTTACATTCATGTTGAGACCCTCGCCTGCATGACCGGTATTCTTTATTAAATCTAATTTTGCTTTTTGAAATTTGTTATTATATATTTCGCTAGACATGTTCAAATGTTTACTGAATTGGCATTTAGATCAATTATTCACATAATACTACACTATTATAAAAATAATGTAATGTGTTGAATTACATATTTACCAAAACTACTGTCTAATAACGTTTTTCCAGGACAAAATTTTTTTATAAAATAATCTTTCAAGTTATCCGATAGATAGCCCGAGTACTCTTAAGACTCAATTTTCAATCTAAAACAAAGTTTGATTTATTAATATAAATTTTAAATTAAAAATATGTTTCGAAAATAAAAATTCTCATAAATGTCAAGAAATTCAAGATATGTATTTAATGATAATTTTAGATAAAATTGGATTAACATTATTCTTCGAATAAAAAGAAAAATAAAAAGAAAAATCTTTACTTTTAAACGTTACGTGAACATACTTTTATTTGAATTAAAAAAATTTTTTTTTAATTAGTCAAACTACTTCGGATCATTGTTTAAATTATATGCATCAAAGTATTTTAATTAAATTGTATTACATTTGTTTAATGCTAACATATAAGTAAAAAAAAAAACAAAAAAAAAAGTTTTTCAAATGTAATTATATTAATTTAGAGAAAATGGTGAATTATTCTATGAATAATTTTTTTTTTTTTTTTTGCTTATTGATACTTGCACGAAATAAAATCCGATACTTTCTGAATTTTTTTTTATTACTAAAAATAGTTATTTTCGATCCGTCTTTATTTTATTCGAGGTAGGTATTTTATTGTTTTATTATAGTAACTCTTGTGCACTTGTTTCGAGTGTAATTATTTCGATTCAATATAAGCAATTCATATTTTCTTTTTGAGATTAGAAAAACGTTAAAGTTACACTTAATTTTTTCGTATTGAACCAAATGAAAGAAGATAAAAGGTGGAGGGACCATGACGAGATTTGTTAAGAAATCCTTTACAATATAAGTTTTTAACAAAGATCTTAAAAGTTTAGAGAACAGAAATTAACTGATGCATTACAATGTTATTTTAATATGTACTACATATGTGAAATTAAAATAATTTATTTTGAGAAAATTTTAATAGCCTATGCAGTTGAGGGTACAAATTTTTACTTATCTTTCTATCAAAATTTTGCTTATGTTTAAGAAAACAGGGTAGACGAAGAGTTTGGATTATTGTGTCGATTCATTTTTTATTCATGAAAATATGATAAAATTTATAATACTGATTTTGCCATTTTGTTCTAACAGAATAATATATTTATGTATTAAAAATGACAAAATAATTTACGAAAAATAATACATATTAAATGCTGATTTAATAAATATATAATAAATATATATAATAAATATATCTTTAAGGTAGCACTAAGTTTTGTCAATCTTGTTATTACGTCCCGACATAACCCAAATTTTGCGAACATAATGGTGTAAAAGACATAATATGAAAAAAATAATATTCAATATATATTACAATGTAAAATGTTTATATAGTTATGTGAATGTTATGAATTTAATATAAATTAAGTGTAACTATGCTTATACAATTAATTAACGAAACTTACTCTAATGATTGTAATTAAGTGAACTTGATATTATATGCGAAACCACTGATTTCATCTTAGTAAAACATCGCTGCCTTTTATAATTAGATTTATTTAATATTGTAAGACTGTCTTGAAAATCGTGAATATTTTGAAATTGTACGATTAGAATAAGAGTGGAGTTAATGAAGAGATGCCCTTTCTATAAATATTAATTTATTAATTTCAATTTATAAAGAAAGGAAATGAAAAGTGAAATTAACTCTTAAATAGTGTAATTAGCATATGATAGCGACCTTATAATAACGATATTATTTGTGTTTTGTTATGTTTGTAACACGACATAAGCAACGATAATGTACGTCATCTTGAAATTAAGCGCCAATGAATACTTTATTTCCAATTCACCTTTATCGTAATCAACATTACGAAAGATTTAAATGACTAAATCGCGAGCGAATTGCAGTGGTGTTTTTGCGATATCGTATTGTATGAAGATAAAATAAAGCATGAAGTGCTGAAAAATACTTTGTCAAGACGTATCGCCTACAACTAACCTTATCATATGCAATATAATAATAATACTAACTGATATTCTGCAATTCACTGATACCAACGCAAAATATCCATAAGCTCTCCCATATATACGTATTAATAACTAGTACCCGTTATTGTTATCACATTATTTTCCATATCTTCCTGCACGGTTATGGCTGTGCATGAACATAACAGATAATTACAAATTACATTGAAAATATTTGGTCATCTTTGCAGTTACAGAATTCAAAAGCAATAAAATTTATTTTGCCATAAATTTTTAATTCGGACAAATGCGCTAATTGAAGCCACGATAATCGATTATTATTATTGACAATCATTAATATTTCTATGTGACTTTATTACATTATACGTTTCTGCATATTGATATAATTTTTCCTTTTATTTTAATATCCATTCTACTTCTTATCATCCGACTCGATCCATCAATACCCCCCTCCACCCCCTCCCCCCCCCCCCCCCCCCCCCCCCCCCCCAACACACACACACACCCAACCTTATCCACAAACGTCGCACGCCCTCTTGCATGGAGACACTCCGAATTTGTACCTACCTCGTCTTATGCTTGGATGGACTTCTCGGGACGATACTTCTCCCCCCCCCCCACCCGTTTCGTCCGCATGACAATGAATGCCACAGGACGTGCGACAATAGCAGCAGTCAGTCCACCAGACGAGTTGTCAATAGCGTACCTGTTACTAATTATGTAGAATATTGTTTCACCATTTCCTCATTACCCTTGCCAATATTACGTTTTATATCATGATCTAGACTAGCATAACTATTGATAAATACAGCAGCTCATTAATAATAATACTAATAATACTAATAATATTAATAATAATGACAATAATGATAATGATAATGATAATTATAATGATAATTATAATTATAATGACAATAATAATGACAATGATAATGAGAACAACAAGTAAAAACAACATTTTCAAAATTGATGCTCATTCATGAGAAGTGATGTACAGTCAACTTAAGTTGTATTTTCAAATTTTAGTCCCTGCATTTTTCATACGACACAATGAAATCTAAAGTTTCCAAGATACAAATTGTCCTTTATGCATTAACCAAGCTGTGTCGAATTATTACGAAAAGTTCTTTTACACGTACATTATTTTCAATGGACTACATGGAAACTTTACTTTTCGATCTTTTATCTTCTGAGCAACTTTCACTATAATAATCATTAATATTTCTTTCTGTGATCCTCGGAACTTGTAGATCGTATTGTCCAGTGCACGCTGTTCCTTTTAATCTCAAATATTAACACACTAATTTCACAAATTTTAAAGAACGAGCTTCAAAACTTACTTCAGCTTAACATAATTATTCGTATATTATTACTTTCCGAAAATTATACCTAAATATGTAAATTGTTTACGAGGGGAAAAAAATAAAAAATAAATAAATAAATAAATAAAAAAAAAATAATAAAATAAAAAAAAAGAATAAAAAACAAGGAAACCAAAAATTAGAGAAAAATATTTTATCCGAATGTAATAATTCTGTTTGTACATATTATGTTAAATTAGATGTGCATCCATTAATTTTTGTAATTATGTATTATTAACTGATTATTGTGACGTGACAAAATGTGCATGAAGCCGTACGTCATGAAATTATTAATGACAAATAGATGTAATAGATGTGTTTTCGTCTAAATTGAACAAGCCTAATGACGTAGGAAATTGAAGAGTAAAAAAAGTGAAAATTTGGTATAGACAAGATAGCTTAATTAAAGCACAATATTAGCCATATATGCATTTGAAATTATAGCGTTGCACTTCAGTACGATCGATAATGCATCACCAAAGCCGGAAATCAACATAAAATGTAAAAAATATGCCATTAGTTTAATTTGTTTATATAGCGTTGCATTTGCATGCGTCTCGGAACGCACATCAAGCCACAAGATTTTGAAGTGGAAAGCTCGACTAATAAGCGCTAAGTTGACGTATTGTGTTGTGCGCTGAAATTGAATCCAGAATTGTTTGATTTTTTTTTTATAATTTTTTTTTTTTTTTTTTTTTTTTATCTAGAAGCATCTAAACGAATTAATAACCGTTTTCCTTTTTTCTGTTTCTTCAACACTCTAGTTGTTCAGGATTAGGCCTCTGCCAGTGTTAGTAAGTACCACCACTTGATCTGGTGTGATTGGACTGCTGTAGTTAGAAGGCTATGCGTTTTCTCTTTATCCTTGTTTTCCTGTAACAATTGTTTTTATACATTCAATCGATCGACAAGTTAGGTTATAATATCATCAAAACATAGCAATTTGACAATCCATTCTCAATATGACAACACGCTCTTGCCTATTAACTAGGTTTTATCCATCGTTCTCTCACGTCTCACTATTATGCCCACTGTCCTTTTTCTCACACTGCTATTATAGTCCCTTCTACACTCACCATTATATCCTATCATTTCTTAATTATCATTTATTATAATTTGTTTCATTGTCCCGCAACCCCCCTACCCCCATCCCTACCACCATCCCTCGCCACCCGCCGCCGCCAGCCCTTTTTTTCAAAATTTTATTTAAAATTTAAGCCGTCAAAAGCATGTATTTAGAATGCCTGAATAATGCGAATGCGTTATTGTCAGTTTTATCAATCTATCTAAAAGTAAAAAATAATTATTTCTCATTGTACGAGTAGTTGTTAATGTGTCTTTTTACCTTATACTTCATTATAATCTACAGCTTCTTATTTGCGAAGTAATGCTAATGTATATTGCGTATGTATACCTTACCATGTAATTTTAGTTTTTGTTTTTGTTTTTTGTTTTTGTTTCATTCATCGTTTGTTTTTCTTTAGTTTTATTAGTAATGTAAGGCCACATATTCCACGCATATATCATCTCGTAACATTAGATTGATAATATCGACCACTCGATAAAATACTAGTAACATGGAAAATCATCGACCAGATATTGACAAATTGATAAAGTATAATTTCCTTCATCCGAATGTGAAATTTAACATTATATTTCTAAAGACTTTTAACGCGGCAATAATGTTACCAGTAAAAGTCGAGAAATAAAATAATCAACATCACGAATAACTTCTATTTTCACTTTTTCACATTTATAGCAATTTACTATGTAAATAATCTGATCGGTTAGCATTCAATAATTTTGCAATATAAGGCTATATTCGTCATATATATATATATATATATATGTTTTCCTTTTATCATTTTTATTATTTGCTCGATTAAAGCTCATCATTATAATTTCAGATTTTCGTTCGCGCACAATTCGACTACGATCCCTTGGAAGATGAATTAATACCTTGTGCGCAGGCTGGCATTTCTTTTAAAATCGGCGATATTTTACAAATCATTAGTAAAGATGATCATCATTGGTGGCAAGCACGAAAGGATCAAGTTGGAGGCTCCGCTGGGCTTATACCATCACCGGAGCTTCAGGAATGGCGAATCGCTTGTATGGCAATGGAAAAAAATAAACAGGAACAAGGTAAATTTTATACATCGTATGGTATTGATACTGATTATATTGCTGGGCATTGATTTACACGTTAAGTGTAAATTACCATGATATATAGCTCATAAAATGGAAAAACAAAATAACAAAAACAAAACAAAAGAAAATAATAAAATGAAACGAAGAAAAGACTAACCATGATATTTGGAATAATGAAGAAAATGTTTGATTTTTAAACGGTTAACTTGCCTGTTCCAGCAGATCGCCCATTTTCATTAACGACTTTAAATGGACATATATTTTTTACTTAACTTAGCTCGTCCCTACTTATAGCATATTAAAACTTTATGGTCCTTTCAACGTCCATGGACAATTTATATTTAAAGTTGTCTGTATGTCTTCATGCGTTAGTTATACTTGTGTAAAATTCGATATTTTTATATGTCGTAAGTCAGAAAATAGTTACTCTCATTTATTATTTATGTAAAATAGGTCGTCATCAATTGTAAATACATTAAGTGTTTGTTGTATGAAATACCTTGTTTTTCTCGTGAAGCATGCTTCTTGTCGTATTGGACCGGTCCGTATTATGGGTCTGCATCAATTAATTGTTAATTAATTTATTATCTATCCCCATTAATTTATTTACTATACATAGTTTATACAAAGCATTCGTGAGACTCCCCTAAGTTGACAAAGCCTTTCTAATTAAAATCTATAATATTGATTGTAAGGTAACTATGTAAATATACGTTAAAATCATCTAACTAATTGGAATGAATATTTCAATAATCCATATTTCAATGTAGACATTTATATAAATTACGTATTATATGCCTGAGGTGGCGTGTCTGTATAAAACAATATTAAGTAGTACTTGAAATAACGATTCGTTTTCCTTAAATATGCCTTAATATGAAATTCCTTAAATATCCTTAAGCGCTTCTAAAGTCTACATACACATAAATCATTAGCTGCAGTTACGTTATATTATTGTATTTTGTGCCGGGCTATAGACGCTGAAGGAGAGGGAGGATGTTCGTCTCACACTGAAGGATGTGATGGCTCGACAGGTACGATATTTCTGCCTGCAGCTGTAGAAATTTTACGATTCCTGTAGACCAAATATCCGAATTATTGTAGAATAGCATGGCAAAAAAGCATATATATATATATATATATATATATATATATATATATATATATATATATATATATATATGTATGTATAAACAATTCACTCATAAACATTACACTAAATAGACATTAGTTATATAAACAACGCATAACTATTGCATATAATATTTCTTATTCGTATTAAGCGAGAAACCCATCTAAAGTTTAAAATCGATTTTTAGATTTCAACTACTTAAAGAATATTTGCAATTATATTTAATTACTTCTTGGACTATTGGGTCCATAATATTCTTTCAATTATATACTTAATTTACCCAGAATAAATGTAAAATTTTTAATATTTTTCATTCGCAAATATGAATAACATTTTATTAAATTTTCATTCTAGATTTAAGAAAAATTTTAATTCTTTAGAATATCATATAAGTGTAGTTAGAATGTTTAGCTTTGTAAAAATGTTTTTATACATTTGTGTATGCAACTAGAAATTAGGTCTAAATATTTAGTATTTAGCGTATAATTCCTATTGTAAAAATCTTTTTTTACATTCTTTTTTTTTCCATCTAATAGCGTTTGAGCATGAGAGAAAATGATTTTCTTTTTGTTATATATATATATACATACTATGAGATAATCTGCATAGTGTGCCAGATAAACGTATGATTAATTATCATAGTAATGCTTAATTTTTAAAATAATAAATTAATTCTCACTGCAATAAAAAACAATAATGTACTCATAAATCAATCGCTTTATGCAATAATGCATGTTCGTTAAATTTTTGTTTCATTTTCCTATTTAAAATATAGACCCGTATAATAATTTTTGCCATTAAAAGATTAATTGAAATTAAACGATCCTTGGTTAATTTATGTATTATAATAATAATAATAAAAAGTGAGCTATATGAATTAGCTTCACTGCATGTTGTGACCTGCTGGAACATCAACTATTATAGATGCTAAATACAATTAAAAAAGTTTCAAAATAATCAGTGTAGTCTTACAATAGAGATAATCCAGGTGATATATATATATATGTAAAATTTTAGATAAATTATATTAAAATATTAACTATATAGAGAATATAGTAATATATATCATATCTAGTACTCACTGTATAAAATTACGCACATGTTTTTTTTTACATTTTATCTTCATATTTTTCGAACCCGATTTACTCATATGAATTATGTCTTCTATATCTTCAGTCGTACAAAATTTTGAAAATGACAAACATAACAAATTGAATAATTGAAAAACTAAAAAGAAACTAAAATATCCAACTTTTTGGTAAAATCATTTGATATTTTTTATTTGCATCTGTTTTAATTTTAAAAAGTTCTATACTTCCTTATTATACAATTATAGATTCTTCAAATCATGAATTTTTTAGAAATATTTTGTTTATATATTAAATGGGAAATCTCTGTTAGTTCTCTTTCATGCAATAAAATATATTTCTACAAGATTTATCTCTTCATCATAGCTGATTACAAATATTTTTGAAAATTAAATCATATCAGAGACATTAGAGCGATAAATAAAAATTTATACAAAATTAGGTTAAGGAATTATTTAGCCTCTGCAGGTGTGATATTTATCGGATGAACTTTTTATTAAATATATATATATATATATATATATATATATATATATATGTGTGTGTAATTGTATGTGTGTATGCGTGTGTGTATACATACATACATACGTACAGTACAATACTAGAAAAATATATGTTTTTGCAATTCTTATGAATTCTAGCTTATTTTTCTGCTTTTCCTTTATAAAATATTCTGCGGCACTCTATTTCTAAACATATTAAAGCTCATAGCACTTGGCGATGTTTAAAAATTTTATGAAAAATAGCCTATACATTAAGAAGAAAAATATTGTTCATTATTTATGTAATTAATCGTTCTATTCAACTATATAAAACCTTATAGTCTACTGTATATAAAATAAAAAAGGTATTCTACAATTTTTTTATTAAAATTTATATAATTATATGTTGCAATTATAAATAGAAATGTAGTTGGGCTATGAACACTGACTTGCCTCAAGTAGATCACATAATTGAATTTTAAAATAGGTATAGCTTCACCGACTAGTATGCCATAAATCTAGGATTTAAATAAAAATAAATGTGCATCACATTATCTTTAAGTTTCAATGCTCATATTATGTCATTATATCGTAGATAATTATGACTGCAAAGCAATTTAATTGATAAAATAAAAATATATATTATGATAATTACAGATTTAGTTGAAACATCAAAATAACCAAAAAAAAAAAACAAAAAAAAAATAACAAACAAACGATATTTACTCACTGAATGAATAAACGTTTAAATATAAAATTAATTTCTTAAAGTTGATTTCTTATAAATATTTTCTACTTAAGCTATTTCATTGAACAATAGCATTGAAAATACAATGTAATACGTATCATTAACATTCTTTAAAAGAATTTCTTTAATTCTAATAAGCGATATTTATCTGCCCAGATATTTCTATGCTTATTCGTTGTATTAATTTTTCAGTTAATTGCTCTATTTTTGGCCGCAAAAAGAAACAATACAAAGACAAATATCTTGCCAAGCACAATGCCGTTTTTGATCAATTAGATCTGGTAATATACGAAGAAGTTGTCAAACTTCCTTGTGAGTTCAATTTTTATTAAAAAAAAAAAAAAAACATCTATCTCCCCTACAATAAATTCTACACAAATTATGAAATTTGAAAATCATTTTAGACTCCGCATTTCAACGTAAAACTTTGGTCCTACTGGGGGCACACGGTGTTGGCCGAAGACATATAAAAAATACAATCATCGCTAAGCATCCTGACAAATATGCGTATCCTATTCCACGTGAGTGATAAGCTTTGATTGTGCATCATTAAACTTGAAATTTATCCTACTAAATTTAATCGAACTATTGTAAATTATGTCCAGATACAACGAGACCGCCACGGAATGACGAAGAAAATGGAAGAAATTACTACTTTGTATCTCACGAGGAAATGATGGTGGACATTGCTGCTAATGAATACTTAGAGTATGGTAGGTATTGAAATTCATGTGCAATATACCGCTATTTGATATTATAATAGAGCTATTTGAAAAGGCTAGCTAACATTAATATTACAGGAACCCACGAAGATGCAATGTACGGAACGAAAATCGAAACAATCAGGAAGATTCTGGAGGAGGGCAGATTGGCCATTTTGGATATCGAGCCGCACTCTCTAAAGGTACTCCGTACAGCCGAGTTTGCACCTTATGTAGTATTCATAGCTGCTCCGGCTTTGCAAAATCTTGCGGACGTACGTATACCCTTTTAAAAATAAGCACGCGTTGAAGATTACCTGTTTGCTATTAAGGCTTATGAATATTTCAGTACGATGGAAGCCTCGAGCGTTTGGTCAAGGAATCCGAGATGTTGAGGCAAGCGTACGGCCACTTTTTCGATTTGACGATCGTAAATAACGACATCGATGAAACAATTGCCCAATTGGAAGATGCTATCGAACGGTTTCATACGACACCACAATGGGTTCCAGTTTCTTGGGTCTACTGACAGCGGACATCCCCGACCCGCGCAGTCTACACGTCTGATTGTAATGGATCTTCTAGGGGGAAATAGTCATTGAAACCAATACTCAATAATTTAAAGAAACACGAAAGTGAGAAAAAGGAGTTCTATATATGCATATATATATATATATATGTATAATATATATATATATATATATATATATATATATATATATATATATATATATATATATATATATATATAAGAAAAGTAATATGGAGAGAATTAGTAAATAGTATAAAATGAAAAAGAAAAAGAAAAAGAGCATTTGAAATAAAACAGATCTTATATATTATACTAGACCAATCAAATAATATAAATGTTGTTGTCAGGTAATGGCAATGATGGTGAACAATTTGAGTGATTGCGACTGCGTGTTCATAAATAAATAATTAGTTATGCATTCAATGATCGAACATTCGGTGTGTCTGTGCGACGCCAAAAGAGACCTTGTGATTTGCATTTACTGAAGGTCACAGAAGGAACTTGTTCACAAATATAAAAAAAAAAAAAAAAAAAAAAAAAAAAAAAAAAAAAAAATAAAAAAGAAAGAGAATTAGAAAGTTATTTAATTCTTCTGGATCTTCTCCGCGTTTTCGTCGGAATCCCCTAATTATAACATATACAATAGACCGAATTGATTTTTTCGGAATACCGTTAGTCAAAGCTGTATATTACTTCGTAAGAAAATAATTAAGCAAGTGAAAAACTTCTTCTAGCTATAAATGCAAAAGATAATGTATTATTCATATTTAGGTTGAAGCGGCGATCTTATAAGCTCGTTGATTCATAAAAAAACGGTAACTTCCGAACGTATGTATAATAAACGAAAGATCAAAACGAATTATTAAATTATGACTACTAATTCGCGTTACATCTCTTAAATCTACTATATTTGTAACTTATAAGTTACTTCTTTATCGAAAACGTAAAAGTCATACCGCAATAATAAAATTGCTGCTTGTCGTTGCAGGAATTTGAATAAATTACACGATAAGCAGTAAATAATATAATTTTAGAAGTGTAGCAGCATTACCTATTTAGATAAAAATTTCATAACACTTCGATACACATTTACAAATACACAATCAATTAGCATGTAAAGTTGAAATTCGAAAAAATTATTCCAATAATGAATTCCTAATTAATTACATTCCCCCCTCGCCCCTCTATCTATCTGTATCTCTCGCTTTTTGTGTCTGTCTCTCTCTCTCTCTCTCTCTCTCTCTCTCTCTCTCTCTATCTATCTTTACTTTAACACGTTTTAAATAAAACAAAACTGAATCACTGATTATTCTTACATTATGAATTTATTATTTGTACTTAAACAGTGAGCTGTATCCAAGCATTTAAGTGTGTTGAAATACCAATTATTTTATAAATTGTCTTTAGGAATTTATAATTAAATCATTAAAGTTGCTTCTATGGAATCAATAATGTTTAATATTTTTAATGAATTAAGCTCCTAATTGAATATTGTTACGTAATGTTTTGTACAAAAGTGAAACCATTTATGAGTATTTAAGACTTTTTTATATTAGCCAAACCTTTCTATATTATATTAAATTCAAGGAAATACTAAGTCAATAGCTACCAAAAATTGATCTAGCAATTCAAAATATTCCAATGCGAGATGTAAACGCACACTGACTGATTGATTTAAATAAACACAGTATGATAATTGTTCCACGACCAAATCAGGTACGTCGGGAAAATTAATTCTCATGCGAAAAACGTAAAATGACATGAAGATACGACGAAAATTTGAAAAAAACAAAAAAAAAAAAAAACAAAAAAATAATACTGTTAGTAGGACACCTTTGTAACGGTACGTGAATAGTTAGATAATTGACAAGTTATATAATTAGTGCAATTAAAAGTATATGAGGCAGAACAAAATCAGAAAGTAATTAAAATCAGGTAACAATACTAAAAGAGTGACATGGCAAAAAAAAAAAAATAAAAAAAAAATACGGTTTACCATTGTGTGAAAATTTCAGGAATAAAAAATTATGGACCTTTTTGTCTATTATTTTATCTCTATTATTTGATTAATTTTGAAAGGTATGAAATTATTAGAGAACATAGATGATACTGCGAATTGAAAGCCGTTATTGCTTGTCAGATTGAATGTATATTTGATGTGCGGGCACAGTAATAGAAATTGAAAATAGCGAGAGGTTGGGACCACACGCACACAGCAACCCTGATTGGGTGTGGCAATTATTCGGTAACAAAATTTCAGTTAATACACGAAACATTAATTCTTACTTGTATTAATTGATCTTAATTTTTAATTTGCTGTATTTAAGCTTAAACAACTATATAATCCTTGTGTTATACTATTGTAATTTTACTTTATATATTTATCGTTTAATTAAAATGTCATGGTTCATCTGTTTCGGTATGTTACTAAAAACACTTAACAAAAATTGAAATTTACAATCCGATAAATGTTTATGTAAAAGTAATTTGCTGACTGCATGTTAACATATGCAAGGCATCCGAACTTTTTACATCGTTGAACGATTAAAGTAGTCGGAGAGAGGTGTGTGCATTATGTAAGCTCGTCGGTATGTTTGATGTGTACATGAAACTGATGTGAATATCGCCTTGTGCAAGAAACAAAAAATGATAAATCATTAACAGCTGAATGATTTTATAATATTTTTCCTATAAGTTATAGATGCCATATCCAATAATAACAGAAAATCAATTAAGCGTGCATTGAGTAAAGATGCGATTGAATGTAATAAAATAGCAATGTATGATTATGGTATTGAATTGCAAAAGTAAAAGTTGCGAATGATTGAGACAGCGCGCGGAATGGCATTTTCATTCCGCTAGAAGTGTGCGTTCGTAAAACTACTGATTAATGTGAAATGGTGACGGGTCTAAAAAAACAATAACATTTCATTTTATGATCACGTGATTATAAATGAGAGAAACAGACGAAGAGTATTATAAAGACGTTGTTAATTGAATTAATAAAAACTAGCCCAAATTAATGACTCCTCTATGATTCATCATCTCCCTTCAATTTTACATAATTTATTATTTAAGTTTATTAAATTATCGATTTCTCACTCGGTTAAAAATATATTTTATCAAAGAATACAAATTTTATTTCCTATAGTTAGTTTACTAATTGCTACACGCACGCACACGCGTACGTACGCACACATACACAACGACAACAACAAAACAACATAGGTACGTACGTGCATATATCAATATATATATATATATATATATATATATTATGTAGTGTGTGCTGTGTGTGTGTGTGTGTGTGTGTGTGTGTGTGTGTGTGTGTGTGTGTGTGTGTGTGTGTGTGTGTGTGTGTGTGTGTGTGTGTGTGTGTGTGTGTGTGTGTGTGTGTGTGTGTGTGTGTGTCTACGTATGTATTTCAAATACGTATATAGATAAATACACGGACAAAGGCACACACAGAATTATGGATATCTATATGATTACAATGTATTTAAAAAGTTTTCAAGGTATTTATTTAAGGATAAGTAACAATAACAGAGAGATTCGAAAGATTTGAGTCGATAGTATCGTGGTAAAATAAAATGTACGCAATGTTATTAACGAACATTTCACACAGCCCTTAGGGATTTTTCAACCAATCGTCAAGTTTAATTCAAGTCACGTCGTCCTCGCTTTATGCTTTCGCTTAAGTGGATGTCTCCGTGATATGTTTCTCTTAGCCCCTATAATCGCGGGGGGGATAAAGGAGTTGCTGTACGGATCCAGTGTCGTACAATTATTCTGATCCATGGGAAACATATACTCCAGATCGATGTCATATCTGCGCAACAAAGACAATAACCATTAGGTATAGCATTACACGGTCGAATGAAAGAAGAGAAAAGCGGAAAAATAAGAGATGTAAAATAATGGGCATTACCTAGGAAGTTTCTCTCGGAGATAAGAGATGACGTTATTTCCGAGACTGGACTCTCGGCTCATAATAAAGCTGGAGAGATAGCGAGGACTCTTGCTCTTCTCGGCACAATGCATGAGCAACGCCCACAATTTATAATCCGAGTCGAGTACGTAGGTATTGTAAATGCCCTCGTCTGCTCGCCGAGATGGAAATACGCCAATCATTGAAAGAGAATTCATATTTCAATGCCCATGGTATTAAATATAATTTTATCATTTATTATCTCTATATTATGGCTCTATATTTGATCGGGAAGTTTGAGCGGTCTTGGAGCGACTATAGTCCACGCAATCTTTTCCATTATATTCTTATACAAAGTTTTTTCTCAAACTCAACAAGTCCGCTAATAAAGACTTTAATTATGTAGTTAGGAAGCTTGTTAGTGAAATGCATTGTTTACAAAGACGTGAATTTTCCACGTAATGCTCGGAGGGAGCGTAAGCTCATGAATATATTGTGTTAGTGGCTGTTCTTGGTTATAAAGAAAAAAAAAAAAAAAAAAAAAAAAAAAAAAAAAATATCACCGAGAACTTTACACACTTGACAAGTACTCGACAAGAAAGGAAGCGAAATCGCTTCTCCGCAAGCATTTGCAAAACGGGCTGCTTTGCTCATTACCCAGATTCGAACATTCCAACGGCCATTTCCCGACAAATGAGAGATCCATGAGAATGCGCCCGGCGATAAAGCAAGAGCTAATATATTAATATGGTCGAGGAATACCGAACGTACAAGGAAGCTCGGCGTGCACCCAATGGGCTGGCAACTCCGGGGATGGAATTTTCCACGTGATGTTGCCCACGAGTTGCTCGTTGATCGGGTCGTCGGTGAAGCTGTAGGTGAAATTCATGGTGACCTCGGCATTTTCCCGTAGGGGCCGCGCGCATACATCTGTACGAGATGGCTTCCTCCGAACTGGCGTAGTACTGCACTATGTACCAGATGCCGAGGAACTGCATGAAATTATAATTACACTACGCTTGGAACTTGGTGGATAGTGTAGTGTCGGCGGGGTGAGAAACTCGTTATTATTGAGAGATGAGGCGTCGGGTCCGGGTTCTCCGGTCGACGTTTACTTAGTTATCAATCATCGATGATTTTAATTAACGTCTATTTTTATTCCAATAGTTTCTCTCGTAAGATTCGACACTCGCAAATTCCTACCTGCCTATGCATTGTACATAAATGAGTGAGAATTATTATGTTGTATATATGTGCGCGCATGTGTTTCCACAAGGAGTCAGTTTTTTTTCTTCTTTTTTTTGTTTTTTTTTTTTTGTTTTGTTTTGTTTTGTTTTGGAATATGGAATTTTACCGAGATATAATTAAAGAAAATACTCATCGGTAAAGTGACGCGTTAAAGCGTCTATATTCAGTACGAGAATTTTTGTCACTTGCGCGAACATATTTTGATGCGGTTATTTTGCGAATCAAGTATGTGACGTAAAATATAAAGTAAAGAAGTAGAATAAAAGTAGATTAGAGGACACATGGGAGGGACAATAATATTTGTATGATTTATCTTTCGCTAATAAGCATCGTTCATTCAAGTTATTCCGAGAAGTATAGTGCTTATAAGATACAAGCGCTTATTAATTGAATAATTTCAAACCTTTAAACTGAAATAATTGAACTTCCGGGGGTTGCTCTCTGCCTAAACACTGTAATTTATGATTGAGAATAATAATTTGGCCGATCGGAACACTATCCTTAAATCGTAGGCATTATTGTAAATTAAGTTGATGTTTATTGTTATTATTTTTTGTTCAATATCATTGCGACCCATACGTATCGACAAAAATTTAATAATGTGAATTTAGTTTTTAGAAGTTTTTTCAACAAAATAACAGGACAGCCACCGCGCTTTATCGAATAAACGCTAACAGGTATGCTTGGTCGAGTTGAAATTCCAGAGATGAACGTAAGTATGTAAAAAATATTCAATTTCAAATAAAGATTTGGATTCTTTCTTACTTTTAAATTAAATCAAATGCACATACGCATTTCATATATGAAACAAGATTTTAAATTGTTATTTCAATATTACGTCCAAAATATCCGTCATTCTATACGGTCATTTTAAAGGATTTATTTACTTAATAGTGATAACAATAATACCAATAATAATAACAATTAGCGGTAATAGTAGCAGTAGCAGTAGTAGTAGTAGTAGTAGTAGTAGTAGTAGTAGTAGTTGTAGTAGTAGAAGTAGTAGTAGTAGTAGTAGTAGCAGAAGTAGTAAAAACAATAATAAAATTTGTACTTATTTTAAATAATGTAATTATTATTTCAAATAATCTATAAAAAGAACGCACGAGAAGTTATTATTATATGTGGCTTCCTTCTATACACGGACGAGTAGAGTAGGAAGAGAATTTTTGATAAGATTTTTGACGCCCGCAGCCAATCGCTTGGTAAAGTCGCTTTGTAAAATTGAATATGACCTTTAATGCAGCTACGAACAACCTAAACGATACTCTCGCCTACGTCAAGCCGCTGCATCTCGCGAGCGCGTATTCGTCTATTATTATCCGATCGCGCCTCTTTCCCATAATGACAATCAACTTGGGATCGGCTGACCGCAGGAATTCCAAGCACTGGTGGTCGCTTAGTTTCGCTATTAAAGAGCCATTTCAATTAAATAACGGTAAGTCAAGGAATTCGTCTGTCCTCTCGAGGAGCAATGCTCCTGTCGCTCGTCGCTCCTACTTCGAGAACGACCCGGTGGCCTATAGGAACGACGATGGGAACGGCGATGGCTCGGTAACATCGTTATATTCCGCGAAGGTGAAAGAACGATACGATCGTGGCGAAAGTTCGTGTCCGTAAAGGTCCTCGCTTTCGAAGCGGCCCGACACGGCCGCTCAAGCGACCGCTCGACGCTCGTCGACGACTAAGTAAACGGCCAAGGCCGGACGTCCAAGTACCTGGCTGATGTCGAAGTTCCGAATGCCCTTGACCTTGGGGCACTTGGTCTTGTCCTCGTGCCTTCTCCAGGGGCCAGCAGCGAAGCCCTCGGCGAGTGCGCCGATCGCGAGTACGATCCCGATGGTCCGGCCGAGTGCGCGGCTTGCCATGGTTGCGCGGGCGTGTGTCGAGCGCGACTATCGGTCCGGAGTTAGAGGCGGCACTGCGTAGGTGCTCATCTCGGCGCGCTCGCGCTCCTCCCTTTGCATTCTTCCGTGCACTTTCGCTGTCGTTCGGCAACCCGTTCCCGATTCGCTTGTGGGCGCATAGCGCGGCTGCGCGGGCTTCCGCGATGCCGATCCGCGAAATCGAGTCGTCCCGGTCGGCTATACGTGCGCCCACGACGGGCCTTTCCTTTATGTTATCTCCGCTGTGGGAGGGATCGCGTTCTGTCGGGGAGGCGCTTCGATACGCTTGGAGCTCCGGATGAGATAAGTATTCGTCGTAGGATAATAATGCGACGTGTCCGCTTGTGTATCCGCTGGAAAATTGATATATATATATAGAGAGAGAGAGAGAGAGAGAGAAAGCGAGATAATGATTGAGAGAGAAAGAGAGACAGAGACAGAGAGAGATAGAGAGAAGTACTTTGCTCGTTTATAAAGAATTGGAGAATACAAATCGTATCATTTGCACGCTCACCAAAGGCTGTGGTGCTAATATATAAAGTTGAAGGCAAGATTATGTCGCTCAAGATGGCACCCATCGAGCGAAAATAGGTTCGCAGCCTACAAGTGCCTTGAACTTTCTGTCGACGTATTTTCGGATTTCAGTGCTTTATGTTGTTTTATTGTGGATTCGTGGCTCTTGTGAGTCATTGTCGGATTTTCTCTGACAATCCTATTCGTATTTAGAATGCACGAAATCATGATCAATAGCGAATTACTTGTTAACGAGGGCCAATGAAGACTTGGGCACGATAATCCTTGAATGCATGATAATATGACCTATTAAAAGTAACGGTGTCCCTATTGATTTAAACGAACATTATGAACTCCATTATGATAGAAAGTTAGTAAAATTCAATAGCCAACTGCGTGATTGCTGTACTTGATGTGAAACAGAAATATTATATGTGCCCATGATAGACCGAAGCCCTGTAAATTCCAAATTTTCAATTTGGTTATAAGAACAGGGTATCTTTCAACTAAAATTAAATTTAAGAAATTTCGTCGTGTTGTTAAATTAAAGGTATATAAAATTTAATTTACCATTAGTATATCTTTTTAATGCAAATTACATTAAAAAAAATGATTTTTCATTGTTCGTTAAGATGAAATAATTATTCCGATGATTGAGAATCGACGCGCAACTAATACAGACAATCATTTATAAATTATTAATTTATATAGTATTTAATAAGTTTTTTTTAGCCGACATAAAATATTATGCGACAAATTACCATTTTTCATTCCATAATTTTTATTTTCTATAACACAAATATATTTAAGTTAATTCAGATATTAATTATCACTAATTTTATCCATATTTTCATCTATAACTTATATCGAAGTTATTTTTCTATTATTTAACTGTTTATTTGTTAATATAATAATTGATATAGAAGACTAATAAATGATTCATTAATGGTGTAAAAATGGTGATATTTCAACCTATCAACAAACATGTCAAATGACTTTCTATTATATTTAATAAATATACATTACTGGATAAAATATTGATACATTTTATAGTGCTTTTTATGCTTTTATCTTAACATTGTTTATTAAATACTGTACCGACTGCGATTCGATATAAATAAAAAGTTTTACGTAATAAATTTCATAAAATAAGTAAATGAAAACAAAATTAATTGACTTTGTCTCACTTAAGCATTAATTGTTTTTAATTTATTATTTTTAAAAATCAATGTACTCTACTATTCATAAATTCATAACAACTAAATATTTTTTAAACTACAATTATCGGAATATTTAAAATAGAATAAAAGAAAAAATAATTCCAATTGAAAATACGTTTTTATAAATTCAGATCACTTAATTATTTCACTATAATATAATTTAACTTTCATAGATATGAATTCACATATACATAAACTATCATTAATTTACACAATATTTAGAGATTAAGATTTGCAATACTATTATATTTATATATTATATACACCTGAAACCGGAATGATATATTCAATATATAAATGCAACGTATTTGTAAATGTAATGTATTTTATCTATAATTTGTACATACATTTATATATAATTTTATTATAATTTATAAAATTTATAAAAGTTACAAATTTTCAATGTAAATTATGGAGGTATAGTATTGAAATTATATTAAAATGATGTGAATTATCGAATAAAATTACAATTAGTGGATATAATTAACAACGGTTAGATGGTGGTGTGAAGAAATTGGAAATAAAATTAAACGATCGTTACTATTTAATTTTTTTTTACAAAATATATTTAAAAATATAGAAACTCGACATTTGTTATACAAGTTTCAAAGTTATGTAGAGGCAAAAGATTTTAAAAGCACTTTTATTAATGACCGTACATATTAATATTTTTTGCGCAACATATTTTTTTTTTCTATGTTTACAATCTTATATAAATTTAAATTCAAGCGCTTTTTCTATGTTTTTAAAATATTTACAGACTTTGTACTATTAGGATAATTCACTTAATGTTAATAACGTAAATAAAGATATCATATTACATATGTATATTATTTGATTGTATTTTTGTCAGATTTTTGCGAGAATTTAGTAATCTTTATTTTACATATAATTCTGTTTTGTTCATATTAAACATATTATTTAGAAAATTATTCGTATAATAAAATAAAAAATGTTAAAGTAATTTAGTATAATTTCTTAAACTGTAATTATTTTCGAAAAATTTTCCTTCATAAGTTCGTTTCAAGTCGATAATTGCGATTTTTACGTCAAATTATTATAATAATGTATACAACGTACAATCGAATTGATTAATTATATTAAGCTTATTATGTAAATGACAATTTTTTGTAGAATTCTCATAGCGCATATTATGATCTATAATTACATCCCAAATGAAAATTCTGGTTAGTGATAAGGTGGCTATGGCCCCTAGTATAAGAAGTGCGCGTTGGCACCGGATCCTTCAAGTCTTGCAACACGCTTCGTGCCCTTGGGAACTATGTATGCGATATCCTGTACACCTTCCGTAGCGGCTCTGCTGAGTGTACCGTTAGATTTTAATTTTGGGGTTTAACGACTATTTCCAGATGTCTAATGACCTGGATTTTCTAGATGTTTAACGACTTGGAAAGGGTTCTCGCAATTTCGAACAAAATTCATATTACAAAATAAAATTTTAATAAAAAAAAAAAAAAACAATTTATATTCGTTATTTTGAATCTGAAAAGTTTGTGAAAAATGTGATATAATGAAAATATTAATAACTTATATGTATAAACATAATTTTGTTACATTTTTCGTACATTTGATGAATTTATACTTATTTTAATCGTAGTTAACTTTGAATTTAATTTTACATATTGGTAATAAAGTAATTTAATAAGTTATGATATTAATTTTAATTCTTTTCAATTAACTTTGAAAAATTGATATCTATTAAAATAACAATATTAAATGTAATAAAATCATAATACATAATGAATTGCTTATGAATATAAATTTAAATTCACGTTAACAAAAATTTGTTCGTTTTGTTTTCATCACAACGTAATCCTAACCTCTGTTGTTTAATAATATATTTGTACAGATATCAAGCACTCTTTAGTTTATATCATATCTATTATAATTATAAATGCTTTAAACTAAACTTAAAGAGATAATTATTGTGGTTTAGAAATATTTCAATATTTATCAGATTAAATCGTACAAAGCTCGCAATTTCGCGTGCATTTAGTTTATAAATTTAATTCAAGATAAACATATCGTATTATTTCCTGTTTTCGTATTTTTAATATTGATAACAGCGACCTAAGCACCAAGTCTAATGTCTAATGTAGCTCACGAATGTCGTTATACATACAAACACAAACACTAACGCAGGCATACATACATACATACACACACGCGCGCATATACAGTTTTTTATATTATGTCCTAAGTATATAATATGTTATAATTACTTAAAAAATTAAATTGTATTTCAAATTATTTCTCAATGTACATTATCAATTTCATCAATACCAGTGCTGTCGTCAGTTTTAAAGTTCAAATAGGATCATTTCCATGGTGGCTTTTGTTTGTGGTCGTTTTTAAAATTAAACTTTTGTGGAACGCTCAAATACTCACTGGTATCGTGGACGGATATCTAAATGGGAATAAATATTATTAATTCATTTTAAAACCTACTATAAATAATTATTAGAGTGTCAAACCTCAGAAATGGGTTGCCATGTAGAACTACCTTCGTTAGATGTACTAATATCTTTTGTCGATGATTGTTTCTCAGACGATTCTTTATTCGTTGGTGGACTACCGTTGAAAAATTTCGGTTTCGTATAATCTTCTTTTGCTTGTTGCATATCCAATATCTAAGGTTAAATTATTTTTAATAACTATTTATATAGCTTTGATTCTCAATATATTTATTTATTGATATATGATTGGTATATATAAATACATAACTAACCATTTTTATGTATTTCCTAAGATCGCTCGTTGTTTCTTTTCTGCTACTTACTGGAGTTTCATCGTGTGAAATTAAAGTAGCCAAATTTTCATTCTGATGTTCTTGATTTTGTATATTTTGTAGACCTGAATTCTTTCGAGTATCAAGTTTCATTGGTTCAGAGTGTAATAATGGACTACAGTGACTTGGCATCAAATCAAGATTTTTTTCATTTGACAACGTAAATAATTTATCAACATTAAGCTTTTTTATCGACGACATGTTTTCCCCATTACCACCTAGAGCATTAAGAAGTTAGATCTACTGCTAATATTTTCAAAATCTTTTACGAAAAAAAGATTCTCTTACCTGAAATTATTAAAAGTGCCTGCTGCCACTGCTTTTGCAACATAGAATGTAATTGTTCAACCAATTGGCTTTTACTTTTTTGATTGCTGCTTAATTGAGCTTCTAGCATCGCAGCTCTCTGTGTAGCTTGAGCTGCCTTTATTTCAAATAATTTTTTTTCCTCTATATGTTTTTCCTCGATTAGGTTTATTTCAAGCTTATGCCTTTAAAACATAAAATTACATTACTTCAAGTTCAATTCATTAATGAAATAAGAGTACTTGGGTAACAATATTAAAAATCTGTACTTACTTATCGATGACACTTTTTATTTTGCGTGCTGCGCATTCAGCTATAGCTAATTGTTTAGTTTCAATTTCATTTTGAAAAATCATTTCAGCTGAATCTAATTGAGTTTGGAATTCTTGAAGTTTTGCTTTCACAACTTCATCAACTTGCTTTTGATAAACATCTCGAAGTTCGACTCTTAATTTTTCGTGTTGATCACTAAGTGATTTAATTTCATTTTTCGCTAATTTCTACGCAATGTTAAAGATACAAAATTATTTATACAAAATTTTTAGAGTAAAAAGAGTAAAGTAAGTAATTTACCTCTGATTCCTTTGCTTCATTAATGCCTATAATTAAGGATGCTTTCGATTGCTCAAGGATATTGTTCCTGTTACCTTCTTCTTTTAATTTAAGCTGTAAATTCTCTTTCTCTTGGCGTAAAATAATTAATTCCGTCTCACAAGCATCTAGTGCCTTGTGTATAACTGTCATTTCATTCCTCACCTCGTTACTTTTTAATAGTTCCTTAGTGAGGTCTTGCTGAGTAACTTTCAAAGTCTCGTCCGTTTGCTGATTCTTGTCAAATAATTTCTGACATTCCACTTTCATTTCTTCATACCTTGTCTCTGCCTGCTGCACCAGTGATTTGTAATTCTGCAATTCATTTGCATGACTATTTAACATATCCACTTTTTCTTTGATAAGAGAATCGCTCTTTTCTTTATAACCAGTAGCTAAATTTAAAGCTTTTGATAATTCTTCTTTATAGCTTTTAATTTGCTCTTGACAACTATTGACTTCTGATTGATGCTTGTCCGATATGGTTTTTAATAATTTATCGAGAGTTTCTCTCTCTGATTCGAGCTCACACAATCTTTGCTTTGTTTTCTTCCATGACACTTGAAATTGACAAATAATTGAATTTTTTTCATTATCTAAGCGAACAGCAACGGCTATTTTCTCTTGTTGTTCTAACAATTTTTTTTGTAATTCTTGAATTAATTTCTCACAATGCTGTAAGGGTTTAAAATAGTTTACATATGGTACTTAGAATTTACTTAGAATGAAATTATTAAAAAATTCATAAAAATAATGAAAATTATTGTACCTCTCTTCTAACTCTTTCTTCTTCCAGTTTGATTCGCAGTTGTTCTTCCAATGACTTACTAGAATCGTTATTCCATAAATCTGAAAGAGTTAATAGGCGTTGTGGCCTTTGATTGCGAGCATCTATACTATTGATAATATTAGCGCTTTGTTCCACAGAATAATTTCCATTAATTCCATTATTTGAAATTTCTGGTTTCTTAACTAGAGCCTCCGCTGGTTTCGATATAGATACATTACTTGGTGTCTTAAAAATACTTGGGAGACTCTTACTATCTGAAATATTTTGACTAATTTGCTGTGCAGAAATAGTTGAGAATGTTTCCGATTTTGTAAACTCATCGGCACACCTGGAAATTAAATTCGCATCCAAATATTGGTGAAGACTCTCCGTTTTGTTTTCCAAAGAAAAGTCGGTATTATTACAGATATAGTCTGACTTTTTTTGCTGAGCATTACTCAATTTGTCCATTTCATCATAATTTTTTAATTCAGTAATGCTAATTTTACTGTCGCTTAATTCTAACGTCGGAGACCATGCTTTAAATTCAGTCATAAATTTTTCTGTATCAAAAGAAGAGAAGGAAGTATCATTGAACAATGAACAATCGGTTACATCCTTTCTTTTTTCACCGTCAGATTGATAATCATTGACGCTAAATTTTAATTTCTGCTCCATTGTCTTTCTTTTATCTCGATCGTCTCTTTCGATAAAATAATTTCTATTGGATAAACTTTTTGAATCTATTTGTAGCGGTTGTCCATTACAGTTACCATTTTTAGCCATTAGACCTTTGTCATTATTATCTACTTCTTGTAGAAATTCGTCCACTTCAGAGAGACTCATATTCGAAATTGGTTTTGCGTCTGTATGAAAATGATCTGCCGTTGCACTAAAGGAATTTAATAAAGGTAAAGAACTATAAACATTATGGTGTTTTACATTTCCACATTCGTTTAATGGAGATAATAGCATTGAGGATGATTCTTTATCAGAAAACCCAGTACCAACATGCAAGTTATTTTTATTTTGAGAAGCAGGTTGCGATGATGTAGGCTCTGAAAGTAATTTTGAGTTATCATGCTTGTTTTGTACATTAGAATTTGTAGGCACATTATTTGTTATGGAATTTCCATGTAATTTTATAGAATGATGCATTTCGTTAGTATGATATGGCTGTTGTCGAACGCTAGGGGTTGATGGTAAAGATGAGCACTGGAAGTATTTAGTAGGAGTGTTCTGTATGTTGGATGTTTGACTTACAGAGGATATCGTCCTTGGTAATGTTTGCCTAAAACTCATAACCGAATCGAAAGATAAGCGTCTACTGCAGTTTAAAGAAGTATCGGAGGATTCTTTTGATTCAATTGCAAATATTCTAGATTCTAACGATTGCATATGATCAATAAGTTCAGACACAACACCGGTCTTATGTTCTCTATAGCTCGAATACTCTGAGCGATCATCTGAGTCTAATGAAGAAACGATAAAAAAATCTGGCGGTATCAATAGTAAATCATCTGTATCATCTGAGTCACTCATTATCCATTTATTCTATTATCCACGCTATAAAATTCTAAAAATCGTAAACATTGCATTTATCTATTGACTTACAGCTCATTAATGTATTATAAATATAATTATTCATAATATAAATAAAAAAACTTCCTTACAAAACTTTTCATAATGAGTAACACTATTTTGTAGGTTATAACTAGACGTCATTAATGCTTAAATAAATTAAAATATATACATATCAACTCTACGTAAGTTATAAATTAGAACTTGTCGCAATAATTATTCTTTGTAAATTTTCTATTCAAAATGCGATTTACTGATTCAAGTACGTAAAATTATGTACACAAAAGAGATTACAAAGTATAAACAGTACAACGCGGGAAGACATGACGCCCACGCAATTGCAGTCACCTCATGCTCCAATTCATAGGCCCTGACAACCCAAATGTACACGGAAACGGTAACCAATGTAAATATAGTCTACGGTTTTTAAGCTAAAAACACGTACTGACTGACTGTCTCTATATCTCTCTTCGAGTAACGTCCCGCACTCTCTCTCTCTCTCTCTCTCTCTCTCGCTCTCTCTCGCTCTCTCTCTACGCACATGGAATAATTCATGGAGGGTTGATTTTTTTTTCTCTCTTTGTCAATAACAGTCACAAAGAGCAAAAATTATAAAAATATAGTTTAGATGAATTGTCTATATGGATATATATATATATATATATATATATATATATATATATCGTAATTTATCATACCTGCAAACTGTATATAAACTTATTTTGTTTATAGTGCCAATCGATTTCATCTAAAAAAATAAAAGAAATTTTAACAAAGGATTTTGAGACTTGAGTACATTGCACGGCTTGGATAGAAAGTCAACGTGACGATTAATATTGAAGAAATTTTACAAATACATGTTGGCAGGCCCTGAAACTAAATTCAAAGAATTTATTCAAATATCCTTAGTAGGAGAATTAAAAATGGTCTCTTGAATATTTTAAAAGTAACGGATGTGCAGTGTTGTTACATTGTAACAGCAGATGGCGATCTGAATAATAATTTGGATAATATTTGATATGTTTTTCCATTAATAGTTAAAAAATTACGGATATTTTTCGTGAAAATGATATTGGCGATTTATTAAATAATACTTTTGGTCAATGATATAATTAAGTGAGTGTATTCGTTAAAAAATTGTTTAAACTCGAAAATCTTTATGTTACATATTGGAGCATTCGATCAATGTAAGTTGCATTCTTGATAAACAATTGATATTCAATATAATATATTTGCATTAGTAGTTCCAATGATGAAATTGTTGGTAAAATTAATTGTAATTGCATAGGTATAATTAAATTTGTATTCGATGTTTTTCTAAAGACCAAGGCTATTTTGACAAACTTAAGATAGCTCAGATTTCTCACATTTAAGCTGAATATAAAATTGATTTAATCAATCGCATCAATTTAATTAATTTAATCATTAATGATAATTTATTTTGAAGAAGAGCTGTATTAGAAAATTTTACAGCTATTGGTATATAAATTTTTTGCACAATAAAAATATTGTAGACAATTTATTTAAATTTATGATACTTGATTTTTACAATTTAGGATTATACAAATCTTTTAACGTAATTTAAAAAAATATATATATATATATATATATATGAGAATAGTAGCCACCATACTTTAATTTATTATAAAAGGAAGAAGAATGGTTTAAAGATGAAATATATTCTTTATTTAATAATGAAAAAATATTGCTGACAATAATTTTCTCAATGATAAGAAAAATTAAAAATTATTCGCAATATTTTAATAGTGCGGAATGTCAAATATTTATAAAAGTTATTTTTAATACGTAACGTGTAAAATTAATGAAGTGTAATATATGAATTTATTTAATACGATGAATAACATTTTATTATTTTTATAATATTCAGCTATTTATTTTTAATATTAATAAACAAATTACTTGTTCTTAATGTTTCAAATTTTACAGTTTCCATCACTTTGTTGTAAACAAATAGTGTAATAAAAGTATCTTATTGTATTTATTATGTATTTTTAAACTGATTAGTTAAAGTTTTTTCAAATATAATTTTATTTATTTTTTATTTTTCTTTTAAAAATGTTTAAACTATCATTATCTTTCAATCAACTATTTACATTTTTTATTATACGATATATACTTAAAAATTTCACTAAAATAATTATTATAAAACATATACACGAATAATCAGCAAATAAGTACCAACTTTTTTGTCAATTCCATATAGTACTCTTAATCATTATCCCCAGTTCACTTTTATTAAAGATATCCTAATGTCAAATATTTTAATGTTTTTCTTCAAATTTAATTAAAACATTAAGTCAAAATATATTGCACCATCCAAAAATACTGACAATAGAATTCTGTAATATTTTATTATTACTTTTACATTATGCAGGCATATATATTAATTAAAATAAAGTTTATGAGTTTCATTTGAGTTTCTTCGTTTTTATTATAATTTCCAAGATCAATTGTACAAATACCAAATTTAAAACTGAAATTTGAGACAAAACAAGATAAAATATAGTAAGTTAGAGCAGCTTTTATAAAACTTTTAAAATCATATTAACATTCTCGTCTACTCGATTTTTTTTTTTTAATTCTATTTGACTTTGATAATACATACGAATACATACGAATACATACGAATACATACGAATACAAATATAGAAACATTTAAAAATAATTATTAGGAAATTTATACGTTAATATTAATGAACTTGAACATTTTATGGTAGACTCAAATAGTCTGCTCAGATAATTCTACAGTGATTGACAGCTTAGGGAGCTAAGTAAATATTTCATTACATTTTTATCAAAACAACATATTTTAACACTAAGAACTCATCGATTACTATAACAATGTGTATCTGACAGGTTAGATAGAACGTATTTATAATATAATTATTTATGTAGATTTAGTAACTGAAATTTCTTAATATTAAAGTAAGTTGGATAGAAATATTTTAAATAAAATTATTATTCACATAGTAACAATAATTTTCATTACAAAATCATCATAATTCAATTTAATTACATTTAATAATTAATAATATAGATTAAATGAATTGGTAGTGTAATAAAAGCCAAAGCTTACTAAAAATCGTCAGAAATTATTTGGAAAAAAATTTACATTAATGAGAAGACTTATACATTGATTTTACAAGCGCTTGCAGAAAGAAGGTATTTACCCTTCTATGGTACTTATGTGTGCGGCTATGAAATAGTTAAATAAAATTACAATGTATTTTTAACTACTTCGTATATGAAAGAATTAAAAGAAAAGCTTTTATATTTTCGATTATATGCTATGATGGGTAAAACATATAAGTTGACTGATGAGGCTTCGACAGATTCATTTCTAGAACACCATCCGGTTTTCATAAGGTAAATGCATTTCTTTCGTCACACGAGCTTTGTGGGGGAGGGGTTTGTTCTCTTACGTACGCAGCTGTCTTCACTGGATTGCAATAAAACGCTTCGGAGCACTGTGTGTTCTTATTATATCCATATACTCACGCACGCATTATGTGTGAAAATTGTCAGTGCAGGTGTACCAGATGAAAACGCAAAAAAAAAAAAAATGCTCGTAGGGAGCATGAATTTCACATTAGATGCGTCTCCCGACCAATAAAACATAGTAAATCTCCGAATTCAAATGTATGTGTGCAGGGTTAGACTTTTTATTTTTATCATTTCATTTTCATTTTATTCAGCTTACTCACTACGGCAGAAAATACGTCGAATTTTTTTTTTATTATTTATTTCTTTTTTTTATTGCCTTCCCACGAGAGTTATTTACAACTTATTCAAATGATACTTCATTTGCAATAATACTTTCACTTTATTTGCAAGTTAATCAATCAAAATCTCAGTTATTGTTTGTAATTCAAACTTTCAAACTGGAAGACAAATTTATAATTTACATTTTAAGAGTAATTCTAAGAGCCAAACATAATTATAAACATTATTTCGTCTTATGTGAAATTATATATGAATTGTCATTTACATATTAGTTTTATTAATTATCTAAAGGACTGAGTGATTTAATAAAACGTACACGTGAAATAATTTTTTTTTTTCAAATTTACCGTCTGCTTTAGAATATTTTATAATTCGAAACTTTCAATTTTCTCGAATAGTAGAGTAACGTTATTAAAAGTTATAATTTTACTTAAAAATGTTCTCGGTACATATTTAAATAAGCAACATTTGATATGTATTTAAAAAAAAATATAATACTAATGTTAAATGATAAAGTAACATTGTTCCTTGCACATAATAAATTGCCTTTCATAGTTCAAAGAGCAAATTCCTCGAACGTTCATTAATTAATATTTTTAAATTATGAAATATACTAAAGAAATCTTTAGAAAATAGATACTTGTAATATTTAAAGCATTTTCTATAGACGAGCTTTTTGAAATATAAAATACTGACCAATTTTATTTAAAGCCTTTCAAATAATAGTTTGTAAAAGTTTTGCTCATCTTATCTAAAAATAATCGAAATAAGTTGGGGAAAGTTTGTCGTTTTATGTTGTAAGCTGTCGAACTAAGATTATACTTTTAAATAAGATCTTTTTTCCTTGATAAAATTAGTAGTCTCTGGTAATTTTGTGGTTATTAAAACATTATTTTACCAAACAGTAAGATGTAAATTTATTAGTCAATCAATATATTATAGTCAAGTTTGATATTGAAATAAATCTTAGGAAAGTGAAGAGATTCCATTACCAACTGAATTGGCCATATTTGATAAATTGATGTCATTGTGAGAATTTTAGAAGTTTTTATTATAAATTCATAATAATAATAAATTAAAATTTTTCATATTACTTAAGTTTCAAAGTAATTTTAACGATGCATTTAATAATCAAGTTAATAAATTAAACATAGAAAATTGATAGGGAGGTTACATTATCAAAAAATGACATGTTTTTTCATATCGCGAAAGTCCATTATTAACACGTCTGGCAATATTTATTGACTTATGGAAAATTAAAATAATATTTTAGTATAAAGTGGATAATTAGTTGATGGTCGCTCCATATCAAATATTCATAATCAATGTTTTCGTATAGTTTTTCAATGGAGGATATCTATTAATGGTAAGTGGTAAGGATCATAAAAATGTGTATTTGCGTACTGTTGACGTTATTATGGCCATAAACGTGCCATTATTCGGGAATATAATTTACCATTAATATAAATATTTTACAGTAATTGAAATTATATGTATTTGCTGAAAGTTTCATTTATACAACTTGGAACTTGTATGAATTTCTAGTGCAGATAATTGCAGCTTCTTGAAATTAGCTGTGAAACATACCAGATTCTCCATGTACATTATTACACTTTCCACTACTTAAATAATAATAAAAATATAATTCAGAATATATATATATATATATATATATATATATATATATATATATATCAGCAGATATTTGTATACAAACTGTTACTAAACCGAACATAAGCTGTATATCTCGATGTGGACTTAGATGCTAAAAATAGCTGGGGTATGTACTTGCGTAACTGTAAGTCAATATACAACTTTAATCAGCTAGTAGCAATTTGATTTTACACGAGAACGAGTCAGACGTGTGAGATTAGCCTTAAGAGTGAAAGTTTTCTAAACTCATTGATTTCAAGGGAAACAAACTTGGCTCTCTAAAAACTCCTGGTGGCGTCAGATTTTCTTTGTATTTCGTTCCTTGTTCAATTCGCCACTGTTACTGCTTTCGTTTTTACTCTCAAGACTTTGCTCAAATCTCAGAGTGATTTTCAACCGAACAGTCGCCATCCTTGCCGAAATAACCATCGAATTCGCGCATAAGTCATTTCGATTAGACTGCAATATTGCGGGCGATTTGCGCGTCGCCGATCGATCGATCGCACAGTGAAGTCTTTCACTCGTGGCTGCGTAGTGCCGACGCGGCAATAAATAAAAAGTATCGAGAGGTGCGATACGGTGGTGAGTGCGCGCCGAGATCGGGCTTACATAAAAAGGAAGTGCTTTAGCGGTGGGGTGCGGTGGGCGGTCGGCGGTAGCGGGGAACCATTGGGCGAGGATGAGGGTGATGAGGGGGAATGGCGTTGCAGCGAGTGGTGCAAAGTCCAGGCCGCTCGCCGTGAAATCGACGCTTGGGCCATAATCTGGCAGGAGTTTACGGGCAAAGTTTTCCAGAGACACGTGCAACAGCGGGGCTCGATAGGAGGGGGTCGACTACTACCAATCAATAAGTTCACCGTCTGATCTTCGGGGGCTGTAGGCTATAACTACCACTCTAGTTTCTGTTGGACGTGCAAGTCTGGGAGGAATGATTTTGGTGCCAAGGAACCTTATAAAAAAAAAAAAAAAAAAAAAAAAAAAAGAGGTGCGCGATCAATAATCAGGATTTTTTCTGTGGAAGGCGCCGTGTCGGGAAACGCGAATGGTTTCTGGATGGGATCGAAAGGAGGAAGGTAGTGGTCGAGTTGGGCCGAGGAGGTGGCGGTGTAGGATGATGTGTTGGGGAAGGGGAGGTAGCGAGAAAGAGCAGGAGGCGTTCAATGCCATACGTGTATGTACCGTATATTATGTGTATTTCATGAAAAATATAATTTTGCAGGTTTTCTTTTCGATGCAACTGTTTCGACTTATTGCGCCCATCAATCAATTCTTACGTAGCTATTGCAAAAGCGCAGATATATTATTATATACGTGTTCTTTCAATTTTCGAGCAGTTCCTCTTTTTATCCAATGAATTTACTTTCGCGCACTCAAACTTTCGCTTAATCCACGTCTTCCTTGCTGATGTTTGCAATATATTTTTTTAATCGCATTCGCAATCATTTACCAAAGGACAGCTTTTGAGCACCTGCAAAATATATAAATAACTGTACAGCAACTGTAGAATATATAAATAAATTCGGTGGAGATATTACGCACATACAGAGTGTTATGAATTATTTAATAATATTAACTTCGAAATTCAATTGTCTTATACGGTATATTTTATTTTGCGATTATTATTAACTGATTAAAGTAATCACTGGATTAAAATTCAATACTGGGCACTCTACAATTGAATTTATCATAAAAAATTACAGTTATTGGTATTTTCCCCGTTTAATTCATATTTCAAATTTAATTAAAACAGCTAACAAAAATGCAATTGATAATTGCGCTATCTGAAGAAAAATAGTATTGCAAAACCATGTCATTAAAATATTCAAAAATAATAATAGCCTCGCTAGAAGTATCTATATAATTTTATATTCTATATTTATGTATTATTGCTTAGTACGCTTAGTACGCTTAATACGCTACTGTCAATTGTCATATTGGACATTAATTTCTCTAAAAAAAAAAAAAAAAAAAAAAAAAAAAAAATAAAAAAAGATTTTTGATCTATTTTTTAAACGCATTAAAATTGTTTATTTTAAATAATAAAATTATTCACAGTAGAATGTATAATAAAAAATATAATTAAATAATACATGTTCGTGTAGATTAAATTTCAGTATACGTACGTGAGGGAACAACAAGAATAAATCAATTTTAATTTGTTCATCATAGGTGTATTGTTTAATATCAAAAATATCCAAATAATATTATATATCTTATGGGATGTTTAATTTAATTTGGGAATTCGATGGAATATTCAATTCAATATATTTTACATATAATAGATAAATCTTTTTAAGCTTTGTCTTATTTTGTTGTAAATGCATGAAGAAATATTAAGTAGTAGACGCGATTTGTTAATAAGACATAAAAATTATTAACATATTGATTGATATTAACACTGCTAATTTTGTATTTGCATTAAAAAGTTCTTATTTATAAAATAAAGTATATTGAAAGTTTTTACCTTTAATTATATTTATTATGCAATGTTTGCACCTACGTTATATATAATTCTTTTAAACTCCTTATCGCAATATATGATATCGTATTTTACTGTTATTACAATATGAGTAATTTGTATAAAGTTTTCAAAATTTATAATTTAATGAGATTAAGTCCTATCGAATTTACCTATTCCTTTGACACATTTTAATGTAATCCAGTAACAGTTAGAAGGGAATTAGCGTCATATTTATAGTACAAGTTTTGTATTTTTATTTAATTTCTTCATATATTTCTTGGATTTTTAAAGAACTGTTTATTTAAAAAAGAAACATAAGGCAACAGTCGCCCTCAATGTTTCACCCAACTTTATGAATATCGATGTAAAAAGGTAGCTGCTCGGATAGGTGGCCATTATGATATTATTTAATATCGGACGGTGGCGCTCGACAATAACTCAACGAGAGAGTGGGAAACAATAGTAATGCAACTGAAGCAAGAGAAAGTAGCGAGGCGTGAACAAAGAAAGCGCGCAATGGAAGAACGTAGTCTGCAAAATAGCAGGTAGAGTCTCGCGCGATCTTTGGCTTTTGTAAGGACAGCACACGGCCAACTCGATCGTGACAGTTGAAAAGTTTCGTATCTGCGAATCAAGGGAGACACGTGTCGCGCGAAGCTTTTGACGCGGCTGTAAGATGCTGGCGATAAAGACCGACGACCCTGTCGGCGACGGCGAACGAAAGTCGGATCGCTTTGCCTTCTTATGCGCGGCGAGGATGAACTCGCGACGAGATAGACTGCCGAGGATTCGGAAAAAGCGCGAAAAAAGAGCGATGGTCGCGCTGTCTCCGCTTTTGCTCTTAACGGGCATCGCGCGCCGATTTGCCAATTCCATCTCCATCCTTAGCCGACACGGCTTTCTCCTCATACTAGGCACCCACACGCGCGCATCTATCGCTTGGTTTTTCGCACTTGGACACGACAGGCCCCGTCAAGTGCGCCGAGAGAGGGGGGGGGGAATATAGAGATGCCATTTGCAAGCGCGATTCAGCGACGTCGTATGGAAATCACACGTGTGATTCCACAGGAGACTTTCCTCTCTCGCATTTATCTTTTCGACCTTTCGGCTTTCCAGCGCTTCTCTCGCAATTCCGTTACACAACTTACACAGAGTGCATAACTCAGACCTGGACATTGCCGTTAATTGAGCGTTTGCTCTAGTTACTAACTTTTCAGTTCGACGACCAACTCGCTCCGAAACAATCATCGAAGAATACTCTTTAACAATTGATTTTCTTTCTACCTTTTTTCTCCTTCCTCCTTTACTTTTTTCATTACCTTTTTTTTTTTTCTCTCGAGCCAACACTTAACGATAGGGGAGAATAATAGATGGAGAATAGATGAGAGAATAAATGCAATGCAAAAATAGATGAGAATAATAATAATAGTAATGCGCACCCATCCGTGCACCAATCAACAAAAGAAGTTGCTCTTACGTACTGAGAGGGACAACGATCTATCTCGAATTCTCTCGACATGCCGCGATCTCTTTTAATCGATGTACCTCCCACAATTCCATATTTAAATGCTATATCGAAGGATATATTGAAATGTCAATAATGAAGTATAATTGTCAGAGTCGCTTGGCTATTCATTTCCATTTCTTATTTGATAGGATTACCTCTCCCATGCCCAGCCCCTACCACGCCGCAATGTAAAGTTTTTAAAAATTAATTCGACATTAGGGCATGAAAGAGTGACGCTCACAAAGTTACATTATGGCTCGACGAAATAAAAAATTTGATCGATACGATTGGATCGATGATGTAGACCACTCGTGGATACTGACCGCCGTCGAATAGAAGTGTCTGCAGCTCCGCAGTAGAAAAGCCGAATAAAGTCACGATGCAGTTAATTCGGAAACAAACCGCAAAGTGCGTCGTGCCGTTGTTCCCCTCGTTTCGATCAGTTCCGTATAATGTGCAATTTCGGGGTGAACCGGGCGTTCGGTAGCCGACCCTGGTCAGACCGCAGGGTGCATCGGACTTTAACGAGCGGTAGCGTCGGTGGCGCTCGTTTCCATTGATTTTTCAGATAAAATTAAAGTCAACCTCAAAGTACGCTGCAACGAGATCTCGATCGCACTTGATAAATAGCATCAATTTTCCATTTTCCTTCGTGCCCCAATCGTGTTATCGAGCCCAGTTCAATTCCTCTTCTTGCGCACGCCCGCGCCTATAAACACCTAGAAATTCAAACGCACAATCGCACAAAAATATATAAACTTGCGTATGCATATACATACGTATATCCTTATATCCGTGTGTGCGTGCGTGCGTGTTTACACCGTAATTGCATCTTTTTAATATATCGTATGCGCGTGCTGGGAGGTAACGATTTCCCGTGAGGCGGCGGCGCGAAGCTTTTACGAGGTGCGCGCGGTCTCCCTTGTACTTGGCCTTCGGCCCCCGTCCGTCCCCTTTTATTGTTTGAACGAGGAACGAACGAGGCGCTCGTCGCGCTCTTATTAAGAAGACATTAACCGCATCTATATGAAAAGTCTCCCCCGCGGCGAGCGCCCGAGACAATAAATTACGCGCAAGGACGTTTATATTAAAGCGCAACGAGGGATTCGGCAGGGGTGGGGGATTTTCCTTTACCAGGGCGAATCAAAGTTCGCAGTTTATCGCGGTGGTGCGGCCGAGCCGCCCGAGCGCTAAGGTCTCGGGCTTATAATCTCGGGCTCGTAAACATTAAATATCGATTACCGTAATTGGCATGCCGCGGTTAGGCGCGCGAGGGACCAACCTAAGCGCGCCAAATTCATGATTATGACTGCACTAAATAATCCGCTGACGCGGGCGGCGAATGCCCCGGCCAACGGCTCCAAGGATGCGAGACCGACGCTAGTCTAAAATGGAATAAAGCCAGTGAGGTGTTCCTTGTCGGTCGGTTACTTTTGTCTTCGTCTTTTTTTTCATTGCGCTTAATCGTTCCTGTCTTCCTCGTAGCCCCTTTACAAGGAACACTCATTCTCCTCGAGCTATTTCCCTTAACTCGTCGATTTTTATCCTCGTTGCTTTGCATTTCCATTATGGCGCAACGATTACTCTGCTAACTACTCGCAATCCCGATTTTATTCGATCGCAATGAAAGTTATGTAGTTTTAACAGCATGTTACATTATCTGGGACTAATCTATATTATAATTTTTCTACTAATGCCTTACAAAAGCACTTGATAGAAAATCCATTTCCTCATTATAGGAGCTTTGAGCCGTTCAAGATTAATTTCACTTAATTTTGTTGCACGGACCAGTTAATTACACATGCATCACGTTTACATAAGCGTTAGGAGGTTAATGAACATATCGATTTATATTGCAATTGAAAAATCTGTTTATTGTGCAATTATTTCCATAAATATATATATATATATATATATATATATATTAATATATTATAATTAATGTTTATGTATTTGATTATTTACTGGATTTTATTGTTAATATTGAATTTATTCTTCATTAGGAACGTTAAACGGCAAATGTTTGAGATTATTTTATGTGCTGGGCATTTTTATTGAATATGTGTAATTATACTAATCCGAAGACCATCGCATGTTAATATTAAATAATTTCAACCATCTCGGTTTTATGAAATTTCATTTGAAATAAAAATTATTCTACCATTTAAAAAATATTCAATTATTAGAAATCCATTTTATACGGGAAACAAAAATTTAATAATTATTTTTAATGAAAAAAAGAAAAAGGTTAAAATTATGTCGATTCAGCCCGTGAAGCAAGGCATTAGCTAATTTAGTACAAATGATATCGAATTTTCCTTAAAAATCTATCGTGAAATGTATTTCAACTAATAACGTTCGTAAGTTTGGCCAAGCGTGTCATAATTCGATATTTGAAATTGAAATTGAAAGTTCCAATGCAAATGCTAAAAGAAAATTATAATTATTCTATTACAGAAATTTAGTCTTCGCATATAATGAAAATATCTCACTAGAGACAAAAAAAAACAAAAAATCATTTATTTTTACGAGTTTTATGTATTTTTATATTTCGATCATAATTCATTTAGTTTCACACGGCTACCATTTATGAAACATTTCTTCTTTATTTTAACGTTTATATCTAAATACTTGGAGAAAAAAAAAACATAAGAATTGAAATTAACGGTTTGGTTTTATAAAAAGCATTAGAAATTCTTTTGAAATACCGTGAGAAATTTTGATAAAGCATTTTACAATAGTGTATTGAAAAGATTTTCATTCTTATTTATCATCAAACAAAGATATCATAGAATGTATATCAACAAATATATCATAAAAAATATAATGCTCTTTTGCTTATCGAAAAATATGTATTTAAAGAAAATTTAAGAACATTTGAAAAAATTATAGGAAAAATGAGAAAAATCTTCTTGCTGTAATCTACTATCTGTGTTGAGATAAATGGAATTAATATATTGTATTTCATCTAAAATTTTACATTTTCATTGTACACGGACGGAGAAACGCGTCTATTCATACAATTTTTCAACGTATCCTAAAATTTTTACCCAGTAACTCATTTCCATTCGTATGACTTGAACACATAAAGCTCTTTGAAACATTATTATCAAATTGATAAAATAAAAAAATAAAAAAAAAGTGATATCTTTTGTACATACAAATTTGTAAATACAACCCCAATGTTGCGTGCATTTGTCAAAATTTATTATAACATATTATTCCGAATATTATTTATTATAGAGGAGCTTTATTTGCTCTTTTATTTGCTTCATAAATGGGGCTATCGAAAAAAGTAATCCTTATCGATATTACGAGAAACAGGAGGAAATCAAAGTCTCATCAGAGATTTGAGATCTCTTTTTTTCATAAACATACTGCCAGCCAAGGATTTTATGTTCTTGTGTGCCAAGTTATCAATTGTAGTTTTTTCCCTATTATTGTTCCATCAAACTGAAAAAGTATGACGATAGATACAAAGTCGATGCTTACGTGAAAGGAGCATCAGTCAGTATCACTTGTCAAAGTTGACTGATGAATCGCCGGATGCGGAAGTGCGGAAGATGCGCGGCAATGGTCTTCAGTCTCGCTGGCATTTCGCCCTCGATACATATATGTATAACATGATATTTAAATATCTCTCTCTCCCTCCCTCCCAACCTCCCTCCCAATCACTCCACCATCCCACCCCAATCCTCCATCTCTCTTTCGCGTGCGCCTTTTGTAATTCTTCCTTCTTTACACTTTGATAAATATATTCTCGCGCTTCGCATTTTCAGCGACTACTAATGCATATATACATGAACACATGCAAAAGAACTTGCTGAGTAATTCGGCAGATTAACAATAACCTAGAGAATAAGGCGTGAGTAAGAGCACTTAATCTCCCGAGAAGAGAAGGCGCCACGATGCGAATCAGCCGTAACTGGATACGTAGAAGAGAAGAGAACCAGCAGTGTGAAGTAGTAGCGGTTTGGATGAGGAGGAGACTACGAGGAAGAGATAGATAGATAGTGAGAGAGAGAGAAAGAGAGGGAGAGAGAGAGAGAAAGAGAGAGAGAGAGAGAGAGAGAGAGAGAGAGAGAGCGCGATAGAAGGAGAGATAAGGTGGGTGAATGCGACACAGCAGAAAATAGAGGGAGAGGTGGAGTGCTGACGCGCTCAGGACGCAGAGGGTGGAAATTGCGACGGAAGTATAATCCATGACGAATGACGCCGCAAAATAATCCTCTGCGCGTTTCTGCTCGTTCTTCGCTTCTTCTCTGTTCGCCTATATATACATAAAGTACACGTATATGTGGGATATTTCGTGCTGGACGTGTTTCCTACTTATTGCGCTTTCTATTAAACTTCCTCCCTTCCTTCATCACACACGCTCTCATTCTCTCAATCTCTCTCTCTCTCTCTCTCTCTATCTCTATCTATCTCTCTCTCTCTCTCTCTCTCTCTCTCTCTCTCTATCTATCTATATATATATATATATATACTCCACAGACAGCGTGTGCATTATATCGCTGACCCGGATGCACGACGCGATGTGATTCGACGATTCGTCTCCTCTATTTGCAAGAGAAAGAGATCGAGAGAGAGAGAGAGAGAGAGAGAGAGAGAGTGAGTGAGGAGCTCACGGGCTAGTAAAAGCTTTATATTGCTACATGACTATATCGTTGAGAGCAAGTGCTCGCATTGCACTCGACGTCTTTACTTTATCCTAATACCACGTGGGTATATAAAAGCGCAAGTCATTGATATTTGGCTGAATCATTTTTGCGTTTACGCTTATTGAGTAGATGAATGGAGGAGCTACTAACATCTAGATGATTGCGATTGATGCTTCATTACTATCGCCATACAAAGAAATCATATTGTTTTCCAATACATCTTGTAGTAGAATATTGCTAATGCCGGATAAAGACTGATATGTGCATATTTTTAGTTTGAATTGTTATTAGAAATTTAGGAAAATATTGTTAATAACTGCAAATTCAGCTAAGACGTACGTACTAATGTTTTAAGATGATTAAAAAGCTGCCTGTTGGAACACGAACTTGGCGTAGTCTATTGAAAATTTGACAGAAAGCCGATATATATTTTCAGAAAAATATATTTTTGTTTTTTATCTTATCATTATCATTATTATTTAAAATAATTTTATTAAAAAGAATTCCTATACAATAGCTATTCAATACATAACTATTGATTTTATAAATGAATTTTAAATAACTTTTTATTTTTAAAATAACTAAAAATTTTACTATACTTATTAATATTCTTTTATTATGGGGGATTACTTATTCCATGTGTTTTCATGAATATTTAAAGGATTTTACTGATTTATTAGCAATATAATAGAAATATTAATAATAACCGTTCGATAATTTGTAACGAAGAGCAACATTTAACTTTCAATTTGTCAAATAACTAGTTAAATTCAATACTTTCAAATAACGAGTTTTTTTTTTATTTCATATTACTTTAACACGTGACATTTAACACTGTTCAATTGACTATAATGTTTATTACACATATTTCCACAAAAAGTAAGTTAAGTTTATTATAAAAATATAAACAATAAATAATACTGAATAAGAGTAGGGCAAAAATTATTTCTAGAAGCTTAAAATCAGTGATGTGTTAAAAATAATGATATCTATCATCATTATCACATTATACAAATCTCATATAATTGTTTTCGTTATATTTCTCCTGATGTGACGTATAAAAATATTATAGCTCATAGAGTATAAAATAAATTTTATATTCTGATGCTAGTAAACTTTTATTAGCAAGCAACTATGGACATACTCTAATACGAACATAATAAAATGTTTAATTATTAATTTAAATATTTAATATTATGATTTTTAGATTCATCTGTCACGTTAGGAAGGCTATTTCATTTTATGTTAACTTTGGCAACTTAACGGTAGCACATTATTCTCGGAAGAGTCAATAGTTAAGACAATATTCGCGTTTCGAAAGTAGTACTTGTTATCATTAAGAATTTACGAGGCGCAAGGCTTGTTTCATATATTTTATATCTGTACGATAGTTAAACAACTTATTATATTATATCTCTGCGTAATTCCATCGCTTAATAAAGTTCTATTGAAGATAAATGAGAAAACGTTTGCAAATTTTTCGTGCTCGTGCACCTAGAAATACTTTTATATGACTTCAGTAGTAAAAGTTAGCAGATTAAATTAAATAAATATCGACGTTGTTAAACAAATGCATTGAATAATAATGGAAAGGACCATTATTATTATTTTTAATAAATGCGAGATTTACTTGATTAAATTCGATAGCCCGAGAGCATTGAGACTAAAATCTGTTATTACTTTTTTTTTTATATATAACACAATTGTCTATTCGATAGTGCATACGTTAGTTATGAATTTTTCTTACTTCTTACTTTCTTTTTAACACACTGCTGTCAGTACAATGCGAAAGATATTCGATTTGATTGTTCGGGAGACAACTTTTTGCCCTCAGATTTTCTCTTCCCAACTGAATTCGTGATTCCTATTCATGATTCCTAGAAATTTAGCACCTACGCTAAATAATATACACGGCATTATCATCGCCATAAATACATAGATCTCGACATTCTTCGACCTTCCTTCATCACTTGATTTTCCTACAAATTTATGATTATTAGCAAAGAGGAAATCCTCACCACCCGGCCAACTTAGTGCTTCTTCGTTTATCATCAGATCGTCGATGACTCGCTCCGTATACCGCACTTCGTTGTTCTTATTTCGGGTGATTGCTCACGCTACAGTTACTGGATTGCAGTTTCATTCCTTGTTTCGCTTGCAGGTGCCGTATATTCCATATCCTTCTTAGTGGGTTAAACAACGGTGGCGTCCCGTCGCATTTCTCCGATTTATTATTAGCATATATGATTAAGCCATTGAGTAGATCAAGATATTATTGTATTATTATATTACACGACTACATATTAAAATACTTATTAATTTAGAGATAATTGGGATGCATTTAAAACCTACACACTTTGAAATATTTTTTACTCAATGGTTCATAATGAATATTGAAATTAACAAAGAATATATGAGAAGAATATGGGCTTTAATATTTTTAACAGTGTTTTATTTCATTAATTTATTTATTATTAAATGCGTAATTATGCATGAATTACCGAAAACAGCTTTTTGTAAATTATGAATAAGTCAGTAGCAAAGGATAAATTAAAAATAATTTTATAATAAAAAAGTTGTAAGCGTATTAGCGATTTACGTGACAAGCGTTTAAATGCAGTTGGAAAATAATGTAACCGCTGGGTAAAAATTGCATTTAAACTGGCTAATGAATAATAATAAGTGAAAGAATTAATTTTAATATTTATTAAATATTGAATAACTTGACAAAGCATATAAGTTAGAAGCTAAATCCCTAAGTATATTCTGTTATTTGTCATTATTAGCATTATAGTGTTTTGTAAAATATTATATACTTTAAAATAAGATATCCTTGGAATATTTAAGATATTTAAGATATTTAATATCCTTGAATTCTATTAAAACAGTCGAATAATTATGAAAAGCGTTTATCGTACGTCCATTTACAAGATCATCGGTAATCATATTTTAATATCAAATCAATATTCAAATTTATTGTATATAAATGGGACTGAAAAGTGCAATGTAATCGCAATTTAACAAGTTGGTCACTAGCTAAAATTTATATAAATTAAATTTATTGCTGTTTGAACGTCAGATAATAATAATGCTTTTTATTTAAATTAATGTCATAAATTGTCGATAAAAATTACAACTAAGGCTTTCGTATTAGCTTACGATTTGTGAGTAAACTTTTGGAAAAATCGACTATGACTATTTGCAATTTTTCCAAACTGTTACGAGTTTAATATTCGGATTATAGGAGTCCCAAAATTTCGTATATAACCATTTAAAAATTTCATATCCACTTTCATTAAAACTTTATTCACAAACGATAGAGTTTCATGGCAACGTAAATTGTCATAGTCAATTCGGACTTTGGGAACTATGGGCATTGAGAACATTCTAGACCAATGGAAAGCGAAAAAGAGCAAAGCATCATTGCTTAAGTCAATGCTAATCGAGACTCTTTTGCTCTTAATGGAAACTTAACCGATGATAGAGGTGTTGAGCTTATCAAATGAACACTGATTTTAAATATATCGGATACGTTTTTCCTATTTTCCAATGAAACACTTATTTTGGCGATATCTTCTATCATTATTGACAAAATTCGATTTGCATACATCGTCCTTAAAATTTATTCTAATATAATCAATCATTAAAATGTATTTTATTGTCTAAGTATTGCTATATTCTCAAGTGACATTAAATATCATTAAAAAATTTCTATTCAATGAATTATTACAATGATCTTTAATTGACTAATGTTTAATAATTTAGTGTTTAGAAATAATAGAAAATAGCAATCGCACCGTCCGATGAACGATGAACGGACATAAAGAGAAAATATTACACGGACGAAGATAAATCAAAGGATGATATTAGTAAATTGTAGTAGTAATTAAAGATATATTGAAGATAATTAATTTTTATTCTTTAATAATAATAATTTCAATGAGAAAATTCGTATATATTTTCATTGTATCTTTAACATAATACGTAAACTGATAATATTGATAAGTCTTTAAGATATAAAACTGCGATCAAGATTAAAAAATATATATATTGACTGTTCTTTAAAAAGTTAAGTAAAAATTTGCTTTATTCCTTTAGTATTTTCATTATAGTTCGGCTTGTCATTTAAAACGTAGTATTCATAAGAATTTATAAGCATTTATCGTTTAGAATAGCCAATTCTACATTTTATGTGGGGAAATATAAATGAAATCCATAATGGCGTTTTTTAGTTTAATAAACCATAGGCTTAAATAAATAGTTAGCTGATTCTGTTGTCCGGTTTAAAATATTAGCATATAAGTTTAAAGTGCATGAAAAATTATTATAGGCTAATTTGTTGTTTAAATTGACGGGATCTAGTATTAGAATATTTTGTATTTGAATTTCAAGCTGTTCATTCAAACTGTTGTTTCAATTTTTGAAAACTGTGCATGCAAAACTTGAATACGTAATGTCTACTTATTTTGAAACAGCACTTCACGATGCAAATATTGTCTCCGAATATACTAGCATAATGATATTGATAATAAATTAAGAGACAAATTTATTACGACGTGACGTGACGTGACTTAGTTATAGAAAATATTAGTATTAGAAGTGGCTTGGAATTTTTTATTTCATTTGAAAAGTAACTAGGCCATGCATAAATCGACAGTTCCTCCGATCTGCATATAAGCTTATTATACTTATCTCAGCCTCATTTTTATTATTTTATAATGATTGACATTAAAATTATATTCATAGACTATCGCAAAAGGTAGGATAATGATTTTTCATCTTATATATTTGCTCGATTGTTCCAAGCAGCAGTTATTGATTGCAAATTAATTCGTTATTATATAAGCTAGCTACCTGAAATTGCTTTCTAGTACTCAAATGAATAATCTATTTCTATCTGTGCACTCTGTTTTCACATTTTACGCAGAGTGAATTTGAATATCGTTAAAAGCAATGGTCTGCGCAAGGTTGTTAAGTTAGGAAGCGACGTCACTCAAAGAAAAGATCGCACCTTTGCCTAAAGCGTTCGTGGAACAATAATACCTAAGAGCCTTTATGCGAGCAAAGCTATCGTGAACGAGAGCGTGAATATCGACGGAGAAGGAGGGAACAAGTAAATAGGAGAAAGGTGAAAAGAAAGGAATTTGCAAATAATAGTTGTAGTGGCGGGGTCTTTCCGCGT
>NW_011948423.1:5900835-5933544 GCF_000503995.2 Ceratosolen solmsi marchali
GGATATTTTGTAGTCTTTCTCGATATGCCATAAGATAGGGCGGCTCTCATTATCCTCCCTAAGCATTAATGCCAAGGCGAATGGAGATTTAACAAACAGATCGTAGAACAAAAATGCTAAAATGAGATGTTCGCTAATACAAGCCATGGCGTAATAAAGACAGAGGAATAGATGGATATATAGATATCGAGAGAGATGAGAGTGAGAGAGAGAGAGAGAGAGATAGATAGAGAGATAGAGAGAGAGATAAAGCTTTTATAGTTCCATGTTGTGAATTTAATCTATTTTATTTGAATTTTATAAATATTTTTGCTTAAGAATTTACTTCTGGCGCATTTAAATTCAACTCCCTTTCACAATCATGATTATTTATAAAGTTTACATAATATCATAATTGTGGATATCGTGATTATCGTTCAAGAATATGAGAAATTATAAGAAATTTTTAGTTATTTTTTGTAGTGACAAACAATTTTTTCACCATCTAATAAGGATAAATTTCTTCAATGTTCTCTATTAATCATGAAACTCATAAGCAATTGTTTATTGATTAAATTTTATAAAGACTTTGTCAACAACGAGATTTCTCTATTATTAATTATTCTAAGCATTAAAATGTTAATTTATACAATTTTTTAATTGAAAATGTATTACAGAAATTAGATATTTACTTGAAAGATAAACTTTTAAAAGCTACAACAAAAACTACTAAAAAATGCTACCTTTTACGTGCAGGACTTAGTTTAGCAAAGTACAATTAAAATCTATGTGATAAGATAGTCAGCATATTTATATATGCGCAAAGATGTATATCCAGTCTGGTCAGATGCTGCCTAACTAAACTCAGTTTTCAAATACATATATACCAACTTTAATAACTAAAAAACTTTAATTGCACTTTTTCAACTGCTAACGTTCGTAAGAACTTAAGCTTTTTATAAATATTTCATAATTTTCTTCCGTTCAAACAGCACATGCTTCAAACATTCATCGTTAAATTAAAAATATGCTTATGAATTTTTGATCTTATTGTCCAAATGAAAAGCATTATCCATATTGATAATAATGTATTATTCATATTATATAATGTATTTTTCTTATCATTCTGTTAACCAAAGCACAAGCTGATTAATATATATATATATATAAGGTGGCTGATTATTCTTTATACGTTATATCATGAGCACTATGATATGCCTGCAAAAAACCTAATCACTTAATACTAGAATAGAATATATTTATGCAAAATTGCATTACTAAATAATAAAAACGAGCATCATGTTATTTGCTAACCTAAGGTAGGACGAAAAGAGAATTTATCAATTAAAATGTATAATTCTTTAAAGTACCGAGGTCCTATCTATTTTATTAATAATTTTTTTAAAAAGTTTTACTTTTCATGAATGTATACATTATAATACGTATAGATATAAAAATTTCATATTTTTATATTATAAGATGTCTTATTAGATATATTTTTAACATAAATTAAAACATTGTTTAATTGTTTGGAAATATTGTTGATATACTTTCTAGTACATATACTTCATTTTACACATTTTTTACAAATAAGTTAAAAAAAAGCATATATATATATATATATACATACGTCTTGATATTGTATATTTTTAATCGATCAAGCATATTATAATTTTATAATTCTCATCACATGTATTGTTGTATTCTAAAATCGATCTATTCGTAGTCGCGTTTGATTCTATCTAATGTCTCTTGAATTTGGAAGATTTAACTTTATTTGGACTAACTTGTAACCTGCATTTATCTACATTTGCTGTAACTTTACCTTATCATGCTAACTTTATCTTTCTTACTTCTTTGTTCACTTTACTTCGTTTTTACTCTACTCTTAATTTAATGTTTATTAATAGGCTTCAGTGCATAAGTGATATATGCAATGTAATTGATTTGTTTTTAATAGGCAAACGTAAGGAATAGCGAAATTTTTTCAAAAATATAAAATATTTGTAAAGAGTGCCTGTTTTACTTAAACAAGTATAAATTGAGTGTAAATTGAGTGTAAATTGAGTATACGTTTTGTACATACATTATGTATTACCTATAAAAATTTTTCAAATTTCAATATTTTCTATTATTCATAATGTACTTTTATGAACTTCTAGAACGCACATTTTACTCATATTTTGATTTACTTATTTTTCTACATCAAACAAGTGAAATCTTTATATAATCTATCAAATGATTTACTATAAATGGTAAAGACAATGTTACATTTATTATTAATGAGCATATTGAATAATATTATTTATGCGGACTGGAAATGAAGTATTTACATTGATGCACGAATGCTCGGGGAATAAAAAAAAAAAGAGAAAAGAAAACCCATTAAAACAGTTATCAGTCTTCGCTACCTGAGCTATACAAATATCTTTTATAGTTAGGGAATGAATGTTCAGAATACGCGCTAGTAAAAGCGCAACTCACTCGAGTTCTGTTAGATTTTTCAGCTTTTTGAGGTTTTCAAATGTATCAACGTCAACGTATACAAGAGCATCGTGTTGCTACCAACTGGATAAAACGTTTATACAAAATGTTTAAAATTGAAATCTTTTGTAAGTCGGTTAATTTCAAGATTCACGAATGCTATTCAGAAACTTCAGCATGTTAATATAATACATTCACTTGACTTTTAATAAAAATAACATTCATTTATGTACATTACATTTCGAATAAACTTGGTATTTTAGAATTCTGGCATTCAGTTTCTATTTCTTTTATTTAATATCGTGATTTTTATAATTCTACTGAATTCAAGTACAGAGAATTAATTAATCATGCAGTTTCCATAATTTCCCTACGAGCTAATAAATTTTCTGCTAATATGATTAATTGTTTCACTTAAACGGATTTTATTTTTTTAAATTTATGATTTCTTAAACCCCTGTCAATCATTTTTTTTTTTTAATGCTTTAGTCAATCTACGCATTCTATATGTATAATTTCATTTTTTAATTTTATTATATTTACTGTGTAGATTAAAAATTTTTGCGAAATCTGTAAGGTCAATCAATATATATGTAAACAAACAATTCATGCATATGTTATTCGATCCAGAGAATCCAAGTTTTTAAAATATTAACTTTGTCGCTTGTAGTAACTTTGTTGTTTTTAAACATTGTTTAGGAAAATAATCATCGCATATCTCAATGAGAAAATAAAAGTTACATCATGTAATTAAAGTCATTGTCTTTAAAAATTATTTATATTACAAATTTAATGGCACTTTTTTTGAAAATTGAATTTATTATGTCGTTTAGCACCAATACTAGTAAAATTTTAAATCAATTCACTTGAAAATTATGAGCGTATTTTTACAACAACATGTACTCGTATATATTAATTTTACAATTAAGCGTTTCTTTAGTTATTAGTCTTTTCATTAGCAATTTTCAACAATAAAAAATTTCTTCCCGTATATATCTTTTATAACATATTTTTTAATATCCTTGTTTCATTTACTATATTCATAAGTCCATGTTTGTATAAAAAATAATAGTTTCTTTTTTATTATTGTAGAATTAAAAGATAACGAGTTATACTATTGAATCGACAATGGTATAGTTATCATGTGAAAAGGAAAAAAACGGCCTTCATTGTATGATATTATAGCTTTTACTTTTACATTGAAAAAGTGAAATATGTGTTTCACTTTAAGATGTGTAAAATACAAAATCGATTAATTCATTATGAATGCAATCTATTATTTTTTTATCAATTTTTTATTATTATATTATATTGATTTTGCTAATGTAAGACGGCAATTAAGGTTTATTTAACATTTTGGGAGCTTGAAAAATAACTACAATTACGTAACTTATCGAATTTCCAACTTGAATAAAAATGCAGCATGTCAGCAATATTTTATAAACATATGTAGTTTAAATGTGACGTATTACTATTAATAAATTTGACGATTTTTATTATTATTGAAAATTGTAGCCGAAATTATTAATAAATTTAATTGGTTTTACAATTCTGATTACTTAAGACGATTCTAATTAACATTGTCATAAAGAAAAGAAAAAAAGAATAATTAAATAATAATATATTTTCTTTAACCATCAATTAGAATATAATAGTCAAATCATTTCATTTTTTTTTCTGCATTATTTCCTTGTCACGACTGGTATATTCTGTTTTATATTTAGTATGCAAGTTTCAGTATGGGAGGAAACGACCATGAATAAGTCCAATTATTTGAATTAATCTCATGATATCAATCATTACCATACATATAAAATTAAGGAATCATTCAAAATTATCAAGTATTATTGCGATTTTGTTATTGCATAATAATAGTAAAATTGTGAAATTATAAGTATACTTAGAGGTTCATACTTATATCTCGAATTATCAATAATATGATATAGATGATTAGCATAATACTATCTGTCATATTATTATTTACTACCTACAACAAAACTATCTAATATTGTTTTGTATTTTGTAATTTTTAAAAAAATATTCTCTCTTCAAATATTAAAAATATAAAATGAAGATTAGCGACTTTAATAAAATGTAGCATATAATAAGGTGTTGTGAGTTTATTTTATATTATATTTCAATATTATTTAATCAATTATATCATTAAAATTATATCACATTTAATATATAATATAACAAGAACTTAACTATTGTAATGCAATTAGTCACGTTGGAATCTATATGGGTATTTAAAAAAATCGAACGGAATATTTTAAAAATGGAATGGTTATACGCACAATTTTACGTAGATTTTAAATTTAAATGCCTCGAGCAGTAAGTAGTACTATGAATATTTATATTAATTAAATAAAAATAGATAGCTTACGAAGATATAGCTGTTATTTTATCATTACGTAATCTTGGTTTATGATATAAAAGTAATGCTAAATTTAAGACTTATTAAATATTCTCAAGCTGATTGGATTTAAAATTTAAAAGAATTGAAAATTTTATGAAATAATTCTTAAATATTAGTACTCTTCTTCTTAATTTCTTTAATTTGTATCTAATGCTGACATAGAGTTGAAATTGAATTAAATTTTAACCGAATAGACGTTTTTCCATTAAATTTTCACGGTTCACCTTTGTTTTATTTGTACGAGTAAGCTCGAAGCAAAAACCTTCTGAGAATGATTAAGTTATATCAGTTTAATGCGCTTCTCACTTTTTTGCTTGAATTTGTACACACGAATTTCATCCCACAGCTTAATGGCAATTCTTTATTGGAAAGTCTATCGTCCTCTTAACCCGCTCTCTTATTAATTATATCTAAGTATTTACAGACAATCGATTCATATTTCTGTAACGATTGTCAATAAGTCCGTAACTTACGTACGCAAAAAAATCCAAGGCAATCGTACTTACTGGTAAATATATATAGTTCTCTCCGATTCTCTTAATTAGAGAGTGTCTGAAAATTTCAATGCTCGCGCGCCTCATATTTTTTATGGGATCCGGGAGCGTATTAGATTACAACATGACTGTTTTCAATTCATAAATTGTCACAGCAAATTCTCAGGACTATTCAGCAGCCATGGTTTCTCTCACCGCTCAAAGGCAAAAGCCTCACTCTCCCTTAAAGCATAGATTCATTGGGTAATGCACGCAAATTGAATGACATAATTCAGAGGCGAGGCTTGCAGACGTACGTCGCTAGCACACGTCGAGCCGATTAATTGCAAATGGAACGCCTCGTGTAAGCCATTGAATTATCAGTGGAAGCAGCGCGGCCTCGAGAGCAAAGGACGAGAGGGAGCAGCGAATAAGCGAAAGCGCTCGGCGAAAAGTCGCGGTCGCTGCCGTGAGTCGCGCATTATTTCCTTATCGCGCTAAAGATCCTGTGTACTCAGGGCCTAATAAATGATCGAGGGTCTTGCTTTGGACGATTTGGGCCGAGTGTGGAATGTGCCCACCGGGTATGAGAATGAAGAACGCGGATCCTTCGAGCTCTATTCTCGATAAATTCTTCATGCGTGCGCCATCGCGTTCTTTCTCGAGAGTACACGAGCCGTAGAGGGAAATGGAAATACAACGGCCTGGCGACGCTCGAGAGCAAAGGATAAAAAATATGCGTGGATTTTTGCGACGAATTGCAAATTCTTTGATTACACGTCTAGACTTGCGAAGATTTTTCGACTGAATTCGTGTTTGTCGAGATCGGTCGTTGTATGCTGTGCCCAAAGAGTCATAGCCATTATGAATTGGAAATGGCATTATAAATTTTCTCTCACAAGTGAACTTTATTTTATTATTACCCTACTTTTTAAGAGGATGTGAATTTTTTTGCGAGAAAAAGTATGCATAAGAAACACATTTATAATATTAATTTTATACAGAATGTAGAAGCTGTTATAGAGCAAACTTATCGTGTCCGTAGAATTAAGTGGAATGTAATTGATTTTGCTCCTCACCGACTGAATTTTCCAGTCATTTCGCTGAATTAAAAAAAGGTTGTTGTACTTTATGGATTTTTTCCTCACAATGTACCGTAATGTATCATCTATAAAATAAACATGTTTACGTGAGTTGCGATAGATAGTTAGTGTTTTGTAAAGATTGGAAAATTAATTTTCAGATAAGTGTTAGAGAATACGTTATTCCTTTAAAAATTTATTGCATTAAGTAAATATTTCAAAGCTTAAATCGAATGTTTTCTATTAATTGATTTTTAAAAAATGTTAGTAACATCCGATGAAAAAAAGAATTTCGTTCCTCACCCTATTCGACTCTAAAACTTTTTATTACATAAAAGCAAATAAAATATAAATTCAAAGTATAATTCTAAAAAAATTTATTCCACTAGTAAAAAATATAAGCCCATAAATTCTTATACACGTATGATGTATATTCGATAGTAGCAAAAGTAAAATTTCATCGATAAATGCTTCACTTACTTGATTGCAAATTATTTAGTTGGTTCTGTCATATTAGTCTTAGTAATTTACAATTGATTTTATTTTTAATATAACTTATCTTCGGCATAATACTTTACTCTTTTGCTTGTAACATTTAAGTTGGTGCATTACAGGCTTTATCTAAATATTATAGTTTTATAGTTAAAAAAGTTACACTTTCAGGACGTCTTGCGCAATGAATTTTATTGCTCAAATATTATGTGGTGCATAAAATTTGATTTGATAGATCGATTTTGTCATAAAATATAGAAAGAATCCGATTTTATGGTATATCGCTAAAGGTCATGTGTGCCATTTTTAAGAAAATCACAAAGGATTTTTATAAAATCGTGCTAAATATTTTAAGTTGACTTTTTTAATGATTATTAGACAATACGGATATATGACTATCCTTGGTATAGATGAAATGAGCAATATAAATTGTTACTACTGTTAAGCACATTTCTGTTTTCTTTTTCTCTATAATCGAAGGGACAGCAAAAATTTGAACATACCTAGGAGCAAACGTTATGTCTCTAAAAATTTAATTTACAATTTTTCATTTTTGCTATTAAATGAGAAAATATGAAGAGAAAAGGAAATGCTTTTATATGTATACAAAATTCTTAGTATATGAAGAAAAAAATATACGTATGTTGTATTGTGATGAAAGTGAAATGATAATCTTTTCACATAAGAGCTATTAGTTCGAATATTAATACCTTAATACCTTTCCATAAGTCCATGCCAAATTTCCTTTTTCTTTCATCAATTATGAAAAAAATTTGAAAACACATTAAACTAAACTCTACATTTTATAATTTCAACATTATTATAATTATCGTAAATATTAGACTTATTTTTGTTTTGATTAATTATTTTTATTCACTTTTACGTTCTGGCCTAAATTTTATTTTGTTGGAAAGATTTTTTTCGAAATTTCATTAATGGCATAAATATTTACGATGGAACTCTAAAATTGGTTTTTTTAATATATTTGTTTTAGATGATAAATTTAATATTACAAATAATACATTCAGACTTATAATTGAGTTTAATTTACATTGTAAATAATAACATAATAATTATGAAATGAATTAATAATACTATTAATATTAATATTAATAACCTCAAAATTCAATACTATTTATATTTCTAAATATTATTAAAATTTATGAACATCATTTAGATGGCTCAAGTTTTTTCAAGCTTAAATAAACTTGAAATAAAAAATTTTATGATATCAAAATGGCGGATTATAATTTTGTTCTTTAAAAATATCTCTTAAGCCCTTATTAAAATTTACTTATAAATTTACTTTTATAATATTTGTTAAATAAATAAAAAAAAATGGTTGGTTCTTGTTGAATAATCACATTACTGCCTATTGTATTTTATAATTCTAGAATAATTCGAAAAAAATGTACAATGTAAAATATTTATTTTAAAATATAATATCGTTTATACATATACACACATTTTTCATACTATACGTATTAATTATTTGTAGAATTATGATTCAGCATAAATTTTTATGTAGCTGGGTTGAAAAAGATCGTACTATATATTTCGTGACAATGGGTTTTCCTAACTCTTAACGAGAACAACGCATTTCCGATTCTTGGCTACTACTCAATAACGATACTTACAGGTGTCGCATATGTCAAAAATGACTGGTGATTCACTTTGCTATTGCAAAATTACTCATAATAGTAAATACGTAGATTGAATTACTTGGTAGTAATAAGAAAAAGATGAAGAAATTGCATAATCTTGAATCGTCACATTTTCTTAAATTCTCAGTTTTACTAGAATTTGTTCCTCGACCCATAGGAAGAAAATAAAATAAAAAATGGACTTATAAAAAGAATAGTAGGTTTTTTTTTATTTTTTTATTTTTAATATTCTGACTAAATTGCTATTTTTACACCAAGTTTTATAAGAATATAAATGTATTTTAAAGGAAGAAGGTATTAATAAAGTTTTTTTAAGAATAATATTTGATATTCAACGTTCATGTCATAATTTAATAAGGATGTATAAAAATTAATATTAAAAATTAGTAAATTTTATGAAAACTCTTACCACTTTCTTATTATTCAATCCATCTCATTTATAACAATCCAAAAGATAGGATTCAATTTTTTATTAAAAAAAAATCTCTTCATTCGTAGTGGTTATTTATATGATAAAGTAAATCTAATGTGTGAAAAATGTAGTAATTTCAGTTAATGGAATCACAAGATAAATTTTTAATATAAATATATTGCATATCTAACAAATAAAAACTGTTCGAATATGCTAATATTTCATACATATAATTTGCAATATTTTCAGATAAGAATTAAATTGGCAGATTATTTAGATATATGTTGTATTCAAATGTTACTCAACTAAATGTATAAACAATTGATTCCTTCGCTATTCTTAAGTCCCATATATTTTCTGTGTAATTTTCAGTTCAAACCTCGAATAAAATAAAAATTTCACAATTTCTAATATATAGCCTGCTTTCTGCGTTTGTGTTAAAGTGCTTTATGCATTTAAACTAAAGCTGATGAAATATGTTAGAGATATGTTTAAAGAAGCTTCTTTGAAAATATAATATTCTCGTATGATTAATGAAAATATGATATTCTCTAACGGCTATACGAATAACCGTACACCTCTTTCTGAATTAAGCATAATTTACAAACTATAATATGTACTAGAGCTCTTATTACAATGATACATTCATAAATTTGATGCAGATGTGGCAGCCACTTTGATATTAGAATGTCAACGTTTTATGATCGACGTTGTTAAACGTATAAATCGACACTCCATATATTGTAATTATAAATTTTGACGATCAAGATATTTTCATAAGTTTCATCGGTTCATAAATCCTAGCGTGGCTCTTAAAAACAACTTGAATAACAAAAGGGTTTACCTTTTTATAATCAAAATTAATTTCAGGCTAAAACTATAATTTGCAAAATATGCAATTGATTTTATTCCAATTAGTTTAACTTATCAAGTTTCGTTAATTATAACTAAGCATTAATACTATAAATTTAAATCATCGATATGATGTTAAAGTACCACTCAAAGACAATTTGTAATGTATGCTTGTATATATATATATATATATATATATATGTGTATATATATGGGCTAAATTGAATACCATTTCATATTACTCCATTAATTCATATGGTTGGCGATTATAACGTAGCCATTGAAATTAAATATACTGTATCAGGAAAAGAAAACATGATTTTAATTAGTCCCTCATACATATTGTAATTTAATGTGGTAGTATTCTTAATATTCCATTGGTTTGCATATAATGATGGAATGCATAAGATTTCTAAAATATTTAATCATTACTTAAACTCTATTTTATTACATGGAAATATAAATTTCTATGATAATTTTTGAACGTTGATTTTGCGTAAAGTTATTGATTCATTGCAAGATAAAATAATACAGTTTTAATATTGATTTCAAATATTATTTAGAATATATATGTAGAATAATTATAATTATGATTTTCATTTGCACATTAACATCTAACTAATATTTGCTTTTGACATATTTGCTGAATTTTACGCATTACAAAAGGAAGATAGTTAATTTATCTTTATCGATGGCGATATTAAATATTTAATATTTACACATTAGTATAATAATAATAATAATAATAACAACAACAACAACAACAACAACAATAATAATAATAATAATAATAATAATAATATCATAGGAATTTTTAATGAGTAATATTTTTAAAACACTTGTTTTTTTTTAATATTTTAATTATTTGTATTTAAAATTTTTTTTATAGTAATTTAATTACAATTTCATAATTTCGAGATAATGTTCTTATATATGTATTACAAATTTTACAGTTCGTTAATTTTATACAGTGATTTTAATTTATATATTTAAATATCGGCCAATTTTGAAAGAAATAATAAATGAAATATCCAATTACTTAATAATGAATGCACGTGTTTGATGAAAATTGAGGAAGAAAACTGTGGCACTATAAATTATACGGATTTATGATCAAAACTGCACTTTCATTGCTAATTAATATAGAATATTAAAAATTAAATACTCCGTAATATGAATTTTCGTGTTTTTTCTTCCGGGGGAACGGGTACGTCGACTCCGATTACGCATGGTGATCCTTTGACTTTCTCCATAGTCGTTTCCTCTTTCATTCCAAAACTGAAGTGATCATCTCTTTAGAATTTCTAGTTTACAGAGTTAGAGTGAAATAAATGAAGGCAGAGAGCGGTGATGCGAGAGGAAACTCGACGTGGAGCTATAATAGACCGCGGATGCTACATTGAATGTCTATGAAGCGGAGACGAGGGGAGACATATATTATGGCGTTAGATGGTTGCACTGAAGAGGAAAACGTGGAGAAGATACAATGGAGTGGCGAATATGAGCGGAGAACGATTGTAGTAGCTACGGAAAGTTTCGAAACAGCGAACAGAGTGTATACTCTATAGATAGCCACGCACACTTGCATACTTACCATATACCCTCACACCCCACCCCCACAACACCCCACCACACAGCCCAACCACCACTCGTTCGCTCCCTCTCGCTCTCTCTCTCTCTCTCTCTCTCTCTCTCTCTCTCTCTTTCAACTCCACTTTCACTCCCGCAAATTACTGAACGAAACAAATGGCGTCGTTATCTCGATGGACATGTATCGCACAACAAAGTTTATTTAGAATCGCTTGCCATGACGATGAGGACGACGCAAAGCGAAACAAGCCAGAAGCACTGTTATACAGGAATTAATTCTCGTTTGCCACTTTAGCAGACTCGGTTCGTTGTAGAGAAGTCATTTTATGCCTATTGACATTATTATATTATGACACTGCGAGGCTAATTTTTATTTTCATTTTCCTTGTACATTATAACAATTATAGTTTCTACTGCTGTTGGAGTTACACGCACAAAGTTTGTTGATATCTTTCAATTTAATTATTTAGATTTTGAGTATCAAAATTACCATTACTATTTCACGCCTGTGTACAAATTAAAAATATGTTTATTGAATCGTCGTATTGTTAAGTATATTATGATCACTCGCATCGGTTAATTTCAATAATTAAGCTGCGATGGAAGTAATTTTTGTTGTTTAAACCACGTTGAGGCTGTTGTTCTCGAATCATGTATTTGACCATGAATAAGTCAAATAAAAATAATATATTTATGAGTTTATTATGAATTTTTCTAAAATACTTTTTATAAAAAAAAAAAAAAAAAAAAAAAAAAAAAAAAACAGATTATTACTATCAATTGCAATTATTTCGTAAAATTAAATACATATTGTGGATACGTATTAATGATATTTAACAAAAAGATATATATTTTACTGATTAGTTGATTGTATATTATACTTTTTATCATGCATATGGAATGTATCTTTACTATTAATTCTTCTTACCTTTTCAGCAAATTCTTGATACTCCTCTATTACATAGAGATATTTATCGCAGTTCGGAATATCTCCTTAAATGCGCTATGAATTTTTTGTACTACCAGGAAGATAAGAAGTTAAAGAAACTTGCATAAAATTCAATTAATTAACATACAAAAGTCAGCCCGTGTGCATGTAAACGAAAACAAAAATAAAACAAAAAATGTAAACGATGAAGAAAAGAAACGCAGAAAGAAGGTAAGTAGAAATTTAAAGAATTTTTTAAAAAGAGGATGTAAAGTATCCGCTGGTATTATTGTCCATGATCCGCTATGAAAATGTACGCAATCGATCAGTGATTACATATCCATGTGAATATCTCTGAGGAAGAAAAATTCCATCCCTGTAGCTGCATTATATTCCTCGGAGAGGCGTCTAAATTTCATGGAAATCGGGCCAAGAGCTTGGCTGATTTTTGGGTAAAATTTATTATGAGCTATCCTCCTACAAAGGGCCAGAGAGTTTCGCGAGCTCACGTTCACGCATATCCTCAATGAATCTCTTTCATCTCTATTCCGTGACTTAGAGTTTTGTTCTTCGAGAACTCGAGTAAACCCGCGTACACAAGATTTACACTAGCCCGCGGGAAGAGTCAAACGCAACTGCAAAGGTTTAAGTGAATACGAGAGCGTGTCTGCCACAAAGAAACGCATCCACTGCAAACGGCTGGTAATATATCGACGGAAGAAGACCCGAGAAGGACTCGTAATGAGATTTTACAAAAAATTACATTTTCCAATATATATATATATATAATGTACTAGTTGAGGAGAGGAGTGTGGGACGTGGGGTTAATTTGTTTTGTAATCGGTATCGGGTGTACGAGAATTTCCAATACTAGCGCCCTTGATGCTCAAAAGGACCGTTTAATAGTTGGTTTTCAAAGGGACATATTATTTTGAGATTAGTTTAAGTTTAATTACGCGACTATTACAAATGATTCCGATAAAAAGCGTTTTTAATGAACAGTCGAGATAAATAACTCGAAGATTGGAGTCCAAATTTTCTTCATAAGTTGCTGCTGCTGCTACTGCAAAAAAAAAAAAAAAAATAGAAAAAAAAGAAGTATGCACGTCAAAGATAAATACCTCGGTAATATTTCTATTGAAAGTACGTTGCACTTAAGCAATGATCGATCGCGCTTTAATTTAAAATAAAATTTTATTGCACTTTAGAATCGTTATTCGTCCTTGCCAAAATATCTTAAGCATAACATAGAAAAATGTTTAAAACTTATAAGAGATGGAGAATATTATTTTTTGATCTTTATTACGTTTTCTGCCAAGTTTATGAATATATAATAAGAAGCAAATTTTCCATTGGAGAAACGAAAGTCTTAATACTTATAATGGAAATTTAAGCATATTTTGCATTTGAATTTAAATTTATATTAATTATTTAGTTATTTATAAAAACATTGTTTATACGGATAGTGGAGTCCTTGTTTTTTTTTTCATTTTTTCCCTTTCTCTCCCCCCCCCCCTTACGACAATTAGACCGAGTGGCTGTCCTTGTTTCATAGCCTGCTAATGCATTGGATTCATCTTTTTCTTTCATCAGAAATGAAATTGCACATTTTTCTAACCATCATTTTCATAACGTCATAGATAAACTTCTTATTTCCATAGAGATTTACTTTCTTCTACAAATTCTTTACGAATGATCTTTTTCACTCGTAATTTAGCCTCTCATAGCAATGCAACGTCAGCCAGCAGAATTAATCCCACTCCCTCCCTACAGAAATCCATAATTGACTTTGCGGTCCATATTTGAGGTACGTCTGCTTTAGCAGAAATGCTCGAGCAGATACTTAGCGTTGATGAACACAAAGGATCTCAAGGACGGTTATGAATATTATACGTATAATACATGTATTTTATGCAATTGTAGTCGTTATACATGAGCACAGAAAATCGATTTTTATTACTACAGCTTTGAATCTCATGCATACAAACGAAATTATATTTACATTGTATAATAATAACGATATCTTCACATGCTCTCCTCTCATTCTCGTACTTTAAACTCTTAAACTTAAGCTCGCACTCAATCTCTGTTCGTGCATATTTGATTTTCATTTCTTTCCATCATTACGATGACAAGTGGTAGCAAGAAAATTAGCTTCGATCACGATATATTATTACGCCTCGTATCATTTTAAAATTACAACTCTCTTCATACGTTATTCTTTTATCCAAATAAACATTATCTTTATCCTTTACAACCAATAGCTAATTTTTCTTAATTGCCGTCTTCGGAGCTCTCTTATAAATTGTGAAATTCTGTTAAGCTTATCACTAGAACAAAATTTATATAAAATCAATATTAACAGGAACAAACGCACAAGCGCTGTTTGCTTTATACATAATATTTCGTGTGACGTGACGGTATTTTGCTATAACTTTTCAAGTCATAGCGAAAAAGAATTTTAAGAATTGAAACTCATACGTTTCTTATTTATTATAGTTATTACCCTGGGTAATGGAACGTAGATTGCATTTTTATTTTTTATACACTCTATTAACATAAATAAGAAATTTACACAAATGCTCTTAATTTAATACTATTATAGTGCAACATTAGTCAGCGAATTAAATAAGAACGATTGAAATTGTAAATTTACCAAAAATATTGGCAGATATTTTATCCTTTTAATTAAGACATTAGCATAAATAAAAAAAAAAAAAAGGAATAATAATAAATTTTAATAATTCATCTTTTTTTTCAGCATACGCATGTGCGTTTATATATATATATATATATATATATATATATATATGGTATTTCCAATTTTTCATAATAGTTTTCTGCCTTTTATTTGAGACAAATTTTTAAGACTAAGTTGACTTTTGTACCAAAAATAAAAGTAAACGTTTTCACTCGAACTTCAAGCTTTTTCGCTGTCCATTTCACTACGCCAATCCATACTGCATTTCCATTTTCCTTTACTTATATATTTATATATACATTCTATTTAAGCTCGTCCCGCAGAATTATACCGATAAATGAATTATCTCGAGTATAGGCTAATTTATATCTTTCTGTGAGGAGATAATATATTGCAAACAAATAAACACAGATGATTCTTTTAACGGACAAATTTTTCTTACAATTATAATCTTTGTTAATACGAAGTTAATTTTAAAATAAAATTTTTGCTTTATATCAAATTTTACATCTCTCCAATTTAAATATTCGTGTTAATGCCTTTTTTTTTTTTTTTTTTTTTTACAAGTTCTTTCCTGTATTTGTATAGATTGTAATTGATATCTATAGTTTTTCATTAACTATGACTTTTATTGACTCATTAATAAATCACTCAGATTATATTTCTTTGCGATGCAATCGTTGAGATTAAATGAGCGACTCGAATTTATATTTCTTCAATGGAGTCTTATAAATAAAAACAAAAACAAAAAAAAACCACAACCACAAATTTACTCCGAATATTTTAGTTTATAAAAAAGTAACTGAAAGATCCGACGATCGGCCAAAGTTTAAAATTATCTTTGCCCCATTCACGGTCCAAGTATCTTCATTAATACTCATCAATATTATTATTTTTTTTATTTTATTTTATTTTTATTTTTTTTTTTCGTATTGGAATATCAACGCCCGTGAGCACTTTACTGCAACTTCAAGCTACCTAAGGACAAGTGCCATTCGTAACGGCTCAATAACGTGTCAATGCCTTGACAAGGAAAACATTCCCTATCAACGCTTTAACACATCGCGCGAAGATATTCAGTGTCGGTGCATACAATTAAGGGGCCATTTTGTAAACTGAGAAACTATTGGTTCTGTATGATATTTGAAAAGTACACCGTCGAAGATTTTCTAGCTTTTATCAGGATCAAATAAGAGGATCTATACGGGAGTAACGAAAGATGTGTGAATATCTGGTTGCGATACCTCCTTTCCGTTTTCATTTTGCCATTTTATACGTAGCCAAATCGGGCACATGCACGCTGCGAGAGCCAGAAGAGTCGGATGGCGCATTACTTATACAAGCGCGGTACTGCGCGATATCCATATGAAGACGATAGCGCGGGTTTTATCGGCCATTTCATGGAAATAGAAAGAGAATGAAAAACGGCGCATTCGTGCCCAGCGCCAATTCTGCTATCTGCTTTCAATCAGCAGTATCGATCTGGACAAATTTTCCATTTCGCTCGCTTCTTGTAGCCTCTCCTCTACCCTCACCACCCTTTCACCCATCCCATCGCCATCATATGCCCCCCCCCTACCACCGTCTCTCTGTCTCTCACTATGTGTGCGCGTTTATATACGCACTCGTAATATAAGGGGTACTGCATGCGAGAGTACAAGGGTGTGTAATGACCGTCTTATCGGACTGAGTAATTTTCCTCGTGACGGCCCGCGGCCCTCTCGAACACGCGCGCACTTTAACGCGCGAGGTGTTGGTGTGGGGGTGGGGATGGGGGGGGGGACGAACGCTTCCGATTGCGGCTGATCATCCCTCGTTACTTTGGAGCAGAGTCTAGACTTTCCCACACTTATAGCAGATGTAAATTAAAAGATTAGTATAATCGAATGTGAAACTTTGAAAGTTAATTACTTAATGTAGCTCCAAACCCTCCTCAATTCGTAGATTAAGTAATAAAGTTGTACATCGATATTTTCGAAGGGTTTGAGATTTTAAAATAGCGAAAAACGTTGATTTTAGTGATGATATTAATTTGAGATATAAAACGGTTAAAAGCTTTTCATTAAATAAATTTATTGATCAAGCGATGTCTGTTTAATAAGGGCTTCCAAGAAGGAAGGGAAGCAGTTTGTCTTATACCTGTCATGAAAATCCTTAGGAAAATCAAGTTTTCTCGCATTTCCTTCCACCTTCTCTTCCTTTCATTTTATTATTTTCCGTTTTTTCCTTTCATTTTATTATTTTCCGTTTTTTCCTTTCATTTTTTTTTTTGTTTTTGTTTTTTGTTTTTTTTTGTTTTTTATGTGAGTGTCCGGTGCCAAGACGAAGTAAGGAGAAAAGTGAATGAGGATTGGATGAGAATTTCTTCTCTTAGTCCTCGCGTTCTTTTCATCCTCCATTTGCTTGTTCCGGTGCTGCATATTATGCAATGCGGGATTTTCCAGCTTCGCGTTACGTTTAAGGCGATTAATTGGGCTATTGGCTAGTCACTTCAAGTCGCCCATTTATTTTTGTTACTTTTTGCTCGTTTGAATTTTTGTCCTTGTAATTTCATTTTTTTCTTTTTTTTCTTTTTGCCCTTACAATATTGATTTTATTTTAATACCCATCGTTTTCGGGACGCGGCACTATCGTATTCGGTTGGGAATTCCAATGCAATGAGTTTTTCGTAATTGCTATATCTATCCACTTCCGTTCAGTTCTTCATCATGATTTTAATGCCTTTCAGATGGCTTTCCACGATATTTTACGATCTTGCACGTATCATTTTAACTGCACTATCAACTATAGAAATTACATTTACATCTCTTTATTTTATCTTTATCGCTGATTACAAATTATCGTATATTTATGTACTAGAAAATTCTTTGCAAATTTTAATACACTTTTACTTGCTCATATTGATTGGTTTATTTTTTTTAAATAACATTTTTTCATTGCAACCGACATGCCCATAAGGTCTTTGTTAATATAATAATAATAACTTCGTCACACATGTCAATATAACAATCATTTTAACAACATATTCGGTACATATATTAAACATAACTCGCGGTCTTTCATCATACAGCGTCTTATCTACGGGTCGATATAATCACGATGATATTCCTTATACTTTGTTCTCCTTAAATATTAATCAATCCACGTACACACACGCGCGCGCATTCCCGTACACCGTTCCTCCACCCCACATATCTATTCATCTATATATATATATATATATATATATATATATATATACCGCGATTACGCGAATGCATATATGTATATGCATACATTTATGCTTAATTTAGAAAAATTACCCAAAGTCAAAGTCATATATCTTCATTTAACAATGTCGCTTAATCTGCATCACTTTCTCATTCCATCTCTCTCTCTCTCTCTCTCTCTCTCTTTCTTTCCAGGGGCGAGTATACTATGTATGCATGGGTGTACGGTGTAGGAATACGGTTGCGGAGTGATGCGTTCGTGCGCACGTGTGCGTATTTGGGAGAGCGTGTGGGTCAAGGCGGATGTTGCGGTATTTATTCGGTAATTCTTTGATTTTGCAACGCTGTAATTATAATTTTCCCCACGGCTGCCGCTGTCATTGCCGTCGCCGCCACCGCCGTCCAGCAAATCCTTCTGTCGCTCCATCGACGTTATCCTCATGCCTTGACTACGGCCACGTGCAGCGATGATCGTCGTCGGCCGCGGAGCGGTTGCACACCATATTAGCATACCTGGATCAAACGGCGCATTCCGACTATCTCAAGTGCAGGTGCAGCATAACCAGTGCGAGGATCGTGAGTCTGGTGATCCTGCAGCAGTTGTCACTGGCGTTCTCGGATGTCACTGCAACATGGCGAATGAAAATTCATGAGCTCGCAGCGGCCGTTGTAACGTACGTATCTATTATGCTTAATTCGATAAAGGGGTAAACGTGGAGTACGGGGTTGGACGGGGGAGGAGTCAGAGGGATTTGCAGGGCTCTCAACGCTCTCGACGTCGCATTCAGTCACATTTAATGTTGACTTTCTGCGAAACACCTCACCACTTCGCTTAATTAACGAAAAAGTCGTCCAAAGCTCCAAAGAGCTGCTCGATGACCACTTTTTAAGTATACTAATACACAAAGGTAGCTTCGATGTTATTATGTTTTGAATACAATAATTTGCATTCAAATTAATTTCATTAATGATAAAAAGAGGTTTTCTACACTTTTCATTAGCAGGAATAATGGTGTATGAAAATGATGAAAACCAGTATGCTGCATTTTTATCAACTACCAAAGTCTGTAATGAACTTTAAATCAAACTTGCCATCATATCGGCAATAAAACATTTATTCTTTGAAAGAGAAATATATATAGAGATATATAGAGAAATATATAACAATTTGCTGATTCAATAATAAAGTCGATAAAATATTAACACCTACAAGTCACATATACTTAAAAGTAAAGAGCCAATCTGCTTTTTCAATTGAGGTACTACCTCTTCCAAGAAAGAGAAATATTTTTTTCGAAAAGGCAACGTTGGAACGGTTCTCAAATAAAGGTCAATCTGTCTTATGAGTCGGTAGTTGGGGCTTTATTAGAAAGTAGTTTCTGTCATCATTAGGTATTTATGATTTGAAACAGAAAATAATTTCAATTAATATCAATGCACCCAGGACCTTTTGACTCTGAACAAAATCAAAATATACAAAATTTATAAATTCTCGTATAATTTAAAAACTTTATTCTTCAACTTCAATTTAATAACACGTTTCGGTTTAGCGCAAAACAGGTTTTGTAAAATTATTAAATAAGCTTCTAAATGATTATCCTAATGACTAATCTACTATACTCTGCAAATTTAATTATATAATTAATTTTATTCTCATATTGCGAGTTTTTTTTATTCTGAAATAGCAAATGAGATCTTTTGAAATGCTGTAATGGGTAAAAATGGCCGAAATATGATTAAAATTTTCTTAAAAAATACATATGTACTACGAGAATGTAGTGGGCAAAACACGTCTATGTGTTACTTCCGAGCTATTTCAACTTCCATCGGACAAACATAAAGAAAGAAGAGAGAACGAAGATAAAAAAAAAAGAGAGAATGAAAATAAAGGTTGAAACGTTCAACAAAAGGTAGTGGGTGTGAGAGACGAAAGCCGAGCAAAATCTAAATTAAAGTTGTCCGAACTCGTATTCTCTTTCTCTCTTACTTCAATGCTTTTAGTTATCTATATCGATCTTTATAAAAGGACAAGTGCCACCGGTAGTAAAAGCAGCTTAAAGCTGTTAAACTACATTCTAAATCGACTATTTTTCAATTGATTTATAAAATATTGATTAACCTATTTATTTATCAAAATTTCTTTTATACAAATTATAAGGCTTTGAATCTGAATTTTATTATAATATTTCATTGAATTACTGTACAATCTGAAAATCAAATTTTTATATCTCAACTCAGCGAAATATTACGCGAAGCATTAAAAGGCTGGATAATTAATATTAGAAAATGTCGAAAGTTTTATAATAATGTTAAATATTTTTAAGGAATTTTCGAATGTACACATAAAAAATATATCATAAAACATACAAAAGATCTTTTGTTAATGTATAATTAATTCAATTTGTTTATTAAATATTAATATTAATTGTATTATTTTATTTCAATATTTCACCTTCGAATTGCAAACAATGCATAATGCTAAATTACAGAATTATATAAAATAAATAACAAACCATTATTATTTTTGCAGGAGTTTAATGATAAATAAATGCATTATACTTATTTAGTGCAGCAGTCGTATAATTTTTTTTTATTCTAACGCTAACTAAAAACTGTAAATACATTTTATTAGTATATACATTTTAGTTGAAAAGCGCTTCTCGCATATTTTTTATAGGATAAGAAATTTTACAGTTTCGTAATTTAATTTATTATTAACTCCGTAATTCCTTTTCTTGCAACTATCAAGCATCATATTCCAGTGTGACTCGAAAAAAAGAAACGCGTTAAAAACTTATTGATGGTGCTCGCGCATTTGAAACATTATATTTGTTCATTGTTCATTGTACAGACAGTCGAATGCGAGCGCATAAAACGTGCAGGTCAATATGTATGCTCGTATGGGATGAAAGAGAAAGAAAAATAAATGAAGCTGTACGTGCGGGGCAAAGAAGGCGAGGGATAGGGAGCGAGAGAGAAAATGAGGGGTACGAATGATAGGGTGACTTAGGGGCTGGGGGTTGGGTTGGGGGTTGGGCTGGAGGTGGAGGTGTTATGTACAATATATAGCAACGGAAACGTATGACTCCGTAGAGCCTGGACTATGTTTACGAGGGCGGCATACTCCTAAAATTCTACGGGCCAGAAAAATCGCCACGCAGACGCAGAAATTATTGCTCCTCTTTTCTCCATTCGCACGTGAGGTAGGGAAACTCGTTTCAGGATGCTTCCGTGACCCGAGAGTCGAGGATTGTTACCTCTGGGGAAAAAACCTAAGATAAAAAGGCATCCAGTTTCCTCTGGCAATTAGTATAATAATAACATTTGTAAGATATTTTCGTACAAATTCAAATACCTAGTAGGGCTATTCATTTTTAGTCTGCCTTAAATTAATATCACTTACGAAGAAAATTACTTTTCAGTTAGAATATCATAATACTCGTAATGTAATAACATTGTTCCGCCCAATGAATGTTTACGCACTCTATTACGTAAAATATTTGAAGAATAGATTTTCAATATGGTTTACAAAATTTAATTATTTCGAGTGAGAAAGAGCGTATTAGTATCGTAATCTTTTTTGAGAACTTTCCGGAAAATTGAGCGATCAGAGATTTTATCATAAAGTAAGCGTCAATTATTAATATCAATCTCCGCTAAAAATAATTAATCATAGAATTCTATTAAAATTCAGAATTTATTACTGATAGCAAATTATTGCTGAATCTAATCATTAAATATGAATGAATTGTTGATTATAGATTACGTGTGCAACTATTATTATTATCTGACTAAGCGAATATAATATAGTTATTACTTTACTATAATCGTTACTCTATAGAATCATCAAAGACAATACATAATTTCTTACATACTTAGATATAATGAATCTAAAGGTTAAGTTTAAACTAACATTATATAATATTCAATGTAAGAGAAAAGTATTCTTCATATTTAAACAATCGCACACCTTTGGATTTTAAAGCCTTTTAAGTTAATACGCATTTACACTCTTCACTGCTCAAATCTTACGTATTTAGTAGTTTCAAATATTTCGACATAAGTGCATTCCATTTCCAGGCAGGAGGCATGAGCTCTAGTGAAGGGAATGTAAGTCGTTAGCGATTTTCGCGAAATTGAATAGCAAATGAAAAGTGCATTTCTCGTGACACTCGCGCAACTTTTCCCGAAGAAGCTACAGAGGCGTACGTAACGTTGTGGTTGTGCAGCTCCTCGATGGGGAAAGACGAGGATGGTGCAAAATTCCGCAAGCAACGTAAGGGACGATTTCCGCTCCCAATTTTCCAACTATAACCATTCTCTGGTATCTTGGAGCCAGGTAGGATAGCAAGAACTGGCGGAGAGGGGGGTGTGGTGGCAGGAGTCGATAAGCATGACGCGCACTCTGAGACGCCAGTAGTCTCGATTCAACTGCAACTTTGCTCCATTTCGAGGTAGTTTACGCGTGAAATGCTTCCACCGAATAATCAGCTATGCAAAGGTCTGATAACGAGACTCGTTACGATCGCGCACACCACGGATGCGTAATATAAATATATATGTATGTGTGTACGTGAGGTCGAGCTCATTGTCAATCGGTGGTATTCGACGTGCATTGTGAGTTGCCGCTCGTCCCTGTCAAAGAGAATATTATTTAACTTTATGCATGATCACTGGCTAAACTGATTTTTGGCGCGTAAATACAAAAAAAAAAAACTTGCATGTTAAAAGTAGCCGAAACTCACGTGCCCCGTCAGTTTTGAAAATTGACTGGCTATACGTGGGTCAATGTGTATGATTTGACAATAATTGGCTTCGCTAGCTAATTTGTTGTTTCACTACGTATATTATGGTGGACTTTGATAATAATTGCTTGGCTAGTTAGGTTTTAATACACAGATCTTTTGATATACCTGCAGATTGTCGATAATACAGCTACTTTGAATATATATTGAATGCATCGATTACGCGACTTAGGCAAAGTGCGCTAATGAACGCGAGTTTAAAGTTGTTCATTCTTCAACTTCAACTCTTCAACTTGGCTTTTGTAAGGGCAATATAATATTTAATATAATATCTCGATTTGTAAGATTAGCAATAATACAGTTAATGTAGACAACTTATCAATTGAATTATAAAAGTTGCATTAAATGATGTTTTCCCAGTTCCACAATTTATGTCGATTTAAATTATGCATTTGTTTATGACAATCTTATTAATTTGTTCATTCAGTCGGATAAACTCATTTAATTTTAATGATTAATTTTAATACTTCGATGCTTGTATTGGTGACAAATGAAAAATATGATATTTTAGTCAGTTTGCTCTTCATTTTTATCATACATTTGGCGGACTAATTAGGTGCAATGTAAGGTACCATTTATAAATTGTCTTATGTAAATGTAATACAAAGTTTTTAATTAAGTTTTTGGTTAGTTTTATAAATCTTGCAAGAGATCATTATAATGAAGCTTATTAAACTCAGGTTACGTACTACTTTCATAGACTTTAGAGTAAACCCTGGCAATTTTTATTTTTTAATAGACATTACTTGTGTGAATATAATATTTAAGGGAACACTAACTGGTCAATGCATTTATAATGTTACTTGAAAAATTAAAATATTGAAACTATATTTACTGAAATTAGTAAGTATTACATTAGATATCATTATTTTCAAATTATTTAATTTATTTTTATTTTCTTTATGAGTCTATAATGTAATATAATTTCTCTGTGTATTACTGATTATTAAAAAGTATCTCGAACTTTTATTAATTCCAAAAATTTCAAATAAGAAAATCATGATTGGCCTTCAATTTTATTTAAAATCTTTATATATAAAATTAGTCGTGTAATTACTATTGATTTATGTATATAATATTATTGTCATTAAGGTGAGGATTACTTTCTAATGAAGCAAATCGATAAATATTTTGCTTCGTACTATAAAATCCTATATTACGTATTACGTATATACGAAAAAGCGTCCATAACACGTAATGTATAAAATGTATAATTAACGGGAGTATTTAATATGTACATTAAATTATTCAAATAAACCTAAATAGCATTTTCGATATGTGGAGACGATAAATTGATTAGAATTTGTTTTCCCTTCTTTTCGAATTCTAATGAAATCCAAAGCTGCACGCGTGTACGTTTATTTGTATAAAATTTATTGATATAATTAATGTTTTTAATTATACTAAGATACTCAAAGAAAATCCTCAAAAAAAAAATACTAATAATAATTTACGTTAATTGATTTGACATAAATAATGCATAATAATAATAACCTGAATGTTGAACTCATTATTATTATGTTATTTATGTCCTTTCAAAAAGTATTTCATTAAAGTTAATTTTAACATGACACGAAGATAATTTTTGTTTTATTTGTAAATGATTATAATGAATTTCCATATATAATTTGAATCAGAATTATTTATTAGATAATTAAAATATTTTGATAATAATGATTTTCGTATATTGCGTTTACGTATATGTGCATGTATTCAAATAAACATTTTTTCATAGAATAAATAAAAGTTGCCAAGTAATTATTAACCACAGGAAATTTATAAAGTTCTAATAGTATTTGTAAATTATAATTTTATAAATGAGCACACAATTTATTTAAAAAAATAATCAAAGCTTAAAGCTCTATAGAAATTTTAAATTTGACATTTGTAATTGTTAATTAGAAACATTATCTTTACTATTTAAAGTATAATTTTTATTTATATTATTTATATATTTTAATTTATATTAGTATTAAATAATATATAGATAATGCAATATTAAAAATTTGTGATGTATATTTAAACTTCCGAATTTTCATATTTTTTAAAATTTAATCAAATGAAAAATTTATTATGACAGAACTTTTTATTTTATTATAATAATTACATACAGTGGTAAAAAGATTATTTAATACAAGGAAAATTCATATATTTATTCTTCTAAGTACAGATGATTAATATTAATTATAAACTTGATAATTTATTGAAAAACTTTACTAAATCGAGATTTTAATGAAATTCAAGGCGATAAATTAATATAAGAAGTTCGAATTGATTTTCAATATTTTCCAAGGAATAATGAGTTTTTTTTTTTATATTTCAGGTTATTTAATTTTAATTTTCTATTTTAACATGAAAATTTTAATGTAAAGTACATATTTATTATGATACACATCGTCGCTTTGCTTTTTTAATTAAAAAAAATACCTATATATTTTGATCCATACAGTGTTATTTATTTAAAAACAAATTTATATTAATAATGTATGTAAACAGTATGTGAAAGGAAATTCATAGAAACCGATATGAATTCGCTACTTTAAAACGTTAAAAGCTCGCTGATTTTATAGTATACAAATCTATTTATTTTTTCAAAATATTTCTGAGAAAAAAAAATTTCTACAGGCTACTGCTTAGTAAATGCAAATATTTTTATTACAACTTTGTTTCCTGATAATTTCATAATTATAAGGTTCTAACTTCTGAAGATTAAGATTATAAATTCAAACGGTATACTTGGAAGTTTTAACTATTGAAGTGAAATGACTTTGCGTTCATAAATTTATCTCTCGTTCATTCTCTGCTGCAAACATTTGATAAACGCGAATACTATGTCATTAAATGCTAATACTTACAATTCATGTGCATCGGTATATAAACGTCCTATGACTCTTGAAGTAAGAATTAAATCTGCCCTAATCCATTAGAATCCCTCTATTCTCTAAACCGGATTTACTATACAATTTAAAGTCACGTGCCAGAAGATTCAAATTAACTTGCCAAATCATTAGAAATTAATAGATTGTGAAGTTTTTATTAGCACGTTTATATTTATTGGGAGTTAAATTCCGATCTTATAACGATCTCGATATCGATCTTGATGAGAGAATACATTATGTTGGAAAATCCTATGAAATTATCAAATAAATTGCAATTACAAACAAAATTTTTCAGTTAATTATTTTTTCTCTACAAGAAGTTCCGTTACATTAGTAGTATTAAGCAAATGTGATCGTTCGTTTAATAAATTTACTTATTTGTACCATTTTGCACTGTAATCATTAGTTTAAATTAACTGCACTACAAGTACTATATCTTGATTATAGACTTTAAACTATTTAAGAAATCAAAAATAAAACGTGATTGCTAACAAACAGTTCTACAGTATTAGCGAAATTTCTTCTGTTTAGTTAAGTTTAAATTCTTAAACGAGATCAACGTTACTGCTGGAGCAATAGATTTTACTATTATTACATAATAAAAGAATAGTAAATATGTGAACAGAATGTTAGAATAAATAATGATATTATGGTTAATTATGTAGTTAAAAGAAACATAATAATAACAATTGAGTTTAGAATTTATATAAGAGACGTTTTATTTTGCTATGAAATTAGTGAAATATCGTTGAAATGATCGATTCTACCCACAATACTCAACATGATTATTTGAAATAGTTTTTTTTTGTGCACGAAAATCTTAATGCATGTCATTCATCAAATTAGCTTTTTATCAAATAATATCATTTTTAATGTTATAATGGAACATATAAGTAAATGGCTTAACTATTGAAATGACACATTTTCTGACAGCAAATCACACGAAGAGAGTTAGAAGTACTTGAATTTTTTTATTTCCCTATTCACTTGAAATGCGCTTTCTTGATTATTAATGACTGCAACGTGATTAATGACAAATCCATAATTAATGCGTTGATTATTTTTATAAATTTATATTGGGCACCGACAAAACGGAACGATCGATCAAAGTGGCTAAATGCTATATTAGAAATAAAATGCCATTTGGCGCTGAGCATTATGGTCGCCCATTCGACTATTCGTAATAATCTATTGAATTGCCGAGCTTAAGATTAAAGCTACGATTTCTTTTATTGTCTACATCATCGCATTATAGTTATCTCCTGATATCTCCAGTTAATCCAACACGTATCAGAAACTTACGTGACGATTAAGGCGGACGATGCTCTTCACGCAAAAACGACACCCACATTCCTATTTGTCCAAGTGATTTTCATCATAATAATATGGTGCTTTTCTCAGTTGGAGACAGAGGCGAAGCTGATGGGGCGACAAATTATAGCGCTAAGCCCGCAATCTCGCAGTCGAAAGAAGCGGCCACTCGCTCTAGGTACATATCCGCGATAAAGCTTTCGGAATCCCAAAAATTGCCACCGCACAGCGCCGGTAATCCCGGGCGACGAGAGCCGCGCGCCGCGGCCTAATCGACCGAGTAAATTTCCCGGTGACCCTATTCCCGGCAATCTCGCTGAAATGCAAAAATATTTTCGCTTATTCCGGTCTGCCGAGAAAAAAAGGGGGTCGAAATCCTTGCATCTCGAACAGATGCGTTACTTCAATAATGGAAAGCATATATTACAGCTCATGTCGGAATGAATTCATTTTCCGCATCTTCGATTCCGTTTAACCAATCCAAGTCGTAAAATTTTTCCAAATTCCATATTTGCTCGACGCTACTATCTCTCTCTCTCTCTCTCTCTCTCTCTCTCTCCCTCTCTAATCCCAGCTCTTCACCTCATGCCCCTCCTTGTAAATCCCATGCCTCGTCCATCTATGCTATCGTATAGCTGTTGGAGCCTCACGTATAATGGTGGTGGCTATGAGCATCCCTTAGAGATTACAGAGTTACAACGCTCTTTGCCGCTTGGATTTTTCGTTTAGCAGAATCGCGAACAAAACAGTATATTTCGAGTACACGCCGCGCATTTTCCTACCACTCGTCTAATATCAGTCTGTCGTTAGATCGACTGGCATTTGTGTTGGGAGGCCGGGTTGGGCGGGTAGGAGGGATGGTATGCGGCGAGGCTTAACGGCGGCAGTGGAGCACATCGACGCCGGGATATGGCTTGGCAAAATAAAATGGAGACCCGTTGAAAAGTGCGTGTCCGATGCGCGCTATTGGCTGCCCGTATTCACACCCGACAGTCAAGACTCCGGGGGTGAATGTGGCTATATCGGTCCAAGTTTACGAGAGAGCGCGAACTCAGGAAGGTATGGCTCAAGGGTAAGAGGAATTCGCGGTCCATGTTGGACAATGTCGTGCTCACCTCTCTCCGGCACCGGCTCTCGTAATCCGTAGCCGAGCTGGACTTCGCTCGTCTGTTCGTAAATGCCAGGGATCTTGGCGGTGCAGCGCAAGTTCAATTGGCCGTTCAAGTAATGAAATGGTTGGAGGCGAAGGCTGAGTTCCGTCCACTGGCGGTTATCGAGGCTCCGGACACCCGAGACGCTGTTGTAGTCGTGCTTCTGTTGACTCTGTTTCGTTACTGCCTCGCCGACCTGGAACACACGGGAATTGGCTGAATTATTATTATGAGCTGTTAACCTTGTTCGCGAGACGGAGATCGACAATATGACGGGGCGCGCTGAGTTTCGCTCTGGGCATGTTCTCGAGCGATGTTTGGATTAATTATTCTTCCGTGATTTCGTTCAGATTTGTGCTTGCAGCACTGGATTTGAAAATTCAATTGAACAACGGCGAGCGACATCTGGCTTACTATTTATTCCTTTCAATTTAAGTGGGTCAGGTAGTAATGATATACTTTTAATGCCAACTAAAAAGTTTATTTTTGGCCATTAAGGCTGCCCAACGGTAATAATGTAAGATTTTTTAATAATTTCATGGACGTTATACTATTGCAACGTCTGTCCGCCGATCGAATTTTTTCCCCATCATTTACAAGTTTCTATTATTATATTATGCGTGGCGCACTTATAAAAATGAAGTAGATTTCACTCGAAGTACGATATTTCTAATAAACTTTTCAATATAATTTTTTGAAGTGCACTAAGTTTAAGATTTATAAGTATTAAAAATATTTGATTTGTATTTAGCGTAAAACTTTATTATATATATATATGTTTACTGTACGACGTCATTGTCAAGTATTTTTTGTTTTCAGCACTGAAGAATATCGATATTATTAAAATTATGGTAGTCTTATGAATGTAGTTTTCTAAACAAATTTCCTTTTTATTTATATATAGTATTTCTATAATAAATAGGATTAAATTAAAATGACGCAAATGCATTCGATCGTAACAATTTACTTGAGTAAATGACACATTGGCTCTTAGCGTGTAAATATAAAAGACCTAACATTTTTTAAATTTCATACGATTTATTGAAAGTATTAGTTAAAGTAAAGTTAAAAACGAGTATAATAAATGAATAAAAATAGATTGGGAAATATGATGTTTCTACGTATTCAGTATATTTTCAGTATTATTTATTTTTGAAATACTCTTTCTTAATTTCATCTCTTTTTCGTTCCATTCCCCCCCCCCCCTATATTGTTATTATTTCAGAACATTTGTTGGTTAAAGTGATTGATTATTCATTATTAGTTGCTCGGTACAACGTATGAGTCTACAGGATAAAATAAATTAATCATTAATATAATAAAGTTTAAAACTAATTCAGACATTAGAGTCGATGTAGATTTATCAATTATTTATTTTGAATTAAATAATAAATGTATATAAATTAATTTGTACGATTATATGGTCTTTGAATTCATTGCTCAAAATTCTAATATATTTGTTCTTTGACAAATGTGCCATCTCAAAATATAAAGAAAAGAGCTAAATATACATTTTCCAAAATTAATACGGAATACATTCAAAATTTATCGAGAACGGTAACTCGATATTCCAATAGACTGTTGAATAATTACAAATAATCACCATACGGTATAGGATTTCTTTTTTAATAAAGATGACGCTCTATAGTACGTAGAGACATAGTATTACGAAAACGCGAGAGCAATTCGCAACTGCTGTTATCGTTCGTTAATGTCCGATTAGGTGCTAATGAGAAAATTTAACCGCGTGCAAGTATTAAAAGTGCGAGAGTAGAAAAGTTTCGTTCATTCCATGAACATTTAATAGAAGTCTGCGACAGTACCTTGTCTCGAGCTAATGCATAACTTATAATCTCGACTTCTACATAAATCAACTTCTTCGAAATTTTATAGAAAGATAGAATCATACAGAGACAGATGGATGGCGAATAAACGAGTTAGCGTATGAATTGTAGAGTAAGTGAGAAAAATAGACGGAAAAAGAGAGTACGTGTGTGCGTGGGTGCGTGTTTGTGTGTGAAGAAAAGATCGCTTGAGAGAAGATATAGATGGACTAAGCAGTAGTGAGGGAATCGAGCTGGTGAACGTCCGACCCCTGTGAAAACGGATATGGACCAGGAGTCTGCTGCAGGCAAGACCGACTTCGTCGCCGGCTGAGAGCAAATGTAAATCTGCTTTTAACGAAATTCATTCAGCCGGAATCGCGGCAAGCAATTCGCGCCCTTTGCCCGAGGAACACAAAAGCGAAAACTTTAATTCCGCTTCGATGAACGTCGAGGAAAAAAAAAAGGGATGGACAGCAGGAGAAAGAATGGTAGAGAGCTAAAGAGCGTGAGAGAGCGGGAGAGAGAGAGAGAGAGAGAGAGAGAGAGAGAGAGCACGAGAGAAAGAGGGCGTAAGAGAGCGTGAGAGAGCGTGAGAGAGAGAGAGAGAACACGAGAGAAAGAGGGCGTAACACAGCGTGAGAGAGCGTGAGAGAGAGAGAGAGAGAGAGCAAGAGCGAGAGAGAGTAAGATAGTGGCGAAAATACGAGAGAGTGATGCTAGAGATAGATAGATGGATATAGCGAATGGTGGAGGGGGATGGCGGAGGAAGAGAGGGAGAGAGAGAGAGAGAGAGAGAGAGAGAGAGAGAGAGAGAGAGAGAGAGAAGGACCGAAGGCGATGTGAGAGTCGATGAAGAAATAAAGTGAAAAAGACTGAGAGAGTGGAGAATATGCGTTCACTATTAACATCTTTTGTATGAATGCAAGTCCCGCTGAGGCAAAGAGTGCTGTAAAACAAAGAATCTCCAAGTTCGCGCAGCTTCCCTTTTTATACTTCTTTTTCTTTTATGCGTTAACGAGCTTGGCCTATGATAATATTATAATTGTCACTCAATTTCTCGCTATGCATCGCTGAGTATCGCATTAATTTTATGTAACAAAAAGTGTACTTTATTCTTGTTTATAAAATTCTTATTCAATTGACGTGAGAATCGAATGAAAATATAATATAAATTTGTTTTCGAGCAACTTGATTATTCCAGATAATAAGAAAACTCTATATCATTATTAGTTTTGTTATAAATTCAATGGCTTAGTTATTAATAAATGTAATATGCTCGTGTATGTCTGTTACAAATACATTTATACGATAATACCAATGCTCTTTATAGAGAATTTTGCGATAGACGTAATATACAACTGCATAAAACGAGTACTTGCGTGACATACTTGAGAATATTTATATGGAGAATGTCATGAATATTGGAAAATTAATAAAAGTTTATTTTTCAAGCCGTAGCAACAGCAATTACGTACGTATAGTAAAATTATAATTAGTTATAACGTTATACGTGAATTAATAAAATTTACAATATTAAAGATATAATTCAGATCTCAAATATTTGTTCGCTTAATTATAATGTTTTAAGATGAATTTCAGCCGAGGAACATTGAAGTGCCTTGACTCTGAATTATTCTTGAAGAATTCTTAAAGCATTTTTTAATTCAGTTAAAATATCGTTTAATGACAATAGACAATGAATATGAAATTTGAAATCCTCCTTTTAAAGTTTCCTATCTAATATTAGTGCAAGCTATGTTTTAGTTAGCTTATGAATATTAAAGCAGCTATGTACATTTTTAGATTTATCTTAATTTAATCTGGAAAAAAGATTGATGCGAGTTGAAGGTAGCCTCGCTTTTTTTTCTTCTTTAACCATAATTATATTATTAAATTTTAAAGAAGCAGGTTGGGGGGGTGGGGAGGGGGGAGGGGAAAATGTGAAATGTGAATTTAGAAAAATATTATTTTCTTCTTAAACATAAATACTCATCATTTTCAATTAAACCATTGTATCTCGCTTTATAATACAATACAAATACTCAATTGAATATTAAGGTCGTATATCGATATGCAATTTTTATAAATCGAATTAAATTTGGCCTATAAAGACTTATCCGGACGAATACCCGCTATTTCAATCGCATTACGTAGAATAATGTGAGAGCAACGAGAATTCTTAAAAATTAACATTTCAAATCAGCTGGTCATCATTAATTGTGCCAATGCATTGAAAAATATGTCAGATTTCATGAAAGCGTAAAATTAAATTTCTATTTTCCATGTAAGGGAGCAGCATTATTAGCCCGATTTTACAATGTTTGTCTACAGGATGCGGAGCGGCAACGTAGAACGATTATTAAATTATTTCACCAAAAGCTTCCTACGTACGTAATGTACAATACGGCGAGAGGCTTCGAACGAGGACGAACGCCAATGAGCCGTGAGCTCG